>NW_012104643.1:1093057-1119174 GCF_000951045.1 Mandrillus leucophaeus
GGCTTTTACTCTTCTCTGTCCTCTTCTCTTCGGCGGCTGCCTCGGCCCCTCCCTGCACTTCCTTCCTCCAAGGATGGCAACTGCCACTGTCCGGGCGTGTGGGCGCCGGCTCGTCCGTGCAGTGTGGTGGAGCGACACACGGCCGTCCTGGTCCCTGCATGGGGGTGGCGGCCGCACACCGGAGTCTCAGCCGGGCACACCGGGCCAGGGCCTCCCTTCTGCTGTCAGGTGTCAGGCCGAGTAGGGCAGTGGTGGGACAAGGCCACACCGTCCCTGCCAGCAGCCGCCCCAGCCTGGCCCTGCCCAGGCCCTCCTGGTTGTGAACAGGGAGGGCTGGCCGCTGACCCAGGCATCCCTCACGGGCATCTAGGGACGTGGAGGACCAGGCTGCAGACCCTGGGAGAGCTCAGCTGTCGGGGGAGGGGAGGAACTTGGCAGCAGGGGCATGGGAGGCTGGAGCCAGCATGAGGCCTGGAGCAGAAGGGGCTGGATACAGGAAGCTCACAGGAAGGCCCGTCTGTCCCCTCGTCCCTCTGTCCACCCCCACGCTGGATGGTCCCTTGCTGCGGCCGTCTGATGCCACATTCTGTGCTGTGCCTGGGCTGCTGGCATGGGGTGGCCCCCACACGTGGGCTCTGATGGGGGCCCCTGTGGGGCTGGGCACAGCCAGGCGCCCTGGGCCCTCCTGGAATTGGCAGGGTGTGCAGCAGGACCCAGGGCCTCGAGGCTCTTGGCCCGGGCTCCAGGCCTCCTGGAGGGTTTACCTGGAGGGTTTACCTGGGGGGAGCAGAGCCCAGTGCCTGCTGCTCCGCTGCCCCCTGGCTGAGCTGTGGCCCTGTACCTTGTGACCTCCAGGTCTCGGTCCATCAGCGGTGCCTCCTCAGGCCTTTCCACCAGCCCACTCAGCAGCCCCCGGGTGAGTGATCCCCCGCCCCCACACAGCCCGGATCCTCACAGGCCCCAACCCTGCCAGTCAGCGTGTGCCGGGGGGGGCAGGCCTCCGCGGACCCTGGGAAGCAGCCCCAGGCACCCCCCACGCCCGAGCTCCTGTGGCGGCTGCTGCTCTGCGGCGCGGGCTGCTCTGCTAACTGCACGCTCTTTTGTTTTTTGTTTTGTTTTGTTTGTTTTCTTGTGTGTCACTTGTTTTCTTTTGTGGCGAACCCCCCTGCCCCTGCCTGCCTGCCTCCCTGCCTGCCTCCCCACCCTCCCGCTCCCGCCCGCTTCTTTCTGGTCCTCCTGTGCTATGTGCCTGTGGGGGACTGGGGTGCACGTGCCGCGCGGCTGCCCCCGCCCCGCTCGCTCCCTGCGCCTCCCTGTAGCCTATTAGGAAGCTTGTCCTGCCCCCACCGCCCCATGAGCTGCCCTTCGTGGCCCGCCCCCTGACCACCTCCACGGAGCCCGAAGCTTGTGGGAGCGCCTCGAGGCCCGGATACGTCCTCCCTCCGCAGGCCGCCCCGCGGCCCGACCCCAAGACCCAGACCTTGCCGTGCAAGGCCAAGCTGACCGACAAGCCTCTGCAGGGCACCAAGTCCAACCCCTTCCCGGCCAGCACCCCGGCCCGGTCTCCGGCCGCCGGCCTTTGTCCCCAGCTGGCACCACCCCTGGGCCCGCCTGCCCTGCGGGTGCCCCCCCGGCCCCCACCCACTGGGATTGAACCAAACACCAAATCTGTCCCCATCATACAGGTGACCCCTCACCCCTCACCAAGGGGCAGTCCCCTCCCCACCCCCAAGGGGACGCCTGTCCACACGCCAAAGGAGAGCCCGGCCGGCACGCCCAACCCCACGCCACCGTCCAGCCCCAGCGTCGGAGGGGTGCCCTGGAGGGCACGGCTCAACTCCATCAAGAACAGCTTTCTGGGCTCACCCCGCTTCCACCGCCGGAAACTGCAAGGTGAGTGTCCGCCCGGAGGTGCCAGAGCAGGGCTGGGAGAGAGCGGAGGCCGCCCCGGGGAGGCCCCCCAGCAGTGCCAGACCAGTCCACAGGGCCTGCAGCTGCACGGGCGGCTTGGGCCTGCCCATGGCTCACTGTCCCGAAAGCGTCCAGCCGCAGCCTGTGTCGTACCTGCTGCACAGGCTGGCACCCCCTCCAGACATTGTGTTCCCGAGTCTACCCACTCCGTGTCCTGGGGCCAGGCACACAGCAAGGAGAGCTGGCCACCAAGGGGGCACTGCCAGTCAGGAGGCCCCATGTGTGGGCACCAAGGGCCAGCCAGTGCTGCTGGAGAAGGCACAGCCGACTTCAGCACCAGAGGCGGGGACAGCTCCCCCTTAGCCCCGGGGCACCATGGCCAGTGGAGCCTCTAAGGTGGCCGGGAGCTGGGCCGGGACTGTGCCCCTGGGGGACTGTCCCAGTGTGCGGGGGTGGACTCCTGATGACCCTGACCTCGGCGCAAGGTGGCCGGGGCAGGGGAAGGATGGAGTGGTCACCAGGCCTTCCCTCCTGTTCATCCCATGTGCACAGTTCCGACGCCAGAGGAGATGTCCAACCTGACCCCAGAGTCGTCTCCAGAGTAAGTGGCCCCTGCTGGAGGCCTCCTGGTACCTGACACTGGGCTGACCGGGTGAGGGGCACGGAACCCTTCCCCTGTGGCCGACGGGGGCTCCTCCACCTGGCTCCATCTCCCACTGCGGGCAGGCCCATCTCGGCCACTGAGTCTCTGAACTTCGAATACCCAGCAGTGAGGGGAAGGCCAGCCAGGGGAGGAGGCCCCAGCTCTGTTGAGAAGCTTCAGGCCTCAGGAGAGCCTGGGGTTGGCTGGAGGCGAGCGGGGGGTGCGCTGGGCAGAGTCTCCCGAGGTCCTGAGCTCACCAAGGGCAGAGACTCAGGGTCGGTCCGGTCTCACAGAGAAAGCAGCCTGTGTTAGGAAGAAAGAGGCAGCCCTGGGGCAGCAGGCCTGGTGGGAACACGTGTGCAGGGGCAGAGCAGAGCCGCCAAGCTGAGGCCCAGCCCCGCCGCCTTTCTGAGCTGTGAGAGGTGCCACTGCAGACTCTACAGCACCCAGGTGCTGCGATGCCCTGGGGGCCGCTGTGACCGACGTCCAGGCAAAGATGTCCCCAGAGAGACCCCTTCCCAGTGCCCAGGCCCTCTCCTTCTCCTCCAAAACGGCCTCAGTCACTGGGCAGTGTCTCCGTGACCAGGCAACTGCTGGCGTGCACATAGGAGCCTGCAGCATGACCCCAGGCCAGGCAGCTGCAGAGAGCGGTGGCCAGGCCCGAGTCACTTCACAGGAGACCCCGGGAAACAAGGTGTGGGCAACTGTGGACTGAGTAAGAGAAGAACCTTCATCCTACTGCTGGCTTTAAACCAGGGGCCCCCGTGGAAACTGCTCAGTGCTAAGCCCCAGGAGCGGCATCTGCAGTCTGTGCCAGGATCCTGCCCCAGTGGCCTTTCTGCGCCGGTCAGGTGGCCCCTCCAGCCGGGTGCCTGGGTCGGAGGTGTGTAGGCATCATCGCAAGCCCACAGGCACAGGGCTCAGCAGACTTGGGAACCCTCTGCCTAGGCCCTGACGTTGCCATTTCTGCTGCCACCAAAAGCTTTCATGAACAGACTCATAATTATCTCCCTCAGAGAAGGGGGCTTTGACGCCACTGCAGCTGCCTGCGCTTCTCCCCTCCCCCATCCTGAGACGGCCTGGAGGCCCTGACCCCTCCCGAGGGCCCGGCACGGACGCCTCCCACAGACCGTCTTTGGTGACGACTCGCTTGCTGGGGACCTGAGACAACCCCCAGCCCCAGCTGCCGCCAGCCCCATGTCAACCGGGCACCTCAGAGGAACAGAACCAAGGGGCTGTGTGTGCAAGGGAGGCAGTGGCTTCAGAAAGGGGCACCTGCGGTGGTTTGGGACATGCAGGGCTGCAGGCTGGACACTCAGGGCTGATGTCCTTGAGTCTGAAGCCCTGGCTGGAAGCCCAGGCAGTTTCCAGGTTGCAGCCTCGAGGGGCGTTCTTTCTCTAGGAAGACCGAACCTGGTGGATGCACCACCCTGTGAGGAAGGGTCCCCCGCCAGACTCAACAGGCGACTGATTTAAGTTCGTCTCATCTAAAAATCGCTTGGCAGCAACACCCAGACTAGCGTCCGGCCAGGCTGTGCACTGTCCACCACGTGGGTGCTGGAGTCACAGCACAGGCCCCTCACCCCTCATCGGCCTGGCCTCCCTGGGCCCTCCAGCGTCTTTCACACATGGGACTAGTTTTGCCAAATGCTGCACCCCCGGGCCTCAAAGCAGAGAGTCACGTTTGTGCCATCTTTCCTGTCTCTTCGTCGGGCAGAACGTTGACCATGCCGAAACCCGTCTGTACTTCCGAACTGCCTGGCTGCCCCGGGCGCTTCCTGGCTCCAGGTCCTGGCATAGGGGGAGGGGGTAAGGTCAGGGCCAGAGCTGGCCCTCGGAGCTTTGCACCCACAACAGCCAGCCAGCAAGACCAGCAGGACACTGGGGCGGCACCGAGGGGCTGAGCGATGGCTGGGCCCGGTCCCCGTGCTCGTCTAGGAAGATTCCTGGGCCTCACAGGGACGGCCACAGTGGCCAACGAGGCACCTCCAGGAATGGGCAAGGGAAAGGGGAGTTGAGAGGCCGCTGGGAGGGGCCTCAGAATCAGTCGGGAGAGGGCACCACTGAGCCCCAGCCCTGCTGGCGCCTCCTCCCGGTCCCTGCCTCTGCCTCTCGGTGCACCTGGTTCCACCTCCAGGCAGCAGCCGCATGGGACGCCGGCAGCGCGAGCCACCACCGCGAACAGCCACCCCGTGCGCTCTGCCTGAGAGTCTCAGGGGCTGTGCTAGAGGCGCCCCTGGCCGTGGTCCTCACGACTGGGCTTCCTGGCTCCCTCGCTGGTGGGTAGGGTTTGGGTGCCCTCGAGCTGGAGAGCAGAGGGCCTCTGCACGTTGGGGTGAGCCTGCCAGCAAGACAGCAGCGCCTCCCCGCTCTCCTGTTGGAAGCGAGTTGCAGGCCCCGCCTGCTCCTGGGGTGGGTGGCACAGGTGACTTCAGGAGCCCAACTTGAGCCACCTCTCACAGGGGCCTTGGTGAGGAGGGCTCACCTGTGGAGGGACATTCCCAGACTTGGGAGCGAGTGGCAGGTCGGCAGCCGGGCCAGGGGTAGGGAGGGGTGTGGGGCAGCTAGGCGGGCTGGGCAGGTGGGTGGTGCCAGCCGTTGTCACTGGGCCCTGAGTCCAGCAGAGGAAGTGATGTCAGTCAGGCCTGCCAGTCATGAGGTTAGCAGCACTGCCCTAGCCCGGGGTGGGGACCTCCCACCGTGGTGGCATCTGGGAGCCAGGGTCTGCGTGGCTGTGGCAAGCCCTGAACCACCCTTCCCCAGCCAGCCTCAGAGGTCTGGAAGCGATCTGTCCTCTACAGGGTAGGGACCGGCCCTGCCAGGCTGGAGCCACAGGGAAGCCACATGGCCACACGTGCTAAACACAGGAGGGCAGCCCCAGGGGTGCTGAGGCCGCCCTGTCTGGTGGGAGGGCACGCAGCTCCCGGTGTCTGTGCTGTACCTGTCCTGCCGCTGCCTGCATACAGCTCCCTGGTTTTCCCAGCTCCAGGCTGGGCACCTCAGCCAGGAGGCCACTGGGCACCTGACTAGGGCTCAGCCAGAAATGGAGAAGCAAGGGCAGGGGCAGGGGCCACCCACTCCCTCCCCTTTCCTTCCCAGTGGGGGCTCCAGCGAGTGCTGCCCGGACACAACTCTTAGGGAACCAAGAGGGGCCAGTTAGGGCCATGGAACCTGGCTGGGCCATGGGCCAGGGTTAGGGCATTAGGGCTTGGATAAAGGTTATGGTTAGGGCTGGCGTTGCTAACGGTGATGGTCAGGGCATACGGGCCAGGGTTAGGGCGCTGGGGTCAGGGCCGTGGGTTCTGCGGAGACGGCCGTGTCCATCACGCAGGAATTGAGGATTCCACTGTTCCAGCCCCAGGTTCGAGGGAGGCAGGGGTGTGGACAGCACCACGCCTCAGTCCTCACAGCCTCTGTCTCCCGCTGCCCAGGCTGGCCAAGAAGTCCTGGTTTGGGAACTTCATCAGCCTGGAGAAGGAGGAGCAGATCTTCGTGGTCATCAAAGACAAACCTCTGAGCTCCATCAAGGCTGACATCGTGCACGCCTTCCTGTCGGTGAGGCCACAGGGCGCCAGGGGAGGCGGGCAGCCCTCCCAACCCCACGCCGCCCAGCCCCGAGAATCAGGCTCCTCACTTAGACGGGACACGTCCACACACACAGCACGGACGTCCACTCGGCTGTGGGCCGGCCTGGCTGCCTTCACTGGACAGGCACTGTCTCCCGCCCAGCCTTCCGAGGGAGGGTCCCTGCCCGTCTGGGGCACTTGGCCTGTAGAGGGAGTCAGGGCCTTGCTCACTGGTCCCCAGCAGCCCTAGGTGTGTGCTGGGCGGGCCTGGGCAGCTGGCACGTGGGGCAGAAGGAAGGCTCCAGCTGGGTGGGCCTCAGAGGGGGACGTTTCCATGAGACTTAGGGAGAAGCCCTTGTGAGGCCGTGACCCCAGGGACCCGTGGGGCTCTCACCCCCAGGCCTCAGGTATCTCGGTTTCCCTGGTCTCACCCTGCCCTCGGAGGCCGGGTGGCTCTCCATGGAGTGACCGTGCTCAGGGTCTTCGGTGGGCTTCGTTTGTCTCTGCTGGGCATCTTTGGGTTAGGAGGAGCAGAAAAGCCCCTCAAGCCTCAAATAGAGAAGTTTCATTGCCAGGACTCCAGCACCCAGTCCCATCAGGAGGCCCCTTCCTTGTCGGCCCCGCCCCACCCTGTACTGCAGCCAGTGCCGAGGCATCACAGGGGCTGCCCCCACCTCCCCCGCCGCCCCCCGCCTGCCTCCCCAGGGCTGCTGTCCTGCTCTGTGCTCACTACGCCCAGGCCCCAGGATCTTGGCAAGATCAGGCTGTGGCTCCCTGCGGCAGCTCTAGCTGGGGGCTGGCCTCCACCCCACCTGACGCTCTGCCCCCAGGCACTCAGGCCGCTGCTGCTCTGGCTGCAGCTGAGGTTCCCTTAGCGCCGTGGGGACAGCTTGGAGCCCCTGCAGAAGGCTCCAGGGCCAGGAGAGCCCAGCGCTGGGCAGGCTTCAGGCTGCACTTGGACCCCGGCCTCGGGGACCCTCAGCGTCCCCGTCCCCACAGGCTGCTCACTTCTTTGGGCCTCCTCCCTCACCACATCCCTTCATGCTGCCCCTGGTTGCCACAGCCAACCTCAGACTCAGTGGTGGCCTCAGCCCCTCCCCATGCCAGCCCCAGTAAAGCGGCCGTGTGCCAGCCTGGGCCCCATGCGCTGGGTGGCCCTGAGTTCTGCTTCCTGCAGCTGCCCCTCGGTACTGTGGAGCCCACACAGCCAGTGCCCAGCACCGTAAGTCCTGCAAGCGGTGGGAGTCCCAGGAAGCCCCAGCAGGAGGGCACGGCCCCAGCCCTGCCCTGGCACCTCCCTCTCAGTGACAGCTCCCAGACTCCCCACCTCCCACTCAGCTCCACCTCGGACCCCACCTCAGGCTGCAGGGTCACCTCTCACCTCCATCTTTGCCCGTAAGGCTCCTCTGTGAGGTCCTGGCCGTCCTGCGCTGTGGCCGCGTGAGAAAAGTCCACGGCAGGGGTTCAGCCGCCCCCGCTAAGGGGACCAAAGCTTTGGAGGGTGGGGGCTGGAAACGGCCCTCTCCCTGCTCCGACCGTCTCCACCCGCGCTGTGCCCCTCAGATGTGGAAGCAGAGGTGCCTGGGCGCTCACAACGTGTGCGCGGTGGGGCTGGCTCGCCCCAGGGCTGCCTCCCCAGAGAGCCAGGGTGGGACCTGCCAGGCCAGCCGAGCTCACACTGCTCCCTCTGCACAGATCCCCAGCCTCAGCCACAGTGTCATCTCCCAGACGAGCTTCCGGGCCGAGTACAAGGCCACGGGGGGGCCAGCCGTGTTCCAGAAGCCTGTCAAGTTCCAGGTGGATATCACCTATACGGAGGGAGGGGAGGCACAGAAGGAGAACGGCATCTACTCCGTCACCTTCACCCTGCTCTCAGGTGAGCGGCGCCCCCGGGGCGGCTCCGGGCCCAGGCCTGTCCAGGGCGTAACCCCCTGTCTCCCCTAGGCCCCAGCCGCCGCTTCAAGAGGGTGGTGGAGACCATCCAGGCCCAGCTGCTGAGCACACACGACCCCCCCGCGGCCCAGCACTTGTCAGGTGAGGCGGGCTCAGCTCCAGCCAACCTGCAGCCTGCGAGTGGGGCGTGGCCAGCTGGTGCTGCGCCGACGGGAGGCCTGAGAGCCCTGGCGCAGCCTCCTGGCCCGTCTTGACGGATGCCCCCGCCTTCCTGCCCCAAGCTGTGGCTGCACCCCTCAGGGAGCAGGGCCCCCCCCCGGCCCGGCGGGACCCCCCGCCTCGCCTCTGCACGCCAGGGACATAGGGCGCGGCCGCACCACACTGAAAGGCGCCTCTTGTCCACTGTAGAACCCCCCCCACCAGCGCCAGGACTAAGCTGGGGTGCTGGGCTTAAGGGCCAGAAGGTGGCCACCAGCTACGAGAGTAGCCTCTGACGCTGGCAGGTAAGGCGCCCGGCCTGTGCTGGGGCGGGGAGGGGCTGCGGGCAGGTCCTCGGCGGAGCCAGGCTGGTCCTGAGCAGGGCCCTCCATGCCCACCCACAGGTCTCGGCCCTGGACAGGCCAAGCATGCCCCGGGCGGCCCATCTGCTAGGGAGCCAGACACAGGGCAGCCCGCACAGGCCCTGGGAGAGCAGTGACAAGGCCCTGTCCTCGAGGCTCCCCGCCATGGCACCCTAGGCGGGCCGCGGGCTGCCTCATGGGCTGTGACTTCTCATCTCTCCATACTTCCTGACAGCCCAGGGCCATGCCTCCAGCAGGGCAGAGGGGCTTGAGCACAGCCAGAGCTGGGGCTTCACCACAGCCTCAGGGGCTTGTGCAGGGGAGGGTCGCCCCAGCCTGGAACCACCAGGGGCCAGGAGCCCAAGGGTCCATGCCACTTGGCATCCTGCAGGGAGGGCTCCCCCCGCTCCCCTGGGCCCACGTGTGGTGGGGGCAGGGCGGAGCACTGGGCACATGCATGGGCCTGGTCTGCCAGCAAGGGTGTGTGGGCGCGCCTCTGAACAGCGGTGTGGCGTGGGAGTGCTGGGCGTCATGTGGGGGGAGCACCCGGCTGGACCCTGGGGGGCCCCTCTCCTGGCCTGCATCTCTGCAGCTCTGTGGCGTGCTAGGTCACCTCCTGTGTTTTCCGTGTGGGGTCCTGGAGGCCATAGAGGGCCCCCACCCCGCCCCCGTCATCCTCATTCCATCCTCATTCCATCACCTGTGGGAGCCCCCCCCAGAGTGTGCTTCACCCCACTGCGGGCTGGGGGCTGAGGTCCCTAACAGCCCTGGCCCTAGCCGAAGCCCCAGTGGGTGGAGGAGTTGCCCCCTTCTCCTGATTTTGGGAGCCAGGCTGGCACAGCGGGCAAGGAGGAGCAGGGTTCCAGGTGCTCAGCCCCGCAGATAAATGTGGCTCTGCCCTACAGTGGAGGCTGTGCCATCGGCCGGCAGCAGCTTCTGGCTCTCTGAGCCTTGAAAGCCTTCATCTTAGGAAGGGAAACCAAGGCCAGGGAATGACAGGGCAGCCACCAAGGCCAGGGACGGACCGGCTTGTCCAGGAGGGCAAGCAGAAATGGGCCCCGGGTGCTGCCCAGGGTGTCCCTGCACCTGAGCAGCCACAGGGATGCCTCAGGCTGCTCCTTCGTGGGCTGTGGGCAGAGCTCCCCCAGCCTGGCCCTGCAAAGTGTGGTCCTGCCTGTCAGCACATACCACTCCCCACCGAGCCAACTCCCAGCCCCTCTCCATTCCTGCCCTGGACCCTGACCTCAGTGGAGCCCATTGCAGAGGCTCTCGGGGGCCTATTCTGGGCCCCACCTGTCTGCCTTTGGACTTGAGGGGCCCAGCCTGTCCCCATGATCTCGCTACACCCAGCCCTGCCCCCCCCCCCCGCACATTGGACGCTTTTGTCCAGTGAGCCCAGCTCCAAGGACGTGTGGAAGGTGTCTAGCCAGCAGGGGGCCTCCTCAGGCACTGCCCACCCTCCTGGAGACCCCAGCCCGGCCGAGGAGGGGGGCTCAGAGCCCCCAGTGAGCAGGCACACGCAGACCAGGGCATGTGTCCACCCTCTGCAGGCGCCAGAGAGGGCCTCGAGGGAGCAGCTCCTCCCAGGGCCTTGCTCCCATCCCAGTCCTGGCCTGGCAGCACCAACATCCCCAGGCCCAGCAGCAGGGGAGAGGGTTGAGAAAGAGGGTGCCCGCCTTGAGTTGAGGGGCAGCTGGAAGCCACAGGGTCCTGGAGCTGCCGAGTGGCACAGTGAGGATGCATAGTGACCGACGCAGGCCACGGCCAGGGCAGGGTTGTCAGCCCATGGGAGGTTGCCAGGCCCACCCAGGGCACCAGCCATATCCAGGCTCAGGCTCAGGCTGCTGGAGGACCTGCTGCTGCCCAGGTGGCTCCGCCTTGTTTCCCGCCCCCGCAGCCCCACGTCACTCCAGGCCCTGCCCCCTGCACTGCCCCTTCTAGGCCCCGCCCCCTCTGGCTCTGGCCCCACCCAATCCCTCCCCCTTTCCTCCGGGGCCCCACCCACTCCTGGCTCTGCCCCCTCCCCATCGAGGCTGTGGGCGTCCAGCCAGTCGGAAGGCGCGGGGCGGCCTTTCACTCACTCCCTCCCTCCTCTCTCCATTCTGTGCTCCAGACACCACTAACTGTATGGAAATGATGACGGGGCGGCTTTCCAAATGTGGTAAGAATCCCCCACGCTCACCTGGCGCCTCCGCCTGCCACTCCACCGCTCACCCTCAGCCCGCTCTGGCCAACCCGCCGCCCCGGCTGTCTCGGCTTCCCTGTGTAAGATAGACATAGGCAACCAGCAGCCCAGATGTCCCGGCCCATCCGCTACCGGGAGCAGCCCAGGTCGCTCCCCTACCACAGTGGGCCCAGGCGGGGCTCCTGGCCAGACCCACCTCTGCCAGGTCCTAGGATCGGGGCAGGCCCAGGAAGGGGCTCCCAAGGCCTGAAGCCAGTGAGGGTCCCAGTGGTGCAGGCTGTGGCCTAGGTGCCCATCCCTCTGTCCACTGGAGGCTGTGCCTGGCAGGGAGCTCAGGATTCAGGTGGTGGTCAGGCTTAGGAAGTGGGATTGACGTGCCTCCATTGGCACACCTGGGCAGTGAGCGCAGGGCCCCAAGAAGGGTGGGCTGCCCATTTCCGCCCCTGTCCTCAGGACTGCCCCCATCCCAGGGACCCGGGACATGACTCTAGCTGCCTGTCCCCAGACCCCCAGCCTGCCTCCCACACCCACCCCCTCCATGCCTGTCCACTCATCTGTCCATCTGTCTGTCTGCTGCTGAACTGTGTCCAAGCTGGTCAGGAGTCGGGCTTCAGGCCTCTCTGGGGAGGTGTGGTGGGCACGCCCTCTCCCTGTCTTCCACTGGGCCTCACACAGTGGGGCCAGCAGCTGCCCCCAGGGTCCTTCGAGGCTGCAGAGCTCCCAGCAGGCCCTTGTCTTGACGCTGTCATCTCTGGAGTGGGGTGGGCTGTCCCTCACGGCTGTGAGGTGGGGAGGCAAGGGGGCGGTGCAAGGCCTTCCGGGCCAGGCCTTGGTGGGGAGGGAGGGAGGGGTCTCACCACCTGCCCCGAGCCTCACTTCGCCAAAGGAGCCCCGGGTCCTGCGCAACAGCTCGGAGGCACTGGGGTCCTAAGCTCCTGGCCCCACGGCGCACAGCTCCCCCACCGCACAGCCCCCCAGCGTGCAGGGCCCCTGCCGGCTGCTACCTGCCCACCCCGCTTGCCGCCCGCCGGCTCCGCTCCGCCCCATCTCAGCCTCATCTCTGGGTTCTCTCCCTCGTCGAGGCCCCTTTGTTCATTTGTTTGTTTGTTCTCTTTCTCTCTCCTTCCCTCCCTTCCTCTTTCTCTCCCCCTTTTTTGTTCTTTTTTCTTTTGTTTTTTTTTTTTTTTTTTGTCTCTGTTCTGTGTACCCAGGCAGCCCATTGAGTAACTTCTTTGACGTAATTAAACAACTTTTTTCAGACGAGAAGAACGGGCAGGCGGCCCAGGCCCCCAGCACGCCCGCCAAGCGGAGTGCCCACGGCCCACTCGGTGACTCCGCGGCCGCTGGCCCTGGCCCCGGAGGGGACGCCGAGTACCCAACGGGCAAGGACACGGCCAACACGGGCCTGCCCGCCGCCCGCCGCGAGCAGCCTTAGACACACTAGCCTCCCCCCCCCAGCACAGCACTGACAGCGGCTGCCTCGCCGCCCGCCGCCCGTCCTGCCCCAAGTGGACCCGCGGCCGCGCCGCCCGTCCATCCAGACTGTTCTCAGAGCCTGGGAGGAAAGGAAAGAGGCGCCGGGGCCGGCCTGTGGGCTGTGCCACCCGCGCCCGCTCTCTCTCCTCTCTCCTGTCTCTGTCTGTCTTTTCTCTCTCCTGTCTCTGTCTCTGCCTGTCTCTGACAGCGTCGCTTGTTTCCACTCTGATACCAGGAATTATCCCGAAAAGTTAACATGTCACCTCCACGAGGCCATCCTCTGTGACCGAAGGCAGCTGCTGCGGACCCGCCCTCCCTCCGCTCCTGCTGTTGCTGCCAGGCAGCGAGGCCCAGCCCAGCGCCCTGTCCACCCCGCGGCAGCTCCTCGCCTCAGCTCCGCACGGCCCGTGGGAGGAGGGCCAGGCTCGGGGGAGCCTCCTCCAGCCCGGCCGACCCGGACTCCCGGTCACCTGACCCCTCAGCAAGAACAGCCTGCCTGGCGGCCTTCTGGGGCCGGGACCCCCGGTGGGCAAAGTAGCCACAGGAACAGACCCCATCCACCCCGTCCACCGCCTCCACGCCGCACCTGGAGGCCTCCTCGCGCCTCGCGGCCCATGCCCCGCCTCCCTGGCCGTGCCGCCTCCGCCTCCGTGTAGTCTTGGCCTCCTCAGGCTGCCTCCCGCCCTCTCGTCTCACCTGCGCCTCCCTTGCCTCATCTGGGGCAGCTGTGGGCTCTGGCACTCCTCCCTGGCTGAGGTGGAAACAGAGAGACCCTAGGGCGCCAGAGCCTTCCCAGCAGGCCAGGTCGCTGGGCTGGGATCAGTGTTATTTATTTGCTGTTTTAATTTATGGATTCTCTACACCTCTGTTCAGGGAAGGGCGGCGGCCGCATCCCCTGCCGTCTGCCCATCTCAGGCGGGGTGGGGTCTGGGGCCAGGGCGCCCTCTGAGGACAGAGCTGGTGGGGCGTGGGGCAGCTGGTGAGCTACTGTAAACTTTAAAGAATTCCTGCAAGATATTTTTATAAACTTTTTTTTCTTGGTGGTTTTTGGAAAAGGGTGTGGGGGTGGGGGCGCCGCTGGGACAGGGCCAGGTTTTGTGTTTCAGTCCCTTGCTCCCGGTTCTTTCTACACACACATCTAAGATGGTGCGGTTCGCTCTGTCATGGGTTCCGTTTCTCTGCGGAGAAACAGCTCCACCTGTGGGGGCTCGGGGCAGAGGGGCAGCGTCTCGTAGCGGACGGCAGCGCCAGCGCCCCTCTGTCGAGACCCAGGCTGGGGCGATCTTGGTTTTGTGTCCAAGGATGAAGGGGTAGGAGGAAGGCCCCCAGCTGGCCCTCCCCACACACAGGACGGCAGGGGCACGTGGGGCTTTTCTTACTAAAATTTTAAAAAGTTGAAAAAAAAGGACAGAAAGTGTCGGTGGCGCTCCTCCGCTGGGCGTTCTGTGCAGAGCGAGGCCCAGGGTGTGGCCTGGAGGGGGCTGCAGGCCCCCCTGCCCAGTGCCCACCGCCGTGCTTCACTCCAGCTCCAGCTTCTGCGTTCCCTTCTGCCCACGTGCCCGGCCCTCCCAGGCGGGCACAGCCCGGATGCAGCGGCCATGGGGGGCGGCGGGTCTGATGCATGCCTCTGCCGTGGAGTCTGTCTGCTTCAGTGCCTGCCCTGCCTCCCACCCACCTCGTGTGTACATTTTAACGCTTCTGTTGACATGAGACCTCTGCCACAGGCTGGGATTTCTAGACGTAAGAACAAAAGCAAACGCCTAGGACAGCAAACGCCAGGCGGCCCAGGCGGGAAGGGGCTCTCCACGGAGATCGAGGACACGAAGCACAACGCCTCTTGCTCGCCTTCCCCTCTTGTGCTTCAGACACGCGCGGACTCCAGCAGGCGCCACGGAAATGGGCGAGCCCCCACAGTGTATCCCTGTCGTAACTGTGAGCGACTGCAGCTCGGAACAATAAATCCCTTCCGCAAAGACAGCGACGCAGGTCTTCCTCCGGGCAGGGCGCGCGCGCAGGGCTCTGGGACAGCCCGGGACAGCTTCCTGTTCCCCACTTGCAGCCCCTGGGCTGCGCCAGTGTGAACGCAGCTACCCTCTGCCCAGCTGAAGAGGGCGAGGGTCCGGGCAGCCAGGGTCAGAGGTCACTTCCGATCCCCTGAGGCTGCCCCAGCCTGAGGCGGGCTCCCGTTGAGGGCCAGGGCCGGGGCAGAGTGCTCTTTACATGGCACCTCTGCCACTACAAGGCCTGCATGGGCCACCCCAGGCCTGGGCCTTTTCCTGGAGAATGAGCCGCCTTCCCGCTCCTCACTTGGGAAAAGGCCGGACAGGGTGCCATGACCCAGCCTTGGGAGTGAGGGGCCCAGGCTGAGCACAGCCCCAGGAGCTAGAGTGGGGATGGTCCCAGGCATGCCTGCCACAGAGGACAGCCAGGGCCGTGGGCTCCACTGGGCACGACGCCCTGGCCCAGCTGCCCCTCTGCCGCCGCCGAAGCCGGAGGGCGAGTCCAGGCCCATGCTGTATGAGGCCAGTGGCTGGGAGTCCACCGCAGCCTGGAGGCGGCCAGGAGCAGGCCTCAGGAGGGTCCAGGCAGACGGCGGCATCCACAGAGCTGCCCTGGGAGGCGCACGCCCACGCACACTCCCCTCCCGTGTGAAGGACTCGGGCATGGCCGGACTGCACCCAGCTGTTTATCATTGGAGCAGGTGCTAAGCACACGGCGGCTGCGGTGGGATGACGATGGGGTGGGGGCCACATCCCTGGTCTCAGTCCAACAGAAGCTAGTAGCTGTCCCACCTCCACTGTGACAAAACATTCCCAGACATTGCCATGAGTCTCCTGGTAGGGGACAGAATCACCCCCAAGTGAGAGCCACTGCCCTGAACTTCAAGCTGTGCCTGTACCCATCTCTCTGGAGGGAGCCAGGGGGTCACCATGTCTGTCAGGCTTAGCTAGCTTGGGGCTCCACTCAGAGCCCGGGACACGGAGGGAAGCTGAGCCATCCCGTTTGATCCTGGACTGCCAAGTGGCGAGCTCACAGGAGGTGCGTACCCCAAAGAGAAGGCACTTGGGAGGGGCCCAGGGAATTAGACTCCATTCCAATCCCTGGATTATCCAGTTTCCCGGCTCATTTTACCTTAAGAAACAGGCTGAGGAAAGGAATTTGGCTGCTACAGTTCAGCGAAGCAAGGACGGTCTGTGGGGTCACAGGCTGCCGGCCCCAGACCGGAAGCCTTCCTGACCTGTGGTCCTGCACCTGCTTCTCTGAGTGGCTGACACACACACTCCTGGTCCTCCTCTCGACATTCACGGTGAGAAGCCAGCCTTCTCAGGCACATGACCGGAGGCCCAAAAGGAAACAGCCTGTCAAGAACCCTGCCAGCTCCCCAGTCTGCTCAGGAAGGGGCTGTGTCCTGTAGTCCCACTTCTGACACCAAGCTCTCTTGGTTGTTAAGTAACAGAACCCAAAGCGAGCTAAGCCAGAATCTGCTGGTATTTCTATAAAAAATGAAAACAAATATGGCAGGACTTCTGATGTGGCAGACACTAGTCTCGCTTTACACCAGTCGGTCCTCACATCATTTCTATGAAGAAATTAAGATGGAGATTGAAAAAGGATGTGGTGGTCGGTCTGCCCACCTAGAGGATGGCTTCGCAGTCCTGGTCCTCAGTTCTCAGGTGGCACATCTGGGGTCAGAGCCTGCCACGGCCTGGCCTGCGAGCTGGGGCCCTGCTGAACGAGCCTACTGGTGAGCCCACCCATGGCATGACAGGTGGGTGGTGGGGACGAGTCTGACGCCTCCCGCACAGGACGTGGCCCCAGCACGCAGAAGGTGGCTGCTCCAGGGAGGGGCCCTGCACACAGCAGTCCTGGCCTGGCTCTGCTCTGTGGAGAGCCTGCGCTGGGCTGTTCCCAGTCCGCTGAGGGCAGAGGCGCAGAGCCCCGGCCTCCTAAGCTGTAAGATGAAATGACTCCTCGTGTTACAAAGCCTCAGAGCTTGCAGGAGGAGGCCGACGCCCGTGTGCCGGCTGCAGGGTGGGACGTTCCAGCTGCCCTGCTCCCATCCCCTGCCAGGGAGCTCACCACAAGTGGCCTGGCCCTGCCACCCCGTCCTGCCTTCCTCCCTCCCTCCAGTGGTGTGGTGCCCAGGCCCTCTGCCCTAAGTCCAGTGCCTCCCCACTCGCTCCAGTGACTTCTCCCCCTCCCACCTCAACTCCCCGCCACCAACCCAGGTCTCTCGGTGTGATACGGCAAGGGGTCGGGGTCCACAGAGAGCCAGAGAGGAGGCAGCCGGCAACAGAAGGGAGAGAGAGCGCAACCTTCCAGGCAGCGGGGCCTGCTGGAGAGTGGGCAGGGCTGACAGACGTGCAGGGAACACGACCCGGGGAGCCATGTTCGTGGCCAGACGGGCCTGGGAGACTACGCTGTGGGTCTCATGCCGGGGGGTTGGGCCCTCCTGTGCACCTGCCCCTAGGACCCTGTAAGAACACCCTGGCCTGTTAGGTAGATGCATCGTCTCCTGTGGTTTCCTATCACCGCCATAGTTAAGTTATTGCAAACTAAGAAGCTTAAAACACCAGTACCTCACAGTCCCAGAGTCAAGGACTGGGCAGGTCTCACTCAAGGGGGTCTGCCTGGTCTAGAATCAAGGTGTGCTCCTCCTGGAGGCTCCAGGGGAGGACCTGTGGCCACCTGCATCCCGGGACCAGTGGAGACCGGTGGGGTCTCCACCTTCGCAGCCAGGAGCGTGGGTGGAGCCTCCTCACAGCTGTGTCCTGCGCGCCCCAGCCTGCGTCCAGCTTCCACAATGAAGGCCGCGTGCTCTCACTGGGCCTAGACCACCTCTGCCTCTCAAGGTCAGCTGACTGCCTTAATCCCATTGCTGCTTTCATTCCCCTTTGCTGCCGGGGGGCACGTTCACTTCCACAGGACTAGATGTGGACACAGCCAGTGGTGAGGGATGTCTTAGGCTGACCACAGTACCCTCCCGCTCCCCCTGCTTCACACCCATGCCACGTGCGAATGCATCCCTCCCCTCGCGGCCCCAACAGTCTCCACCGAACACGGCACCCAGTCCCGTCCCAAACCTCACGTTCAGCTCATCAGTTTACAAGTCCCAAGTCGCACCCTCTAAGCCACCCCGATCAGGTATGGGTGACACTCTGGGCCTTCCACCCAGGGGCAGTTTCCGCTCCATCTGTGGACCCCAAAAGCTAGAAAACCAGTTACCTGCTCCCAAAATACAACTGGAGAACAGACGCGGAATGCCAGTCGCAGACACTCCTGTTCTCAAGGAAAGTCTGGCTGGGTGTGCTGGTCCAGCACTTTGGGAGGCTGAGGCAGAAGGGATCACCGGGGCCCAGGGGTTCAAGACCAGCCTTGGTAGTGAAACTTCACCTCCACAAAATATTTCAAAACCAGCCAGGCATGGTGGCTCGCACCTGTGGTCCTGGCTGCTCATGAGGCTGAAGCGGGGGAAGTCTGAGGCTGCAGTGAGCGCTCCAGTTTGGGTGACGGTGAAACCCAGTCGTTTATACGTGCACACACACACACACACACACACACACACACACACACGCGTGACATACAGAGAAAGCTGCAAGGTGCCTGTGTCGCTGCTCCCAAGAAATCCAAAATCGAGCTGGGCATACTCCCTCGGGTCCCGGCAAGGCCTGGGAACTCCTTCTGTGGGTCCAGACTCTGCCTCTGTGCTGACACCTCCACCCTCAGGGCCACGCTCTCTTTGCATGAAATGTGGCAAGTGTTTGCAGCTGAACAGTTTAGTCTGCTTCCTGCCTGCTGATTTTTGGGGGCCCAAGAACCTGTCCTCACATCCCCTCTGCCTCAGTCCAAGCCAGCCAAGCCTCTGATGGTGTGAGAGCCGCACGTCGTTTCCACGGGGCTTTCCTCCGTAAGCCCCGAGGCTCGTCCGCAGACCTCCCACAGCTGTCCCTGCTTTCAGCATCTGCTTGGGTGACCCGGAGCATCCACCAGCCACAGGCTCGCCCTCCTCCAGGAGCTCCTGGTGTGGCCGTGACTCCAAGCACACATTCCTGACAGTGAATCCCCTGACATCAGCATCTTTAGCTGAGAATTCCCGACGGCAGGGTGCTCACCCCTCTGCTAATGTCCTTCCCTCACTTGGCTGACCTCAGCAGCGAAAGGGGGCCAGGCTGACCGCCCGCGAGTGCGGCCCACACATGGCAACGGGACAGAGTACAGCTGTGCCTCTACCCCCATCGACAGGGCTCTCCCTGGCTCCCGTTCCTTCCTTTCCCTCTAGCTCCCACCTGCACCTTTAACCCCACATGTCTGAGGATGGGTGGGTCACAGCAGCTGTGACTCTTCTCAAAGCCCAGGCCGGTTCCTCCGAGCCCCTGGAGCCCCACTTGCCTCCATCCTTCTACCACCTGTTTAACAACATCACAGGCTTTTTCTATCACCCTCGAAATTCTTTCAGCCTCTGCCCGATTCCAAAGCCACTTCCACCTTCCTAGGTGTTTGCTACAGCAGCGCCTCATGCCTCGAACCAAAATCTGCCTTCATCTCCTGTTGCTGCAGTTGCCATGAACTTCGTGGCTGGAGGCAAAACGACCTTATCTCAAACGGGCCTCACTGGGCGAGTCAGCAGGGGCGCTTCTTTCTGGGCTCCTTCCTTTCCCAGCTTCTAGGAGCTGCCTGCGCTGCTGACTCAGGCCCTTCCCACGCTGCCTTCCTGCTCAGTGCCCTGGGCCCTCCCGACAACACTGGGCCCATCCAGATAACCTCCCCATCCCCAGGTCAGTGATCGGAAACCCGATTCCATCTGCGACTTCCATCCTCCTGTGCTACCTAAGGAGACAGTCTCTCAGGATTAGGACACGGATCTCTTTTGGGGACCATCATTCTACCTTTCAGAACAGAGACCTCAGAGACTGGGGGAGCTGGGGGGTGAGGGCTGAGCCCTCACCACTGAGACCCCCCTCAGTGTACAGGCCTCCTGTTCACAGAAGGAAATGGAGGCAGAGGCAGGGAGGCTTGGCCAGGACTCCAGGTCTTGCAGCGAGAACCCTTCCCAGCGGAGGACGGCGCACAGCAGTCCCCTCAGCCAGGAGCGGGACGGTCCACCAGCCTGTGGCCTAGCAGCAGGCGCCCCCAACACCCAGCGCCAGCCCTCATCCCAGGAACCCTTCCCAAAGGGACTTGTGCCCGCAACTCCCATGTGCCCTGGGGACCCTGCAGCTGCATCCTGAGAGGGAGACCGGCATGAATGCGCGCCCTGGACACCTCCTAAGGCCGTCCCGCAGGCTCCACACACATTTCATCTGAGGCTCCAGCTGGAATCCCAGTGTCCTCCTAGCCCCTCCAGGCCCTGTGGAGCCGGTCCCCAGCCCCTGTGCCCCGCAGCACTCTCAGTCCAATCTTCCTCCTGGCCTCCGCTCGGCAGCCAGGCCCCAGGTTTGCCAGCATACAGCGACCCAGGCTGTGTGCCCGGTTGGCTCCCTGTGGCCTCAGCCAGGAGATCCGTGCACACCCCAGCCAGGAGCCTTAGCCAGAGAGGGCAGCCCCACCAGGCCACCCGCCTCCGTTCTTGCCCTCCCTTGCCGGGAGACCTCCTTGCTGCCTAGGCCAGCGCTGGTCCCTGCCTCAGGCTCCTACACTCAGCCCCTTCAGTCAAGTTCTGTGGGTGTCCTGGGGCCTCCACTCTGGGGGTCCACGCAGAGCATCGGGAGACAAGGGCAGGTGGCGCCCAGCAGGCCTCCCTCTGGGGGGTCCACACAGAGCATCAGGGGACAAGGGCAGGTGGCGCCCAGCAGGCCTCCCTCTGGGAACTGGGTTTGGCTCCAGGCACTGACTCACTGTGTGGCCCAGAGTCACAGTCAAGTGTGGGCCCTCGCGGGGAGGTGGTGGGCGTGGATGTCGGAGGAGATGCCGCCAGCTGACTCCAGCCATGTTGAGAAACCCAGAGGCTGTCAGTTCTTGAAGTGGGAGGCAGAGACAGGGCAGGGGAAGGGACTCTGACCTGCAGCTCGGTCCCTGGGAAAGCCAAGAACGGGCCTGTTGGCCACAGGTGCACCATGCAGGCTGAGCCCGAGGCCAGGGGAGCACCATGACCTGGACAGGCCCCACTAGCTAAGCAGGGGGCAGGGGGCTGCACGAGGTCACTGTGCAGCAGGTGCCACTGGCAGGGACCCACAGTCCTGAGGTCTGTACCAACTAGGCCCTGACCCGGGAAGCCCCCTCTTCCCACTTCTCAGCCCACTCAGGTCCCGATAAGCCCCAGGCTTCAGTTTAGGGCCCCTCTCCCTGCAGCACGTGCCTACCCACTCCCAGGCTGAGGACACAAACCTGCTTGCCCCTGGGCCACACTGTCCCGGCCAGGAAGGGCCCCTGCGGCAGAGCCACTGTTTCGGGCTGGCTGGCCCAGACCCCTTCGAAGAAGATGTTCCCAGCTGACTGCAGCCACATTTGAGGGTCCCCGCCACCACCATGGGGAGAGGCAGGTGGCTGAGGTGGCTGGGGAGGGCGAGTGACACGGGGTTTGTGCTTCCCCCACGGCACCTGCAGGCTGGCTGTGGACCCTCACAGGCAGTGAGGGGCGAGTCTGCTCTGACCCCCACTCTCGGGGCAGCCTCCGAGGTGCCTGTTCCTGAGGCTGCCCACCAAGGAAGTGGCCAGGCTGCCCACGGTGTGTGTGTGTGGGGGGGCTGGGGGGGCGGGGAACCGAGACGCTGAGACGCACACAGGCTCTGACCTGAGAGAATTCTTTTTATTACGAGTGAACAGATGAACTAAGGTAAGCGGGTCTCAGCCTTCTGCTGGTGCAGCATCTCCACGCAGGGCCTCAGCCCCGTCCTGGCCTTGCCTGAGGACTGCACCATGGGCGTTCCCTGGGCATGGAGGAGGCAGCAGGAAGGGGCGACAGGAGCAGGTGCAGGGCACCCCACACCACAGGCCTCCCCCACCTCTGAGCTGCCAACAGCCAAGACTCCTGGCAAGGCCAGGAGAGGAGGGGGTGAGAGGGAAGGAGGGGTCTCTGTGAAAGCAAGCCCCACCCCCAAAGCAGAGCAGAGACCCAAGTCTGCAAATCACACCCTCCTGGGGGAGACGCCCCCACCAAGTTCCTCCTTTGAGGCCAGCAGCACCCGAGGGAGGGCAGGGGCTGCACGGAGACCAGAGAAAGGAAAACCCCACAGAAGAAAACTCAAAGCTTCAGTCCCACGCGTGTCTGCTGAACGAGCGAACGGGCCCAAAGGCTCTTCTCTACAAACGGCACGCATCCATCCAACAGGGGGCCGCAGGACATGGCCGGGGCTGTCTGCGTCTGTGCAGCCCACACCAGCGCAGCCCGGGGCCCTCTCAGACCTCACCACACGTGTGCCAAGCACATGTGTGCACACGCAGATGCAGGAGAGGACACACACCACCGTCTTTTTGCACACGTGCGCCCCTGTCCAGCCCGGGTGGCTCATCTCTCCTTCACGTGGTTCTGTGCTCCCGGGCCCCCGCTGCCGGCCCCATCCCCGCTGCCCCCACTGTGGACCCCGCCGGCCCCGCTGCATAGCACCTCGGTGAGGTCGTCCATGATGGCGGTCTCTTTGGGGTCCAGCAGGTTGAACTCCCGAGCAAAGAGGATGAAGTGGACGTAGAGTGTGTTCAAGTGTCCGTGCAGCTCCAGGGCCAGCGTCTCCTTGAAGTGGGCCCAGTAGATGTGCGCCAGCACGTGGAACAGGTGTCTGCAGATCTTCCTCACCAGGGACTCAAAGGAGCTGGGGAATTCTCTGCCTGGGGGAGGCCACTGTGTCACAAGCTGCAGATGTCCCTTGGCCCCAACAGAGGCCAGGCCCCTGGCACCCATCCTGGTGGGTCTGGTGCCTGCCACCCACATCCTGACCCTGCCACCCACATCCTGACCCTGTCACCCTCGGGGCTACGAAGTCCCAACAGCAATAGCTTCTGCCCACCAGCAGGCACAACAGGGACTTGCCAACCCCAGGTCCGGGCTGCTGAGACCTCCCTGTGAGCTCAGGCTCCGGAGGCTGCACCTGCCCTGAGGGCTGGGCGCTCGCTGGGCCATCCTGGCCACCTCCTCAGGGAGGGGCCTGTGACTGGGCACTTGGGCCCCCGTGTCTCCCTGATGGACACCTGGGGCCCTCTCTCGGGCCAGGATGGAGGTGGCAATGGTGGCACAGGCTTCTCCTGTTGTCCCCTGCTGTCCCTCTGGCAGCATGGGAGTGGCGTGGAGCCCTACTACATCCCACCAAAATCTGGACACAGGCTCCGCAGCTGATCCCCAGCCCAAGCCACCAGCACAAGGTGGACGGTGGTCTCTGCGTGAGCGGCACAGACCAAGAGGGGCCCAGAGCAGTGGCATGGCCCAGAGGGCCAGGGAGACGGCCCTCGGCCCTGACTGGGCTGACTCCTGCCCAAGGGCTCCGGCCTCACCTCACAGCCCAGGGGACTCCATGCTAAGCAGGGGCTGGGGTGGTGCAGCTGCCGCCCTCCGTGCCTCTGCCCCTCGCAGCACAGCGGTTTGGTCCTGAATGCTCCCTGCACCCCCGCGAGGATGACCGCCCAGTGCTGGGGGAGACGAACCGTATTTTGTGGGGAACACGTCCTCATCCGTCACCAGCTTCTGCACAGAGCTCATGACGAAGTCAACGTACTGCGGGGCCGTGCACTTGACCTTCTTCCCCCGCTCGTCATACCAGTAGTACTGTCTGTGGGGACAGAGACACGGTCAGGGCATGTGCCTGCTGCACACCCACCCAGCCAGCGAGTCCCTCCCGCTCAGGTCATCTGCAGGCAGAGGCAGCGCCAGCAGCAGAGGTGTGGCGGACTCCGGCGTCTCCCTGCTCGGGCAGACACACTGTCCCCGCCGTCTGCGGGGACCACACTGCCCTCCATGGAGGGGTCTGCCTGAGCTGACTTAGAACGACGCCGGGATCACGCTGGGGACCCTGCCAGTCACACGGCTGTACACGCGTGTGATTAAATGAAAGGGATCATCTTCATTTTCTCCACTTCTAAATGGCTTCAGTTGTATTCATTCACGCAAATGTGTGCTGCTGTTTTTCTGTTGCATTAAGCACAGAGGCTCCTTCTCTGCCCAGGAAGCTGTGCTGTGGCTCGTCAGCCAGGCCCCACCCTTTGGGAGCGCCCCGCTCTGACTGCTAGAAGCCAAGTCCCTCTCCGGGGAAGCCAGGCAGTGCAGTGGCCTCTGTGGCACCTGCAGTCCACAGACTGGCCAGGACAGGGACCAGCCCCGGAAGGCCCACCCCGAGGCCTCCTCTTGCCCCTGTACACAGGGCTGCCAGTCATCAGACTCGTGGCCCCTGAGCAGGCTGGAGCATCCTAGGGACATGGACACCCTGGGTTTGCCTCTTACTGTTTGTTGGGTACAACCATGACAACAAGGGTGTGCTCTAGTTCATGTAAACATAAGGTGATACCCAGCCCCTAACACCCTTCCAGCCCCAGCACACAACCAAGACCCAGGGCACCCACCTGGTCGCCACCACCCCTCTCCCCCTGCCATGGTGGTGGGCCTCAGTCCTCCAAGGCCATGCCCACAGCGGCTGCCCCCGCAGGCCTGAACCAGAGCATCTGGGGCCAATACCCACCCACAGGCAGTGGAGAGTGCTGTGTTGGGAGTGCTTACACCTGAGACACAGCGGCTGCCCCCGCAGGCCTGAACCAGGGCATACTGGGCCAATGCCCACCCACAGGCAGTGGAGAGTGTGTTGGGAGTACTTACACCTGAGACATGGCCAACACTATGGGTCGGGGTTTCCTCCCCGAGAGCCAGCTCCCAGCTCACCCCAGGTGGGAATGGGCCACACAGCACAGGGCAGCACTGGCCACTGGGCAAACGCCCCTCCACACCGAGACCACAACCACCATCGCCTCCACCGCCCCAGCTAGACCAATGGGCAGCCTCCCAGTACTGGGCTCCACACGAACCGCTCCCACCCTCCTCATCCAGCCACGGTTCCTCTTGGAATGGCCCCGGGTGGGGCAGTGCCGAGAAGGATGGATCCAGGCTCCACTCCGGAGGCCGTTCGTCTCTTAGCCGGCTCCGAGCATCGTGCCCTGGGTTCCAGAGCCCACCAGGCACCTGGGGAGATGCCCCAAGGGCTGAGACGGGGCCACTGGGGGTTCACCCACTTCCCGCACAGCCAGAGAAGCCATCCTTCCAGCTGGACACAGGACCTCCGCTGTCTCTGGGCACCCCTCTGCTGTGTCCAAGAAGCCCCTCAGCCTGTGCACTGCAGGTACCAGGGGGGTCACCAGAGTTACCAAGAGGCTAGAGGATGACACTGCAAGCCCTGCATGCCGGCACTCCGCCCTCTGCAAGAGAAACAGCCACCAGGCCACCTCCCAGCACCACCAGGGCCCTGGGACAACCCCTCCCAGCACCCACCTCCAGAACGCAAACCAGCTCTCACGTGTGCCCTATGTGGGGCTGAGTCGGGCCACCCGAAGGGGAAGTGTGGCCCCAAAATGGACAGGCCACGACGAGGGGGACGCAGTGCCCACCCCTGCTTCTCAGGTGCCATCCTCGCCCTGGGGCAGCTCTGCATGACCTTCGCGCCCACCTGCCCAGGCTGTAGGCCTCACCGTGGGCATCGCCACTGGGCTGTCAGACCCTCTGAGAATGCAGAGACGACAGTCCTTTCAGTATCTGCTCCTCGAGAACCATGTGGAGAACGCACATATCCCCACTGTCCCGGGGTTCCCAGATGGTGTAGCGGAGGCCCAGGCCCCTAAGGGCCAGGCTGAGGCCCATGTTTCCAGGACGAGGACCCAGTCAGCACGGCCCAGCAGTCTGCAGGAGTCAGACACTGGCTCCAGGGACCCTGACACTGACCACTGACATCTGACGCACCTGGCCACAGGAATACAACAGGTCTCAAAACAGTGGAGGTCAGAGATGGAAACCCTTTTCCACGATGCAAACCAACAGAAAGTAGCAACTGAGGGACACTGCAGATTGTCCCATCTGTTCTGAAAAATGGAACACCACCGTTTCCTGTACTTTTTGAATTATCAGTAAACCGTTTATGGTATACAGTTCTATGAATTTTATCCACACATGGACTCACGCATTCAAGACCACAATCAGGACACGCAGCGGCTTACGTGGCCACTCACAGCCGTGCTGCTCTGTCCCCAGCACCCCGGGGGTGGCTCCTCAGGAATGGGCCGCAGGAAGGAATCGCACCGTGAGGGTCCTCCCGATCTGGGCCCCTCTTGCACGCAGGAGGTCCCTGGGACGCAGTCACGTGGCGGGAGTGTTGGGCGTCCACGGCTCCTCGCTGCCCAGATGCTGCCCCTGCAGACGGACATGGCGTGCTCATCTATTCACCTGTGTCCCTGCCAGCAGAACACAGTGCCAGGTAGCCACACCCTCGCCAGCACCAGTGTCCCGACCGGCATGTGAGCAGCCGGACATGGGTCTGCTCCTGGCTTCAGTTTGCCTTTCTCTGATTGCCAATGACACACGATTGCCCCGGCTGCCATCCTCACACCCTCTTTGCTGAACTGTCTGCTCATTTCTTTTGCTGACAGTTAACTGGACTGTTTTGTTTTCTTATTGCTGAGTTGTATACGTTCTTTATGTATTCTGGATATCAGTCCTTTGTGGGATGTGTGATTTGCAAATGTTTTCTCTCCCAGCCTGGAGTCTGTCTTCTTTCTCTTAAAAGTGTCTTGAAGCAAAAGTTCTAAATTTTGATGAAGTCCAATTCATTGGTTCTTTTCCATCAATGGATCGCATCTTTGGTGTCAATCCACGAACTCTTTGCCTAATGTCAGGTCGTGAGGATTTCCTACGGTTCCTTCCAAAAGCTTTGTAGTTTTAGATGTTTGCATGAGGCATGAGGGTTAGGTCCGCGTTTGGTTTT
>NW_012104644.1:0-1209 GCF_000951045.1 Mandrillus leucophaeus
GTGAAACCCCGTCTCTACTAAAATTACAAAAATTAGCTGGGCATGGTGGCAGGCATCCGTAATCCCAGCTACTCAGGAGGCTGAGGTAGGAGAATTGCTTAAACTAGGGAGGGAGAGGTTGCAGTAAGCTGAGATCACACCACTGTACTCCAGCCTGGGAGACAGAGTGAGACTCCATCTCAAAAAATAAAATAAAATAAAATAAAATAATAAATTAATAGAGAACTGTAATTTGTTTAGCCAGTCCCCTATGATGAATATTTATACTGTTTCCTAAAATTACATTCATACACAACCACTGATTCAAACAAAGCAAGAAAATTTTAAACATGAAGTAGAAAAAATAGTATTTCAGAGTTCAAGGTTCTAAAGATGACCAATCTCATTTCCTCTTGCATTTATTTATATTTTATATTAATATATTTTATATTATATATGGTTTTTTTTAGATGGAGTTTCGCTCTTGTTGCCTAGGCTGGAGTGCAATGGCGTGATCTTGGCTCACCACAACCTCCACCTCCTGGGTTCAAGTGATTCTCCTGCCTCAGCCTCCTGAGTAGCTGGGATTACAGGCACGTGCCACCATGTCCGGCTAATTTTGTATTTTTAGTAGAGATGGGGTTTCTCCATGTTGGTCAGGCTGGTCTTGAACTCCCAACCTCAGGTGATCCACCTGCCACGGCCTCCCAAAATGCTGGGATTACAGGTGTGAGCCACCGCGCCCTGCAATATTTTTTTTGAGACCGTCTTGCTCTGTTGTCCAGGCTGGAGTGCAGTGGTGCAGTCATGGCTCACTGCAGTCATGACCTCCTGGGCTCAGCCAATCCTCCTGCCTCAGCTTCTTGAGTAGCTGGGACTACAGGCATGACCATCATATCCAGCCTGCTCTTTCACTTAAAGTAGTCTTGTCATTAAAGCAAATTTACTTTTCACTACTGGCATTACTATCCTGGCCCAAGCCCCTTTCCTCACTCCTGGATGATGTAGTAGTCTCCAGATTTCACTCTGCCACATAGTCTGTCCTCAACAGACTTCAGTCAAAGTGGCCTTTTTAAGAATGGTGGCTTAGGCCGGACGCGGTGGCTGATGCCTGTAATCCCAGCACTTTGGGAGGCTGAGGCGGGCAGATCACCTGAGGTCAGGAGTTCAAGACCAGCCTGGCCAACATGGTGAAACCCCATCTCTACTAAAAAATACAAAAAATTAGCC
>NW_012104644.1:3049-3913 GCF_000951045.1 Mandrillus leucophaeus
CCCAGGCTGGAGTGCAATGGCAGGATCTCGGCTCACTGCAACCTCTGCCTCCCTGCAACCTCCATCTCCCGAATTCAAGCAATTCTCCTGTCTCAGCCTCCCAAGTAGCTGGGATTACAGGCATGCGCCACCATGCCCGGCTAATTTTTGTATTTTTTAGTAGAGACGGGGTTTCACCATGTTGGCCAGGCTGGTCCTCAGGTAATCCACCCACTTCGGCCTCCCAAAGTGCTGGGATTACAGGCGTGAGCCACCACACCCAGCTGTTTTATTTCTTTTGGAGACAAGGTCTGGCTCTATCACCCAGGCTGGAGTGCAGTGGCACAATCACAGCTCACTGCAAACTCCGCCTCTCAGGTTCAAGGGATTCTCCCACCTCAGCCTCCTGAGTAGATGGGACCACAGGCTCACATCCTGTGTGACCGCAGGCTCGCACCCGGTTAATTTTTGTATTTTTTGTAAAGATGGGGTTTCACTATGTTGCCCAGGCTGGTCTCCAACTCGTGAGCTCAAGCGATCTGCCTGCCTCAGCCTCCCAAAGTGCTGGGATTACAGGCGTGAGCCACCGTGCCTGGCTGTCCTGAACTTTTGAAAGAGTCAATATTGGCTGGGCGCGGTGGCTCATGCCTGTAATCCCAGCACTTTGGGAGGCCGAGTTTGGAGGATCACTTAAGCTCAAGAGTTCGAGACCAACTTGGACAACATGGTGAAACCCCCTCTCTACTAAAAATACAAAAATTAGCTGGGCGTGGTGGCACGAAAGCACGAGCCTCTAATCCCAGCTACTTGGGAGGCTGTGGAAGGAGAATCACTTGAACCTGGGAGGCGGAGGTTGCAGTGAGTGAAGATCACCCATTGCACTCC
>NW_012104645.1:0-331 GCF_000951045.1 Mandrillus leucophaeus
AAAGTTTGCTGGGATTTTGATTAGGATTATATTGAATCTGTAAATAGCATTTATAAACTCTACAACTTAACAATATTGAGCATCCTAATCCATGAGTACAGAATACTTCTTCCTTTACTTAAACCTTTATTTATTTCATGAATGTGGTTTTTTGTATACAGATCCTGTACAGATTATATTTACACATAAGAACTTTTTTGATGTTATTGTAAATAGTATTTTTTAAAATTTATATTCCAATTGTTATTTGCCACATCATAAAAAAGGAAACAACTTTTGTATATTGACCTTGTATTCAGTGACCTTATTATACTCGGCCTATTAGTTTTCT
>NW_012104645.1:641-1171 GCF_000951045.1 Mandrillus leucophaeus
TCTTGAATTTAAGAGGAATATATTCAGTCTCTTTCTATTAAGTATGATGTTAACTATGGATAGTCTCATATATACCCTTTATTAGTTTTAAAAAACACTTCTATTTATAGTTTTTTTGATAGTTTTTATCATGAATATGTGATAAACTTTTCTGCATCTTTTAATATAATTTTTTTCATTTTTCAGTATGTTAACATGAATTTTAATAATCAAAGTACATATTTTGTGTAATTTATATTCTTTTAAATTTATTAAAATGTTTTTAATAGCTATGATGTAATCTACCCGTGAATATTCCATTTATGCTTGAGAAGAATGTGAATTCTTCTATTTCTGGATGAAGTATTCTATAATTATCAAGTAGATTAAATTGATTGATACTGCCGTTCAGGTCATTTATTTCCTTACTCATTTCTGCCTACCTGATGTATCAATTATTGACAGAGATGTGCTGAAATCTCCAAAAAAGTCAATTTGTCTCTTCCTTCTTTTAGTTCTATCAGTTTTTGCCTTATATGATTTGATGCTCT
>NW_012104646.1:0-366 GCF_000951045.1 Mandrillus leucophaeus
CTGGGAGGTGGAGGTTGCAGTGAGCCGAGATCATGCCACTGCACTCCAGCCTGGGCAACAGAGTGAGACTCCATCTCAGAAAAGAAAGAAAGAAAGAAAGAAAGAAATGCCACTGATTTTTCACGTGTTTTATTTTGTATCCTGAAACTATATTGAAGTTGTTCATCAAGTTTAGGAGTCTTTTGGAGGAATCTTTACAGTTTCCTAGGTATAAGATCATGTCATCAGCATGTAGAGATAATTTGACATCTTCCTCCTCCTTTCCAATTTTGATGCCTTTTATTTCTTTCTCTTGCCTGATTGCTCTGGCTAGGACTTTCAGTGCTATATTGAATAGGATTGGTGAGAGTGGGCATCCTTTTCTTG
>NW_012104646.1:7786-8924 GCF_000951045.1 Mandrillus leucophaeus
TCTTTAAAAATATACAGAACAGCAAAAAAAAGTATATTTAAAGATTTTGTGTTTTTATTTACTGAAGAATAATTGGAAGGTGGGCAATATCAGACTCATGAGTATATCTCAGTATCTAGTGGTGTTTCTTAAAAGGATAACAGCTCTCATAAAAATACTGGCATTAAAAATGTTTTACTGACTAACAACATAAATCTTAGCTATTTTTCAATTAAAGAACAAATAATTATTTTCAGAAAAAAAGAATACACTCTCATTTGATAAATGACTTGTTGCTTTCAATGATTTTACTTATTTTTCACACAAAGAATTAAATGTTTTTCCAGAAGATTTAAGTGAGAAATGAAAGACATTAAGTTGTGTTGTTTTATTTTCTTCTATTTATTCATATGCTAAAAAAGAAAGGTAGGCTTTTTGTCTCTTCCTGAAAGATTTCCCAAACAAGAAAAAATTAACCCAATGGAGAGACTTCCTTTTATACCTAGATGAAGAATCTAATCTTAAAAGCTACATTATCATTTGTCATTTCTAATGATTGTAAGCATGTAAGCATCGGGATTTTTTGAAGACATTATTATCAAATCTATTTCCTGAATGCTTCCTCGTGCAGTCATTTGTGGACCAACTCATTACTGTTCTTGGAAAGTTGTAAGTGTCTTTCTCACAGCTGACAGTGGCCTTCTCCTTGTTTAGGACTGACATAGGAACAGCAGATGATAAACACTGGTCTAAAAATGCAGGATTGATCAATATATTAAATCTTGTGCAAGGATTTTTTTAACATGGTTGGGTCTACATTGCCTTAAATATTATACGTTTATATACCCAGTTTTTTATTATTTTTTGCAGGATGCTTTAAATTGATATTATCCTATAGTTTCATTTTTGCTAAAATAACTTTAACAAAGTCAATCACTTCCTTAAATTCCTATTTTCAGTTTTAGCTTCCATTGTTAAAGATTTTAAAGCAATGCTTCACGTTGTTTTTTGTAAATCACTATGCTTTGTGAGGTATTGACATGAACCCTTTTGCACCAGAAGTGGTTGAAAATGTAGATGGAAATAACACAGAAGTTAGAACAGAAAAATATATTATTAGATGCAGGTATAAATTCACTATTAAGAACACAGAAGAAGG
>NW_012104647.1:0-1361 GCF_000951045.1 Mandrillus leucophaeus
TTCAAGCAATTCTCCTGCCTCAGCCTCCTAAGTAGCTGGATTACAGGGCTGTCACCATGCCCGGCTAGTTTATTTTGTATTTTTAGTAGAGATGGGGTTTCACCGTGTTGACCAGGCTGGTTTTGAACTCCTGACCTCAGGTGATCCATCTGCCTTGGCCTCCCAAAGTGCTAAGATTACAGGCGTGAGCCACCGTGCCTGGCCGAGTTCCAGGTACTTAAACTCACAAACGCTCAGCACTTGCCAAGTGAGGCACACCAGAAGTAGGGAAAAGAGTTTGGTGTTGGTGGTGGCTGTGTAGGACTTGGGAGGACAAAGTGCTGTTGTTGAGAGATGGATAAAGAGACCAGACTGATGGGCCAGAACCTGAAGTATCTGAGTGCTGCCAATGAACAGCACTCTCAAAGGAAGGCACATGAGGAAGAGATAAAGAGTCGTATTAGGCTGGGCGCTGTGGTTCATGCCGGTAATCCCAGCCCTTTGGGAGGCTGAGGCAGGAGGATCACTTGAGGCCAGGTGTTTGAGACCAACCTGGGCAACACGGTGAGACACCTTCACTACAAAAAATTTAAAAAATTAGCCAAGCATAGAGGCATGTGCCTATAGTCCCAGTGACTCAGGAGGCTGAGGTGGGAGGATTGCTGGAGCACAGAAGTTGAAGGCTGCAGTGAGCTATGATCACATTACTGTACCCCAGCCTGGGTGACAGAGCAAGACCCTTTCTCAGAAAAACAAAAAGTCTTATTAAATCCAAGGAGGGGAAGACTAGGGTTGAGCTTGCTGAGAGACTGAGAGCCACATCAGAAAAGATGATGACTTGGAAGCTGAATCAAAATGCACCAGACAGGCAACTCCAAACACAAAAAAATACTGGGCCAGGCTTTCCTGGAACCGATTGAGGTGTGGAACACCCTCATTCCTGCACTGAGCTACTCCTCCCTGACTCCACCTGAGCCTATTTACCCCAAATTGACCTTTACACTGAGGGCTGACATTTACCTGGCAGGCACCTTTCTTCTCCTCCCTCTTTCCTTCCCAAATTGCCTATGCCACTCTCCCCATAAATCTCATCTAAGCTCTGGGTCAAAGACCTTCAGGAACAACAAGTAAGGGAATGTGAGCAAAGAAGTCTTTAAAAACATATGATGTACACATTTTGTAATTACCTTTATTGATGTTGTGTATAAAACATTCCAGATAATTCTACAGCTCTTAAGCTGTATCTAAACACTTTTTCAATTTTTAAAGGTAATTTTTCAGCCTAATATATACTGGTCCCTCTCTCCTTATCAGAGCCAAACACTGAAACTTCATTATTCCATACCAAGCACCAGGTAAACCAGAAAGATGATTTCAGGAAG
>NW_012104647.1:2751-3117 GCF_000951045.1 Mandrillus leucophaeus
TTTTTTTTTTCTTTTTTTAAGACAGAGTCTCGCTCTGTCGCACAGGCTGGAGTGCAGTGGCACACCTCGGCTCACTGCAACCTCCACCTACTGAGTTCAAGCGATTCTCCTGGATCAGCCTCCTGAGTAGTTGGGATTACAGGTGCGTGCTACCATGCCCAGCTAATTGTTTTTGTATTTTTAGTAGAGACAGGGTTTCACCATGCTGGCCAGGCTGGTCCTGAACTCCTGATCTCAAGTGATCCATCCGCCTCGGCCTCCCAAAGTACTAGGATTATAGGCATGAGTCACCACACCTGGTGATCTGTTTCCTTTTAGTGGCTGCATGAACATGAACATGAACATGCAGCCATTAAAAGGAAACAG
>NW_012104648.1:0-542 GCF_000951045.1 Mandrillus leucophaeus
AGGTTCAAGCGATTCTCCTGCCTCAGCCTCCCGAGTAGCTGAGATTACAGGCATGCACCACCAGACCTGGCTAATTTTTGTATGTTTAGTAGAGACGGAGTTTCACCATGTTGGTCAGGCTGGTCTCGAACTCCTGACCTCAGGTAATACACCCGCCTTGGCCTCCCAAAATGCTAAGATTACAGGCGTGAACCATTGCACCCATTGTACATCTTAGAATTAAAAACAAAACAACACATACATACACACACACACACACACAACTTCTCTTTTTTAATGACTCTGCCTTTTTTTTTAATGACTCTGGCTCTTCTCTGTGAGATGTGTACTGTTAAGGTGAGTGGAACTGGAAGGAGATTGGCAATTCTATTGTAATACAGGGCAGGACTTACTCTTAAATTCTTTCTGGAAGTTTCCTTCTCTGAGTGGTCCTGCCCCCATGGTGTATCTGTGAGGTATCTTTGGGTCAATAAACTGGCCTAAGATTCTGCAAGGCAGATTGGTCTTCACCTTCTTTATGTTACTTCAGCTTTCTGTGGTGT
>NW_012104648.1:5077-7732 GCF_000951045.1 Mandrillus leucophaeus
GGAACACAGAACATTGAAGGATGGCTGAGACAATGACAGTTCAAACAAGAGCTACATAGATGTGTGAGAGAGGAAGACTCTATGAGTTGGTGGCCACAGGACAGGCAAGGGACTTGGGGGAGGGGCGAGTTCTGGAATGCAGTCAGCAGAGCCAGGTGTGGCAAAGAGGTCTTCATGGATACGGGTGAAAAAGTATCCTTTGCATTTCATAGTTAGGTCATTGGAGACCTTTAGCTCGTAAGATTTCAGGGAAGTTGAGGCAGGAGTCAGGCTGCAGGGCTAAAGATCAATGGGAGGTGGGGAAGTAGGGAGAGTGAGCATCAGTTCTTTTTTGAAGCTCTTGCCTATGAAAAGAAGGAGTGGGAGAAGGGTGCGTTAGGAGAGAAAGCGAGATTGAGGGAGTTACCTTTCTTGCTGGTTTTACTTTAAATAGAAATGAATGAGGTTTGTGTATATTTCTGAGTTGGGAAGGAGTCAGAGAGGAAGAGGTTAAAGCTACATAAAAGGAAGTGGAGGTCAAATATAAGAAATAATTGAGAAGTGTTTTCATGATAGCACAGGGTGGGCATCCTTAATGCAAAGATCCAAAATACTCCAGTGAACATTTTTTTTTTTTTTGAGTGTCATGTGGGTGCTCAGAAAGTTTCAGATTTTGGAGCATTTCAGTTTTGGATTTTCACATTAGGGATGCTCAACCTGTATTCACATTTGCAGTTTTCATAGTCTTTTTCTTTTTAAAAACTAAATAATAGACATTCTCACCCTGCCTTTTGATTAATAGGTCTTCTAATGCATGTATCAAAGCAAGCCCTTATAAATGTAATGTGGAGCAGCCTAAAAGGACACTTGCAAAGTGGAGGAAGCTTGGATGTAGACAAGAAATGTGGCTCTTATGGAATTAGTCTGAACAGAAAATGATAATGCCATACCTCATATGTTACTCCTTCTGGTACTCCTCACTCCACAAATAGCTATTTGCTTCTTAACACAAAGTTGTGAGGCAGCCAAGGAGGGAGTTTGAGTCACCATGTAACAAGTGAGACACCCTGGGTGTCAAGTGACATAGCCAAGTGCCACGGCCAGGCAGTGGTGGCATTACATCTTGTTGCTCCTCCTTCTCATTTCTGGGTCAGTGCACGTTTAAGAACCTCATTTGCCTCCTTGCTTATAATCCCGTTCACTTGTTTAGTCTTACAAAGTGTTTTGACAACCATAGTTTCTTTTGATTCTCCCTCCAAACTTGAAAGAGCCAAGAGAGAATCTTCCCACAAATGGATCCTCATATCCAGAGAAGTACATGATCAGCTAAAATGCCTTGTCACTCTGAAATTCTTGGAGTTAGAATTTCCTGCCAGTGTCCTTTCAGGTCACCAAAGTGACAAACTTTAAGACATTTGACAGTTTTGTGTTCATCACTTCAAATCTGTTTAGAAACTAGTTGTTGAAACAACTGTGTTAAGGTCACTTTGGAAAAGTGAGGAAAGACTCGGCACACTGGCCAGAGCTTTGTCATCACTTTACTTTCTCCTCTTACCACATCTCTTCATTGGAGGTGGGAGACATATTGTTGGCTCATCAAATAAGTATTTTTCCATAGGAAACAGGCTGAACACAAGGTTGCTCAATTTACAGTCTCTAAGTTAAAGTGTGTCTTTTTGATTTACTTGAGAAAGTCATCAAAACAGAACAGGGGTCTACAGCCTCAGAATTAAAGGAACGGAGAGAAAACCTTTCGTAGACTTCTTTATACTTCACTTACCAAGCCTAGATATGTCAGCCCAGTGTGGATACAGAGTGTTGGTAGCTTTAGTTACCAAATCAAGGTTGGCGTTGGGATATCCCAGCATTACATGGGGAGTTCTGGCTGCTCAGGAGACTGAGTTCCAGAGACTGGTTTAGTGGGATGAGGTGTCCACATGGCTCAATCATGAAGGTTATGGCAAAATGTTGGCCAAGGGCTTATAAGAGAAGAGGGTGACTCTCCCTTGGATTGGTTAGTAAAGAATTCAGGATAGAGGGAGTTGTTTAATGAGTATGGAGTTTCAGTTTTGCAAGATGAAAAAGTTCTAAAGATTGAAGTGATGAACCACACCTGTTTGGTTCACACAGTGTGAATATACTTAACACCACTGAGCTGTGTGCTTTAAAATGGTTAAGATGATAATTAATTTTATGCTGTATATATTTTACCACTATTAAAAAAAAGAATGCAGGACAGATTGCCCAGCTGTATTACATAGAGTTAAGCCTAGCTTTTACCTCCTTTGTGTTAGAAGAGTGCCAGGTGTATTTTCCATGCCATTACCACATGTATACCATTCCCTCTCGGAACAATCCCTCTTAGTTTAACAACTACAACAACAAAAACCCTTGACTGAGCTCGGGAAAGCCGAGGCAAGTTTTTGGGAATACATCCCACCTTCTCACTGTACTTATGTTACCCTGTCTTGCTTCTTCCTAATTCATTTAGCCTTCGCCTAATGATCTGGCTTAGTTGCTTAACCAGAGTAGTCACCAGTGTTTGCCGAGAAGTCGTTTCAAAATAAGTTATTTTTGTTAGAGACATATTGGGCAATGTAAAAGTATTACCATATGTAACAATGCAATACTAAAAAGCAGCTTATTATAATTGTGCTTATTAACAAAAAAAATCAG
>NW_012104649.1:0-1346 GCF_000951045.1 Mandrillus leucophaeus
ATTGTCTGGCACTCCCTAGTGAGATGAACCCAGTACCTCAGTTGAAAATGCAGAAATCACCGGTCTTCTGTGTTGCTCGCGCTGGGAGTTGGAGACTGAAGGTGTTCCTATTCGGCCATCTTGCTCTGCGCCCCGATGATTCTTAAATTAACAAAATTTTACTATATGTTTGCAAAATGACAATTTTCCAATTATAGCATGTGCTTCACGTTTTATTAGCTAGAACTTAACCACCTCCCATTTATAAACGTATTTATGTATTTGTTAATGTATGTACATAAAATTTAACTGTTAATTATTGGTTTGGGAGCATGGATATCTATTTTTTCAATTGCTTGTAATTATTATACTTAATAATCTTGGTGTTCAGAGTTTTCCAGATCTAAACAGTGGATTCCCTTTAAGCTAGTACTTCTGTCCCTGTCACATGTCTTCATCATTTTTTTTTGAGCTACTTAATTATGACATAGTAGCCCTGAAAATGTTTTTCCTTTAAGTGGGGAATGTCACTTAAAAAATCAAGATCTCTGAGTTGCTAGGTATGTATATTGTTAATGAATGTATCTGTTTATAGACCCCTGCAGTGGTCAGAGATAGGGAATACATGCATATGTGTGTATGACCATATATTTATATGTCTATATCTACATCTGTACACATATGTGTGTATATCTATGTATGTGTACATATATATATATACATGTGTACATGTAAATACACATTCAAATACATATATTTGAAGCCATGAGCTTACACCAGTATCTCTAAATTTAATTCCATTTCACAAGGTTCTTTCTTCCCCTATTTTATATTTTTATTTCCCTCCTTCAACTCTGGCTCCCCACATCAATACATTTACTTATTTTCTCAATTATATAATATATCTGAAATGATTTGAAAATTGCTTTGTTCATATGACTAAAAAATAAAACGTTCTAAAGATAGCCCAGGGTTTGTTTGTAGTAGTTCCCTCCCTTCACTAACCCATACTGCTCAAGATTGATAATAATCACCCAGCCAAAGAATGCTTTTATAAATTACTTGAATTCATTTTTTCTTTTTTTTTCAGTGTGTTTATGATATTTCTTTGAAAAGAATTCTTTGAATTACATTCATTTGTAGGCTTAATATTTTTAGTGTACAATCTTTTCAAAAAGACCCTCATGATCATGCAAAAAACATATATTCAGATAAATGTGTTTCCGTATCCATTCCACTGTTTCTCCTGCACCCTTGAAAGTAATAAATTTCATTGTTTTTTGGTTTACCTTTTCTGTATTTCTTTTTGGAAAGATAAGCAAATGTGTATGTATTTTCTTTTCTTTCTTTCTTTCCTTTTTTTTTTT
>NW_012104649.1:4106-4976 GCF_000951045.1 Mandrillus leucophaeus
ATATTTTGAAATATTTATTGACCAACACATTTATATGTCAATGGACATATAAAATAATTCTATTCAACAAGTACTTTCAAAAATAAAATTATTTCTAAAGTATAAAAATAGCATAAATCCAAGCATTTTATTGTGAGTAAAAAGGTTTTCTATTGATTATATGAACATTAAAAGTAACAGAAGCAGTATAGTTAATTTTTGATGTATATTTACATATTTTATAAGTATATTAACTTATGAAATGTCTCTAATACCATGTTACATGTTTTTCACTAAAGACTATATTTATCAACCTGATATTTTAATTTTATTTTGTTGGTGCAAAAGTAATTGCTGTTTTTGTCATTACTTTTAGTGGCAAAAACCGCAATTACTTTGGCAACAACCTAATACATTTATCAAAATTGCCTGCATTATTTTTATGGCAAAAAGCAGTTAATAAATACATTTGAAATTGTTGATACTATCAACTGACCTTCTCTGTCTATGTTAATATTTCAAAGTGAAGAAACACAGTGTATTCAGTAAGCTCAGAAAAAATTCTGCTACGTAAAAAAATCTCTTAATTGTAATTTTTTAAATTGAAATGTGTAAACATAGTGGTTCAAATATTTTCACAGGTATTTTCTTGCTTTATTTCAGAGCAATTTCCCGAATTAGTTTTTTTAAAGGACAAAACACATCAAATGTGTTGTCTGTATTTATGACTCTTTTGAATATTTTACTCAGCATAGATACTCTAAAATAATAGATCTCAGCTTCATTCTAGTTGTGCAGAATATAAAGGAGTCTTTCCAAAAGTTGACGTACCCAAAGCCTACCTATAGAATTGAACTCTTATTATTTAATTTTCTTTTTATAAGAACACAT
>NW_012104650.1:0-389 GCF_000951045.1 Mandrillus leucophaeus
AGTGGCTCACGCCTGTAATCCCAGCAGTTTAGGAGGCCAAGGCAAACAGATTACAAGGTCAGGAGATACAGACCATCCTGGTCAACATGGTGAAAACTCTACTAAAAACACAAAATTAGCCGTGTGTGGTGGCACACGCCTGTAGTCCCAGCTATTCGGGAGGCTGAGGGGAAAATTGCTTGAACCTGGGAGGCAGAGGCTGCAGTGAGCCAAGATGACACCAGTGCACTCCAGCCTGGGTGTGACACAGCGAGACTCCATCTCAAAAACAGAAAGAAAAAAGAAAACAAATAACTTGATTGAGAAATGGACCAAAAACCTTAACAGATTCCTCATGAAAAGATATACAGGTGGCCATACAAGCAAATGAAAAGACGTTCCACGTTGTA
>NW_012104650.1:4065-4882 GCF_000951045.1 Mandrillus leucophaeus
GGCCAGCCCAGAGACGGGCTCCCACAGTGCAGCGGCGGGCTGAAGGGCTCCTCAAGCGCCGCCAGAGTGGATACCGAGGGCGAAGAGGCACCGAGAGTGAGGGCTGCTAGCACATTGTCATCTCTTACCGGGAGGCAGAGGTTGCAGTGAGCCATGATTTTGCCACTGCGCTCCAGCCTGGGCGACAGAGCGAGATTCCATCTCAAAAACAAAACAAAAACTGTTCTGCATAAAACCCTAATGATGGAGACAAGTCCTTAAACATTCGCCCGACCTTGTGAAGTACCCAGCAGGAAGAGAGAACCCTTATGTAAACCCTGGACTTCGAGTGATGATGTGGCCGTGTAGGTTCATCAGTTGTAACAAATGTGCAACTCCAGCGGAGGATGTTGATTGTGAGGGAGGCTGTGCATATGTAGGGGCAGAGGTACATGGGAACTCTCTGTACCTTCTGCTCAATTTGGCTGTGAACCTCAGGCAGCTCTGAAAAACAAAAGCTTTCATTTTTGAGACGGAGTCTCACTCTGTTACCAGGCTGGAGTGCAGTGGCGGGATCTTGGCTCACTGCAACCTCCGACTCCCTGGTTCAAGCGATTCTCCTGCCTCAGCCTCCCAAGTAGCTGGGATTACAGGCACGTGCCACCACGCCCGGCTAATTTTTATATTTTTAGTAGAGATGGGGTTTCACCATGTTGGCCAGGATGTTCTGGATCTCCTGAACTTGTGATCTGCCTGCCTCGGCCTCCCAAAATGCTGGGATTACAGGCATGAAAAACTGCACCCGGCCAATAAAGCCTTTTTTTTTTTTTTTTTTTTT
>NW_012104651.1:0-1952 GCF_000951045.1 Mandrillus leucophaeus
ATTTATTACTAAAATGACCTTTCTGGGTTGTAGGCGGATCACTTGAGGTCAGGAGTTCGAGACCAGCCTGGCCAATATGGTGAAACCCTGTCGCTACTAAAAGTACAAACAATTAGCCGAGCATGGTGGCGGGTGCCTGTAATCCCAGCTACTTGGGAGGCTGAGACAGGAGAATCAATTGAATCTGGGAGGTGGAGTTTGCAGTGAGCTGAGATCATGCCATTGCACTCCAGCCTGGGTGACAAGAGTGAAACTCTCTCAAAAAACAAAACAAAACAATTTGCCTTATCGGGGTCATATCAGTCTGTCTTTTTTTTTTTTTTTTAATCATACTTTGAGTTCTAGGGTACATGTGCATAACGTGCAGGTTTGTTACATATGTATACTTGTGCCATGTTGGTGTGCTGCAACCATCAACTCGTAAGCACCCATGAACTCGTCATTTACATCAGGTATAACTCCCAATGCAATCCCTCTCCCCTCCCCCATATCAGTCTGTCTTAATGAAAAATTAAAATGTTTTAAATAAAAGAAAACCAGTATTTTTTAGCACACATAATACGATGCTGACAGGATCTGTGTGGGAAGGGGCTAGATTGTTATTTAGTTTTTCAAAATACATTTATTCATTTGTAGCAATTGTAGAAATGATGTTGGCCAGGCGCGGTGGCTCACACCTGTAATCCCAGCACTCTGGGAGGCCGAGGTGGGCGGATCTCAAGGTCAGGAGATTGAGACCATCCTGGTTAACATGGTAAAACCCCATCTCTACTAAAAATACAAAAAATTAGCCGGGCGACGTGGCGGGCACCTGTAGTCCCAGCTACTCGGGAGGCTGAGGCAGGAGAATGGCGTGAACCCGGGAGGCCAAGCTTGCAGTGAGCCGAGATCATGCTACTGCACTCCAGCCTGGGCAACAGAGCGAGACTCCGTCTCAGGAAAAAAAAAAAAAAAGAAATGATGTATATTTTGTTGTGAAAATTAAAACATCATGAAGGGTGAAAGAAGAATGTAAAAAATCACTTCATACACTACTACCTAGTGAGAGTGGCTGTTTAGACTATTTTTCTCAACATCTCTTCCCTTACGTACACAACAATATTGACACATTAATTGAGCATCTGTTGTGTGCCACTCTTAGGGTCACATGCATCTTTGCATTAAAAGACAGACTTAGCTTGAAGGAGTTAGCCAGGCTGAGGGAAAGGTTTTAGGTTAATCCAGTGGAACTTTCCAGGAAGGAGGACACCATAGTGAAGATTCTGAAAGAGCTAGCTGTTTTTGAAACTGACAGAACACAAGGATGTCTGAAGCATAGAGAAGAAGGAATAATGTAGTTAAAGAAAATGTAGGAAACACAGGTGGTGCCAAGTATTACAGGTCATGTTAAAGACTGGACATAGCTCAGGGCTGGGCGTGGTGGCTCACTCATGTAATCCCAGCACTTTGGGAGGCTGAGGCGGGCGGATCACGCGGTCAGGAGATCGAGACCATCCTGGCTAACGGTGAAACCCGATCTCTACTAAAAATACAGAAAATTAGCCGGGCGTGGTGGCGGGCGCCTGTAGTCCCAGCTACTCAGGAGGCTGAAGCAGGAGAATGGCATGAACCCAGGAGGCGGAGCTTGCAGTGAGTTGAGATCGCGCCACTGCACTCCAGCCTGGGTGACAGAGTGAGACTCCATCTCAAAAAGAAAATAAAAAAGATTGGACATAGCTCCGTTTTCCCTTCAAGGGAAGAAACATTTCAGTCTGAAATTTGTTTTTAATTACTGTAGTCATTCTTCTGTTGATACGTATTGTTCATCTGCTGTTTTCTTACATGCTTTATATCTCCCATGCTACACAGATGTGTTTTACACACTCATTTCATCAGTTTATACATTATTTAATTAATTGGTACTGTAATAATAGTGGTGCAGTTGTATAAATAGGTTTGGGAACAAACCGAGC
>NW_012104651.1:5062-5683 GCF_000951045.1 Mandrillus leucophaeus
TTATTTTTTGTATTTTCAGTAGAGATGGGGTTTCACCATGTTAGCCAGGATGGTCTCAATCTCCTGACCTCATGATCTGCCTATTTCGGCCTCCCAAAGTGCTGGGATTACAGGCACGAGCCACTGCACCCGGCTTGCTTGCTATTTATTTTTAAAAATTATTTTTGTGGACCTGGTGAGGTGGCTCACGTCTATAATTCCAGTACTTCGGGAGGCTGAGGCGGGTGGATCACCTGAGGTCAGGAGTTCGAGTGGGAGTTCGAGAACAGCCTAACCGACATGGAGAAACCCCCTCTCTACTAAAAATACAAAATTAGCTGGCGTGGTGGCGGCGCCTGTAATCCCAGCTACTCAGGAGGCTGAGGCAGGAGAATGGCTTGAACCTGGGAGGCAGAGGTCGTGGTGAGCCAAGATTGCACCATTGCACTCCAGCCTGGGCAACAAGAGCAAAAGTCCATCTCGGGGAAAAAAAAGATTGTTTTTGTGGGGCTCAGTGCTGGAGGGTGGAATAGATTCTCCCGAAGCATTTAGATGATTTATTTCAAATGTATTATATGAGAGAATATTTAAATATTTGAATGTTAAATACCAGTCTTACAAGAGAATGTTTATATAATTTAT
>NW_012104652.1:0-1137 GCF_000951045.1 Mandrillus leucophaeus
GCGCCCGGCCCTGAACTCGCTTCTCAAACCACATCAGTGGTCTATGGTGGAAGAATCAAGAGTCCCCAGGCTCTCTGGTTACGAAGGTAATAAATGGGTTCCAACCCTAAGATTCATCTGGAATCTGCTGCTTCCTCTTCATCTCAAGTCTCACTTCATAAGGAATCCTTTATAACCAGTGTTTGCTCCAGTCATCTTCTACTCTCATTCCCTGTAGAATCTGTCTTGTTCTCATGGAGTCAGGAGCAGAAATATATTTCGGGGCCAAAACCATGACTTTCAGTCTTGAACTGGAAGTTTCCCCTGAAGCCACAGGCTGGTTGCTGAGAGAAGAGAAAGGGAATTGGCCTTAACAGCCAGGGGTGACCCAACAGTCCTACAGTAACCATCCTATAGTAACAGTCCTACGGTAACAGTACTACAGTAACCATCCTATAGTAACAGTCCTACGGTAACAGTACTACAGTAACCATTCTATAGTAACAATCCTATGGTAACCGTCCTACAGTAACAGTCCTACAGTAACAGTCCTACAGTAACATCCTACGGTAACAGTCCTACAGTAACTGTCCTACAGTGGTGCCAGGAGACCATGGGGATTTCGAAGCCTCATTATAAAATCCACTCAACATTCACTTTACAAATACTTCTTAGAGAAGCTGAGGGAAGGCACTTTGCAAGATGATATAAAAGATACCGTGTTGAGCCAGTCCCACCTGGATTGTAGACATGTGGTCCAGGTAATGAGCCTCAGCTTGTATCAACCTTTCCCTTCTCATAGAGGCCTTTAGGGAGCTCACTTTTTTTTTTTTTTTAATGGGGTCTTGCTCTGTAACCCAGGCCACAGTACAATAGCAGGGTCATAGCTCACTGCAGCCTCCACCACCTCCCAGGCTCATGTGATCCTCCCACCTCTGCCTCCTGAGTAACGGGGATCACAGGCCCACACCAACACACCCAACTAATTATTATTTTTTTTTTGTAGAGATGGGGTCTCACTGTGTTGCCCAGCTGAGTCTCCTGGGCTCAAGTGCAAATCTTATAACCTAAAGTAGCGCCCCTGCCCCAGCCAGGTGTGGTGGCCTGTAATCCCAACACTTGGAGAAGCCAAGGTGGGAGGATCACATGAGCCCAGGA
>NW_012104652.1:1187-1595 GCF_000951045.1 Mandrillus leucophaeus
ACCTGCCTAAGTCTCCTAAAGGGCTGGGATGACAGCCGTGAGCCACCAGGCCCAGCCCTACGTTTAGTCACTTTTTTTTTTTTTTTAATGGGGTCTTGCTCTGTAACCCAGGCCACAGTACAATAGCAGGGTCATAGCTCACTGCAGCCTCCACCACCTCCCAGGCTCATGTGATCCTCCCACCTCTGCCTCCTGAGTAACTGGGATCACAGGCCCACACCAACACACCCAACTAATTATTATTTTTTTTTTGTAGAGATGGGGTCTCACTGTGTTGCCCAGCTGAGTTTCCTGGGTTCAAGTGCAAATCTCTTAACCTAAAGTAGCGCCCCTGCCCCAGCCAGGTGTGGTGGCCTGTAATCCCAACACTTGGAGAAGCCAAGGTGGGAGGATCACATGAGCCCAGGA
>NW_012104653.1:0-667 GCF_000951045.1 Mandrillus leucophaeus
CAAATGAAACTCTGTCTCAAAAAAAATAAAATTAACTCAATCATATGCTTAAATGCAATTATTTAAGTCACATACATAAATGTGAGACCAAAAACTATAAATCTTCTAGGAGAAAAACTGGTGATCTTGGGCTGGGTGTGGTGGCTCGTGCCTATAATCCTAGCACTTTGGGAGGCCAAGATGGGTGAATCATCTGATGTCAGTAATTTGAGACCAGCCTGGCTGACATGGCAAAACCCCATCTCTACTAATACAAAAATTAGCCAGGTATGGTGGCACATACCTGTATCCCCAGCTACTTAGGAGCTGAGGCAGGAGAATTGCTTGAACCTGAGAGGCAGAGGCTGCAGTGAGCTGAGATTTTGCCACCGCACTCCGGCTTGGGCGACAGAGTGAGACTCAGTCTTAAAAACAAAAAACAAAAAACAAAAACAAAAACAAAAAAGATGATGATTTTAAGTTAGCAAAGACATTCCAGATAGATATGATGCCAAAAGCACAATCCCTAAAAAACTGAACTGAGCCAGGTGTGGTGGCTCATGCGTGTATACCAAGCACTTTGGGAGGCTGAGGCAGGTGGGGAGGATTGCTTGAGGTGAGGAGCTCCACACCAGCCTGGGCAGCATAGCGGACCCCATCTCTATAAAAAATACAAAAAAAAAAAAAA
>NW_012104653.1:4842-6180 GCF_000951045.1 Mandrillus leucophaeus
AGCTCACCGCAACCTTCGCTTCCCAGGTTCAAGCGATTCTCCTGCCTCGACCCCCAAGTAGCTGAGATTACAGGCATGCGCCACCAAGCCTGGCTAATTTTGTGTTTTTAGTAGAGACGGGGTTTCTCCATGTTGGTCAGGCTGGTCTTGAACTCCTGACCTCAGGTGATCCGCCTGCCTCGGCTTTCCAAAGTGCCGGGATTACAGGCGTGAGACACCACACCTGGCCCAAAAATGACCATTTTCAAGCATCGTATAAAAATGGATTCAAGGAACAGTCATCAATGGCTGCTAAATCTCGTGAGAAGGTCTAATGAGGGACAGGTAAATGTCTCCTTGTAAATTGCTTATTCTTTATAAGGTGAAAAACAGTAACTATACAGTGGGGAAATCAAGCAAAGCCTTGACTGGGTGAGTAAGATTATCACTGCTCTGGGGCAGATAGACATCTTATTCCTCCAGGTACGATATTCTGAAAAAAATACACTTTTATTTTTCTGGTATTCTGGTCCAAATGCCTAACTTGAATCTAATTGGAAGGAAACATCAGAAAGACCCAATTGAGAAACATTCTATAAAATAATGGATATGCACTCTTAAAAATTACAGTATCATGAAAGACATTTCTCATTGCAGAAATAAGGAAATAGAAAGAAAGAAAGAAGAAGGAAGGGAGGGAGGGAAGGAGGGAGCCAGGCATAGTGGCTCACGCCTGTAATCCCAGCACTTTGGGAGGCCAAGGCAGGTGGATCATCTGAAGTCAGGAGTTTGCGACCAGCCTGGCCAACATGGTGAAACCCCGTCTTTACTAAAAACACAAAAATTAGCTGGGCGTGATGGCAGGCGCCTGTAATCCCAGCTACTTGGGAGGCTGAGGCAGGAGAATTGCTTGAACCCAGGAGGCATAGGTTGCAGCCAAACCAAGATTGCACCACTGCACTCCAGCCTGGGTGACAAGAGCAAGACTCCATCTCAATCAATCAATAAAACACAATAAAGTGAAAGCAATTAAGAAAGTAAAAAAAATAAAAGAGGCCAGTCACAGTCACTCACGTCTGTAATCCCAGCACTTTGAGAGGCCAAGGCGGGTGGATAACTGGAGATCAGGAGTTCCAGACCAGCCTGGCCAACATGGTGAAACCCTTCTCTACTAAAAGTACAAAAACTAGCCGGGCATTGTGGCGGATGCCTGTAATCCCAGCTACTCAGGAGGGTGAGGCAGGAGAATCACTTCAGCCCAGGAGGCGGAGGTTGTAGTGAGCCAAGATGGCACCACTGCTCTCCAGTTTGGGCAACAGAGCGATACTCTGTCTCTTCTTCTTCTTTTTTTTTTTTTTT
>NW_012104654.1:0-11387 GCF_000951045.1 Mandrillus leucophaeus
ATATATATATATATATTTCTTACTATACCACACATGCTAACTCCTTATTCTGAAATAAAAGCAAAAAGCAAACACCAAACCAATAATGAAAAGCCTCCACAACGTACAGGTGTTTTGAGGTCACATCATGATAAACCTATTGCGAATTGGAAATATTAAGTGAAAAATGCATTTAATGTACCTAATTCACCAAACATCATAGCTTAGCCTAGCCTCCCTTAAATGAGCTTGGAACACTTACAATAGCCTACAATTTGGCAGAATCATCAAACACAAAGTCATTTTACAATGAAGTGTTGGCTGGACGCAGAGGCTCATGCCTATAATCCCATCACCTGGATACTGAGGCAGGAAGATTGGGTCGGACACGGTGGTTCACACCTGTAATCCCAGCACTTTGGGAGACTGAGGCAGGTGGATCACCTGAGGTCAGAAGTTCGAGACCAGCCTGGCCAACATGGTGAAACCACGTCTCTACAAAAAATACAAAAATTAGCTGGGCATGGTGGTAGGCACCTGTAATCTCCCAGCCACTTGGGAGGCTGAACCCAGAGACTTGCTTGAACCCGGGAGGCGGAAGTTGCAGTGAGCCAAGATCGTGTCATTGCACTCCAGCCTGGGCAACAGATCAAGACTCCGTCTCAAAAAACAAAAAAAAATTGGACAATTTAGTACAGATGGCCCCTGATTTACTATGATTTGATTTAGGATTTTTCAACTTTACCATGGTAACCATACAACTATCCTGTCTTTCAGTACAGAACTCAATGAATCATCCGGGCGTGGTGGCTCACGCCTGTAATCCCAGCACTTTGGGAGGCCGAGGTGAGCAGATCATGAGGTCAGGAGATTGAGACCATCCTAACACGGTGAAAATACGTCTCTACTAAAAATACAAAAAATTAGCCGGGCAAGGTGGCACGTGCCTGTAGTCCCAGCTACTCGGGAGGCTGAGGCAGGAGAATGGTGTGAACCTGGGGGGCGGAGCCTGCAGTGAGCCAAGATCGAGCCACTGCACTCCAGCTTGGGTGACAGAGCAAGACTGCGTCTCAAAAAACAAAAAAGAACTCAATGACTCACTTTTTTTCTTTTTCTTTTTTTTTCTTTTTTGACAGAGTCGTGCTCTGTTGTCCAGGCTGGAGTACAGACCTTGACTCACTGCAGTCTCGACCTCCCAGGCTCAAGTGATCCTCCCACTTCAGCTTCCTAAGCAGTGAGTAGCTGGGACCACAGGTGCTCCACTAGGCCTGGCTAATTTTTTGTTTTTTTGTAGAGACAGGGTCTCAATATGTTGCCCAGGCTGCTCTCGAGCTCCTGGGCTCAAGCAATCCTGCCAAGTAGCTAGGATTATAGACATGTGCCACCACGCCCAGCATATATTTACGTTCATTAATCTGTACTATTGCATCGAAATTATTATAATGTTGAGGCATGTTAAGATTTTTGTTTTTGTTTTGATTTTGTTTTTGTTTTGTTTTTGTTTTGAGACACTTTCACTCTTGTTGCCCAGGCTGGAGTGCAATGGCGCAATCTTGGCTCACCACAACCTCCGCCTCCCGGGTACAAGCGATTCTCCTGCCTCAGCCTTCCGAGTAGCTGGGATTACAGGCACATGCCACCACGCCCGGCTAATTTTGTATTTTTAGTAGAGACGGGGTTTCTTCTTGTTGGTCAGGTTGTTCCTGACCTCAAGTGATCCGCCCGCCTCGGCTTCCCAAAGTGCTGGGATTACAGGCATGAGCCACCTTGCCGACTGCATGTTAAGTCTTTTGAAGCAGTCCGGACGCGGTGGCTCACGCCTGTAATCCTAGCACTTTGGGAGACCAAGGTGGGTGGATTGCCTGAGCTCGGGAGTTCAAGACCAGTCTGGGCAACACGGTGAATCCCATCTCTACTAAAATACAAAAAATTAGCTGGGCGTGGCGGTGTGCGCCTGTAATCCCAGCTACTGGGAAGACTGAGGCAGGAGAATCTCTTGAATCCGGAGCTTGCAGTGAGCCGAGATTGCGCCACTGCACTCCAGCCTGGGCGACAGAGTGAGACTCCATCTCAAAAAAAAAAAAAAAAAAAAAAAAAAAGTCTTTTGAAGCACACTAACTCTTCCAAAATTAAGCTATCTTAAAGGAAAATAGAATTATTAAAATGAAAACAGTAAGCAACATAACTGTTACTATTTCAGCTAAGAATCTTAAAGCACATTAGACACTTTTCATCTTAACAATTGGAAAAAACAAGTATTAGCAAGTGAATTGCTTAAGATTACACAGACTAGCCCAATTCTAGAGAGAAATAATTCAAGTATATTTTATTGTCATCTTGTTAAGTACAGACATATTCAGATTTCACCAGTTTCCCACTAACGTTCTTTTTCTTTTTTCTTTTGTTTCTTTTCTTTTCTTTTTTTGAAACAGTATCTCCCTCTGTTGCCCAAGCTGGAGTGCAGTGGCACAATCACAGCTCACTGTAGCCTTGAACTCCTAGACACAAGTGATCCTCCTACCTCAGCCTCTCAAGTAATTGGGACTGCTGACTTGAATCACCATACCTGGCTATTTTTTATTTTTTAGTACAGATGGGGTCTTGCTGTGTTGCCCAGGCTGGTCTTGAACTCCTTGATTCAAACGATCCCCTTGCTTCAGCCTCCCAAAGTCCTAGGATTACAGGCATGAGCCACTACATTCGACCTACTGTCCTTTTTCTCTTCCGGAGAGTTCATCTTTCCTTGTCTTTCATGACCTTGACATTTTTGAAGAGTTCTAGTCAGTTACTTGGTACACTGTCTCTGAGTTTGGGCTTGTCTTATGTTTTCCCATGATTAGATGAGTTAATACATTTTTGGCAAGAATCTCAGACATAATGTCCTATCAGGGAGTACATGATGTCAAAATGTGTTATTACAGACAGTTTGTGTAGTTTTGTTTTCTTTCTTTCTTTCTCCCCCCCTTTTTTTTTGGAGACTGCATCTTGCTCTGTTGCCCAGGCTGGAGTGCAGTGGGGCAGTGACAGCTCACTGCAGCCTCCACCTCGTGGGTTCAAGTGATCCTCCCACCTCAGCCTCTTGAATAGCTGGGACTACAGTCATGCATAACCACACCTAGCTAATGTTTTATTTCTTGTAGAGATGGGTTGCACTATGTTGCACATGCTGAGTTTGAACTCCTGGGCTTAAGCCATCCTGCCGTCTCAGCTTCCCGATGTGCTGGGATTACAGGTGTGAGCCACTGGGCCTGGCCACCAGTCGTATAGTTTTATATTGCTGCTGTAACAAATTACCTCAAGCCTAGCAACTTACAACAACACCCATTTACTATCTTATCTCAAATCAGCATCTTCATAGGTTAGATGCAGATTAATGAGTTTGTTTCCACTTGCTGTTCTAACAAATTACCACTAATTGAGTAACTTAAAATAAAACAAATTTTTTGTCTTACAGGTCAGGAGGACAGAAATCTGAAATGGGTTATACTGGGTTAAAATTAAGATCTCAAAAGGCCTGCATCCCTTCTGGGGGCTATGGGAGAATCCATTCCCTTGCTTTTTCCAGCTTCTAGAAGCTAACTGCATTCCTTGGCTCATGTTTCCTTTTTCCATCTTTAAAGCCAACAGCATAGAATCTTCCAATCTGCTACCTCTGATCCTCCTGCCTCACTCTCATACAGATGTTTCTGATTACATTGGGCCCACACAGATACTCCAGGATCATCTCCCCATTTTAAGATCCTTACTTTAATCACATCTACAGAAATCCGTCTTGCCAGCTGAGGTAACATATTCACAGGTTTAGGGAATTAGAACATGGGCACTTTTGGGAGCCATTATTCTGCCTACCACATGAATATATTTAGACTAATAAGACAATCAGTCCACATAAATCAGGCAAAGGTAAAATGTCCCTTAAATAACATGTTTCTTTTTACTCTTCCTTCTTATTCCAGTGAGTAGCTTTTTTTTTTTTTTCCCAAGACAGTCTTGCTATTGTCATCTAGGCTGGAGTGCAGTGATGCGATCTTGGCTCATTGCAACCACCGCCTCCCGGGTTCAAGCAATTCTCCTGCCTCAGCCTCCTAAGTAGCTGGGGCTACAAGCATGAGCCACTGTGCCTGGCTATTTTGTGTGTGTGCATTTTTAGTAGAGATGGGGTTTCACCATGTTGACCAGGCTGGTCTCGAACTCCACTTCAGGTGATCTGCCCACCTCAGCCTCCCAAAGTGCTGGGATTACAGGCGTGAGCTACCACTCCCGGCCGTGGGTAACTTTTTTAAAATTTGCAATATATTTGCACATTTATCTAGCTCCATAAAAGTAATGTCATTAATCTTCCATTGGTAGCATATTGACTTTCATTTGTCCTCCAGCAACAGTGAAGAACTCTTGTTAATCCATCTGTCAGTCAGCTCAGATTTTTACCAGTTGCAAAAGCAACAATTACAATTTGGCATGATGCATTACTCTGCTGTCCAGAGAGCTCAGTTTATATGACCTGTATTCAGATCACTGGTTGGGAATTACATTGCCAGACCTAAATGAAAAAAAAGTAAACATTCTCTTCATATTCTTGGCTGTAAGTGTGCTTTTACTTTTTATTCATTTATTCATTGAACAAGTGCTTATTGAATATCTGTGCAAGGTACTGCAGTAGGTATTGGTGATATAAGGTCGTAATTCAAAATATGGGGATATTGCTTTTAGTAGCTTAACCTTAAGTGATAACTCAAGTACTATCTCATATTTATATACTTACTTTCTTTTTTCTTCTTTTTGTTTTTTTTTTTTCTTTTTTCTTTTTGAGACAGTCTCACTCAGTTGGCCAGGCTGGAGTGCAGTGGCGTGATCTCGGCTCACTGCAGCCTCCACCTCCTGAGTTCCAGCAATTCTCCTGCCTCAGCCTCCAAAATAGCTGGGACCACAGGCGTGTGGCACCACATCCAGTTAATTTTTGTTTTTTTTATTTTTTGAGATGGAGTTTCGCTCTTGTTGCCCAGGCTGGAGTGCAATGTCGCGATCTTGGCTCATCGCAACATTCACCTCCCTGGTTCAAGCAATTCTCCTGCCTCAGCCTCCCGAGTAGCTGGGATTACAGGCATGCATCACCATCCCCAGCTAATTTTGTATTTTTAGTAGAGACGGGGTTTCTCCATGTTGAGGCTGGTCTCAAACTCCTGACCTCAGGTGATCCGCCTGCCTCAGCCTCCCAAATTGCTGGGATTACAAGTGTGAGCCGCTGTGCCTGGCCTATATACTTACTTTCTGTCTGGGAGGTAGTTTCTAAAATCAAGGTTTTCTCATTATTACTGTTGACTGACTGGAAATAAAATTTTTGATATAAAATATTATGTGTAAAAAACAAAATATATTATGTGTAAAAAGTCATTTAATGCTTTATATTCTAGTACTGAATTACAGATTGGTTGCATAGTAATTCACAGAATACTCAGTGTTCGCTTTCTTTCTTTCTTTTTTGTTTAGAGACAGCGTCTTGCTGTGTTGCCCAGGCTGGTCTCAAACTCCTGGGCTCAAGTGATGCTCCCGCCTTGGCCTCCCAAAGTGCTGGTATTACAGGCTTGAGGCACTGTGTCCCTCCTCATACTTTTTAAAAGATGAAATTCTTAGAAGGAATTTTTTTTCTTTTTCTTCTTCTAGACAGTCTCGCTCTTGTTGCCCAGGCTGGAATGCAGTGGCGCGATCTGGGCTCACTGCAACCTCCACCTCCCAGGTTCAAGCGATTCTCTTCCCTTAGCTTCCCGAGTAGCTGGAACTACAAGTGTGTGCCACCATGCCGGGCTAATTTTTGTATTTCTAGTAGAGACAGGGTTTCACCATGTTGGCCGGGCTGGTCTCAAACTCCTGACCTTTGGTGATCCGCCCGCCTTGGCCTCCCAAAGTGCTGGGATTACCAGCATGAGCCACTACGCCTGGCCCAGAAGAATTTTTTTAAGTGTCATGCAATAAAAACAACTAACATTTATTAAGCACTTACTCCTGCCCAGAACTTTACACAGATTATTTAGTCTTCCAAAGACTTCTATGAGGTAGGTGTTATTATTATCAACATCCCCATTTCGTAGGTATTAGTAATAGAGATGACATAGCTGGGGAGTGGTAGAGCCAGAATTTAAATCTGGGGAACTGATCCCATTACTTCCTCCCTTAACACACACATCAGTGTGTACAATATCTCATAATGTTGCCACTCAGTAAATAGTGTAGGATATAATGATTGCTCCAAATCCTGCTCATAGATTGATCATTTTGCCCAATTTTGAAATATCATTGAAAAACTATAACTTCAATGGGTTGTAAAACATGCAGGTATGGAAATTTCAGAAAGAGCCTAAGTGCTACACAGACTTAGTAAGTCAAAGTCCTGTTAAACATACATACAATAACTAGCACCCAGGACATTGCTGACTCAAGTTCATCATTGCTGCTGTTGAAATCACCTCTTTAATTTGATGGCGTGACTCAGGGAGAATGCAGCTTCAGCACAGTTATTCAGAATAAGGTGACTATATTCTAGTGCCTGTTTTACCATTAGCAATTACTTTCCCATAATTGAGAAAGATTGCTGTCAATTTAGTTATTATTTTTCCAGTTCTTAGAAAATCCTGAAGAAAATACTTGGGTAAATAAATTTTGGCTGCCTAGTGATGATTCTTTTTTTTTTTTTTAAGATGGAGTTTCGCTCTTGTCACCCAGGCTGGAGTGCAATGGCATGACCTCAGCTCACTGCAACCTTGGCTTCCTGGGTTCAAATGATTCTCCTGCCTTAGCCTCCCAAGTAATAATGCCTGCCACCATGCCCAGCTAATTTTTTGTATTTTTAGTAGAGACAGGGTGTCACCATGTTGGCCAGGCTGGTCTCAAACACCTGACTTCAGGTGACCCACCCGCCTTGGCCTCCCAAAGTGCTGGGATTACAGGCATGAGCCACCGTGCCCGGCCACACACCTGGCTAATTTTTAAATTTTTTGTAGAGACAGGGTCTCACTGTGTTGCCCAGGCTGGTCTCAAACTCCTAGCCTCAAGTGATCCTCCCACCTTGGCCTCCCAAAGTGTTAGGATTACAGGCAGTAAGCCGCCATGCCTAGTCCTAGATTCTTAAAAGTATATTCCATTCATACCTAATCAGAAAGAATGGTTTTCATGTTTGCTTTATTTCTATATTTGAATACTTAAATATTTCATTCATAGAAACATGTAATGTTTTCTAATCCAGGACACTCAAGTTTATAATATTTCCATGATGAAGTTCATGGAAATATTATAATATATATATATTTATAATATATATTAAAAAATATATATATTTTTTGTGTGTGTGACAGAGTCTCACACTGTCGCCCAGGCTGGAGTGCAGTGGTATGATCTCAGCTCACTGCAACCTCTGCCTCCTGGGTTCAAGTGATTCTCCTGTCTCAGCCTCCTGAGTAGCTGGGATTACAGGCATGCACCACCACATCCAGCTAGTTTTGTATTTTTAGTAGAGATGGGGTTTCTCCATGTTAGTCAGGCTGGTCTCCAATTCTCGACCTCAGGTGATCTGCCTGCCTTGCCTTGCAAAGTGCTGGTATTACAGGCGTGAGCCACTGCACTTGGCCACAATATGTTGTTTTTAAAAATTACAAAGCAATATATTGTAAAATTTTTCAAATGTTTGATCAAGGTATAAAATTCATTTCCTTATACTATACCACATGTTAATTGATCCAGGGGTAATCACAATTAAGTTTTTATTGTATCTGCTGAGATACTTTCTATACACACATAAGCATATACATATATACACACATTATTGTACACTTAATTTATGTCCTTAATACATTCTGAAGCTCTTTCCATATTAGCATATTGAGATCTAGCTCATTAGTTTAAACATCTGCATGTTTCATTTTATGAGTATACAATTTTTTAAGCAGTTCCCTATTGATGGATATTTACATATTTTTGTTTTGTCTGACATGACAAACATTGCAAATGTACATCTTTTGTCTCATGATGAATCATGCCTTGAGTCTTACTCATATCTGATTTAGATGAGACTTTGGACTTTGACTTTAAAGTTGATGCTGGAACAAGTTAAGACATTTTGGGGGCTATTGGGATGGAATGAATTTATTTTGCATGTGAGGACATGAATCTGGGGAGCCCAAGGTGTGGAATGCTATGTTTTGAATGTGTTGTCTCCAAAATTCATGTGTTGGAAACTTAACCCCAATGCAACAGGGTTGAGAGGCGGGGCCTTTTGGGAGATGATTAGGTCACAAGGACTCTGGCCTGAAATTTGATTGATGCCATTATAAAAAGGGCTTGTGGGAGCATGTTGGTTCTCCCTTGCCCTTCCATCTTCTGCTATGGGAGGACAGCAAGAAGGCCCTTCCCAGATGCTGGCACCTTATCATGGATGTCCTGGCCTCCAGAATTGTAAGAAGTAAATTTCTTTTCTTTCTTTCTTTTTTTTTTTTTAATGAAGAAGTATTTTATTATTTTGCTGCAAAGCTGTTGCTTCACTGTATAAAAGTAGCACCAGCAAATGCAGTGTATTGCAAAATTAAGATAGTGTTGTTATTCATCTGACATTGTACAAGCAATAAAAACTTCTTCACTCCCAGTTATTTCCAATGGAAAGATCATTAAGTATTTAATCCCAAATCCAGGTATGGACATACACAAGTTACAATATTATATGAGGCTTAGAAATAACAATGTTATCTTTTAATTATGTAATTTTTATAACTAATTTTTACCATGGATAATTTCATGAATTCTGATTACTAAAGCTTAGTCTAAGAATGATAGGATATTGTGAAACAGACACATATTATGTTTATCTACAATCATTAGAAAGTTAAAACGCATTTTCTTTCATTAGCAGTGAAAACAGTAGTTTTTTTTCCCCATCGGTAATGCTAAAAGTTGCTATTCTAAGTCTTCTATCCACTACTAATTTAAGACAACTCTGCTGCGTTGCGTTATTTCACACTAGTTTATTTAGGGGTTCCATTTTCACTCCTCAATAGATTTTTACGTATTTCTCATACGCTTCTTCACTCATAAGTTCATCTAGTTATGAAGGGTTACTCAGTGTCATCTTGATCAGCCAACCATCTTCCTAACAAGATTTGTTTACAAGTCCTGGATTTTCTGCAAGAGCTTCATTAATTTCAGTTACTTTTCATAAAGGAAAACAGAGTTCACTAGCAGCTCTCACACTTTCCAAAGCACCAAACTCATCTTGTTTGTTCAATTTTGTCCCAACTTCAGGCAGACTACAGTAAACATCTCCCAACCCTTCCCAAGAGCAGAGCGGGTCCCATGCGCAGCAGCCGGACGGCGCCCATCCCAAGCTGCCAGGGCCTCAGCGGGCAGAGCGCAACTCGCAGCGCCATGTCCCAGGGGTGCGGGGGTCGCAGCACTACACCTCAGCCACCCGCGCGGGGAGCCGCGGCGGGGCGGGCAGAAGTAAATTTCTTTATAAATTACCCAGTCTGGGCCTGGTGTGTTGGCTCACATCTGTTACTCCAGAACTTTGGGAGGACAAGGTGGGAGAGCGCCTGGGCCCAGGGGTTTGAGATGAGCCTGGGCAACATAGTGAGACCCGTCTCTATAAAACGTTTTTAAAAATTGGCTGGGCGCGGCGGCTTGTGCCTGTAATCCCAGCACTTTGGGAGGCCGAGGCGGGCGGATCACGAGGTCAGGAGTTCGAAACCAGCCTGACCAACATGGTGAATCCCCGTCTCTACTAAAAATACAAAAATTAGCCGGGCGTGGTGGCACATGCCTGTAATCCTAGCTACTCAGGAGACTGAGGTAGAACTGCTTGAACCTGGGAGGTGGAGGTTGCAGTGAGCTGAGATTGTGCCACTGCACTCCAGCCTGGGCAACAGACTCAGACTGTCTCAGACAAAAAAAAAAAAAAAAGATTAAAAATTAGTGGGGCATGGTGGCTCACACCCGTAGTTCCAGCTGTTTAGGAGGCTGAGGCAGGAGAATTGCTTGATCCAGGGAGGTTGAGGCTGCAGTGAGCTGTGATCATGCCACTGAACTCCAGCCTGGGTGACAGAGTTGCCTCAATCAGTCAGTCAATCAATCAATCAATCACCCAATCTGTGATATTCTGTTTTAACAGCAGAAACAAAGACAACTAGCCATGCCCACTGTGTTATGTACATACCTCTATTAGAATATGTTATGTCATTACTATAATTGATGCCTACATATCTCTTTTAGTATACTGTTAGCTTCTTGAGGACATTAGCTAAATTGTATTTCTCTTTGTAGTCTTGGGTAATTAATGTACTTGACACACAGTAGATACTCTGCAATTTTTTGTGTGTGTGTGAGGTGGGGTCTCACTCTGTCGCCAGGCTGGAGTGTAGTGGCACGATCTGGGATCACTGCAACCTCTGCCTCCCAGGTTTAAGCAATTCTCTGACTCAGCCTCCAGAGTAGCTGGGACTACAGGTGCCTGCCACCATGCCCGGCTAATTTTTGTATTTTTAGTAGAGACAGGGTTTCACTATCTTGGCCAGGCTGGTCTTGAACTCCTGGCCTTGTGAGAGCCACTGCGCCCAGCTGATATTCTGTAAATGTTTAATAGATGTTGGAGCTGAATTTCAGGCTTTGTAATGTCACACAATCAGGCGTCAGAAGAGCTGATCCAAACCCAGTATCTGCCCCCAACTTGCCTCTTATTCTTTCTGGCCTCTATTTCCACAATTATAAAATGCAGGTATAATACTAGATTTTTTTTTTGTATAGTCCTTTACAGATCCAAAATTATGATTTTAAGAAGGAAATTAATAAGTTATTCATCTCAGTATCTCTTTAGGTACCAATATTATAAATCAATCACCAGTCTCAGACTATACATTGCCATTTTGAACATATGCTTTTAGTGTGAGTTATTTAAAAATATTAAGATATCAGATATTTTGAATATCAGCAATAGGTAAGTCAATCTCTAAACATTTTCAGTAGTAAAAAACACAAAAAAACACTTTAAGCAGAGGGTATTTGGTTTTGAGATCCTTGTTCTCTTAAAATCTATGATCTGAAATCTAGTCAGTTTTCTCATTAACATCCTTGTCCCTTGGGCTAAATTATTCAGCAAACTAATTAAAGTGCTATGTAACTATTAAAATATTTTAAAATATTGGTTATTTAAAACTTATTCGGGGCTGGGTACAGTGGCTCATACCTGTAATCCCAGCACTTTGGGAGGCTGAGGCAGGCAGATCACTTGAACTCAGGAGTTCAAGACCAGCCTGTGCAACATGCTGAAACCTCGTCTCTACAAAAAATACAAAAATTAGCCAAGTGTGGTGGCATGTGCCTGTAGTCCCAGCCACTTGGGAGGCTGAGGTGGGAGGATGGCTTGAGCCCAGGAG
>NW_012104654.1:11897-14470 GCF_000951045.1 Mandrillus leucophaeus
TGCAGTGAGCAGAGATCGCACCACTGCACTCCAGCCTGGCGACACAGTGAGACTCTGTCTCAGATAAAACAAACAAAAAGGAATGCACTTCTTAATCAGCTGGAGATTATTTTAGGCATGGCTTTCCCTCATAGTCTATGAAATTTTCCTATAATGATCATCCTCAGTTAGCACATGGGGCATTTACTATATGTCACGAAATAGGCCTAAGATTTTTACAAGCTTTCTGACATAATCATCAAAACAACTCTATGAGGCTAGAAGTAGGTACAAATTTTACAATTTTTATTCTCATTTTACAGATGAAGAAATACTCTTAAAGAAAATGTTAATGTCAACAGCAAACAATAATAAATTACTGAGTACTGGGTATTGTCAAATATTTTTTAATTTTTACTTTTTTTCAGAGTCTCACTGTCACCCAGGCTGGAATGCAACAGTGCAATATTGACTCACTGCAATCTGTGTCTCCTGGATTTAACTGATTCTCCTGCCTCAGCCTCCCGAGTGAGTAGCTGAGATTATAGGCGCCCGCCACCACACCTGGCTAATTTTGTATTTTTAGTAGAGACAGGGTTTCATCGTGTTGGGCACGCTGGTCTCAAACTCCTGACCTCAGGTGATCTGCCCGCCTTGGCCTCCCAAAGTGCTGGGATTACAGGCTTGAGCCACTGTGCCAGGCCAAGTATATTTTTAATTAATGTATTCATTATAATACAATTTACTACAAATTTGAGGGAGGAGGCTTTCCACATGGAGTTTAAGATATTCTTTTAAGAGATGGGGGTCCTGCTATGTTACTGATATGGTTTGGATGTCTGTCACTTCCAAATCTCACGTTGAAATGTAATCCCCAATGTTGGAGGTAGGGCCTAGTGGGAGGTATTGAACCATGGAGCAAATCCTTCATGAATGGCTTGGCACTATCACCTTGGTGATGAGTGAGTTCTTAGTTCACGTGAAATCTACTTGTTTAGAGTCTGGGACCTCCTCCTTCTCCCTCCTGCTGCTTCTCTCACCATGTTACATGCTCGCTCCCATTTTGCCTTCTGCCACAATTGTAAGCTTCCTGAGGCCCTCATCAGAAGCAGCTGCTGGTGCCATGCTTTGTGTACAGCCTGCAGAACGGTAAGCCAATTAAATCTCTCTTCTTTATGAATTACCCAGTCTCAGATATTCCTTTATAGTAACGCAAACAGACTAAAACAGATTAGTACTGACGGCAGGGCACTGCTATACATACTGGAAAATGTAGAAGCAGCTTTGGAACTGGGCAGAGGTTGGAAGAATCTGGAGGGCTCAGAAGACAGGAAGATGAGGGAAAGTTTGGAACTTAGAGACTTGTTCAGTGGTTGTGACCAAAATGCTGATAGACATATAGTGAAGTCCAGGGTGATGAGGTCTCAGATGGAAATGAGGAAGTTACTGGGAACAGGAACAAAGGTACACCCATGTCATGCTTTAGCAAATAACTTGGGTGCATTGTGTCCAGGCCCTAGGAATCTGTGTAAGTTTGAACTTAAGAGTGATGACTTAGGGTATCTGGCAGAAGAAATTTCTAAGCAGCAAAGTGTTTAAGATGTGGCCTGGCTGATGCTAGCAGCCTACAATCAGATATGGAAGCAAAGAAATAACTTAAAGTTGGAACTTATATTTAAAAGGGAAGCAGAGCATAAAAGTTTGGAAAATTCACAGGCTAGTCATGTAGCAGAGAAGGAAAAAGCACTTTGAGGAGAGGAATACAAGCAAACTGCAGGAATACAGTTGCCCATGCCGGACTCAAACTCATTTGCTCAAGGAATCCTTGTGCCTCAGCCTCCCAAGTAGCTGGGGCTATAGCTTGTGCCATCATGCTCAGCTATTCACCTTATATTGCTGTCAAAAATGTTTTCATTTGAGTCAACCTAGGATATTAAAAGTACTTCTAATTAAACACTCTTGCCATTAGTATCTGTGTAACCGTAAATAAGTTATTTGATATTTCTTAAGTCTCAATTAATACCTACCATTAGCAGAGATTTTGTGAAGAGCCATAATGTACTTAAAGCTTTAATAGCATTTATTTAGAAGGTCCTCAGGAAATGGTATTATTATTCCAAGGTCTTTCTAGATTGCCTCATTCACCTAAAGAGACTTGATCTTGAGCCTTTGTAGATTTTCTCATTGGTGATTCCTTCATTGCTTAGAATATCATGATTCACCAGACAGGTTACTCTCATCTACATGTATTTTTCTTTTATCTGAGGACTCTTTTTCAGTCTGTTTTTCTCTAGCAATTATCTTCAATGTTTATGCTTATAATAACCTTAGTATTTGGCATTATGACACTAATATGTGCCCATGAGACAGACAGAGCACTACTTATCACAGACAAGGTATTTTCTATTTATTTTTGAGATATAGGCTTGCTTCTTCACCCAGGCTGGAGTGCAATGGTGTGATCTCAGCTTACCACGACCTCTGTCTCAACTCTTGGTTCAAGTGATTTTCCTGCTTCGGCCTCCCCAGTAGCTGGGATTACAGCCATGTGCCACCATGCCTGGCTAATTTTTGTATTTTTAGTAGAGACAGGG
>NW_012104654.1:15830-24921 GCF_000951045.1 Mandrillus leucophaeus
TTAAAAAAAAAAAAAAAAAAAAAACCCTACCTTTAATTATCTTCTAATTGTAAAATTTTTACTTCCTTTAAAAAAAAAAATTCTCAGTGATCCTTATTCTGATTCCTTTTCGTTTTGACAATTAAAACTTATGAAAGCTGGTTGTTTTGTCTCCTATTACTGAAATAATTTAGTTGATTTAACACTACAGATGGTGTTAGGATAATGAATACAGAACATCAATGAGAATCTAAATTATGTCTCTTGAGACCTCCCTCATTCCAAAGGAGATCTCATAAGTATACATGCATACATGTATAACTTATACAAAAAAAAAAAGCCACATAAATCACCATAACATTACAGAAGCAGATTCAAGAGAAAATAGAAAAATGTGTTCACCATTAAACTCAATACTAATTTTTAGAAGTAAAAACCTATAGAATCAATATTAATGAGAGGAAATAATACGCTGCAGTTAAGAACAACAGACTTTGGAGTAAATAAGAAGTAGGTTTCAGTCAGTGACTTTTGCTGCATGGCCTTGGGCAAGCTATTTAATATACCCAGGCTTCAGTCTTCATCAGCAAAATGAGATAGTATTACTATCTCACAGGGTTGTAGCAAGAACAAAAGAAGATAATACATGTAAAACCACAGTGCTCAGCAAACATCATAAAGCTAAATTATCATTAGCCATTGTTACTATGATTATTATTAAATTATCCCAGATACATGTCTGAGCATGATTATATATTTTTCCTATTTACCCAGCTTGACAAAGTGCTTAAAACTTTTCTTTAGCACTAGAAAAAAGTGGGTTTTAACTGGAACTCTTTTCATTTCATCCATTTTATAGACATAAATTATTTACGAAGATAAGTCAACAACTCATACTTTAAGGATTTCTTTATATGCATCACAAAGGTTATCAATGCTTTTAAGAGCATCTGCATAAAGTTTTATTATTTAACCTTTACACACAATACATGTTTTTCAAACTGCAAAGTTGATAACTAATATCATTTTCAAATAGGCATAGTATAACCTTAAATATTACATGATTCAGATTTTTTTTTTTTTTTACAAAGAAATAAACCTGTAAAGGATCACTGCACTATAGTTGTTCATCAATTATCTGCGGCAAAACTGGGATCCTAGTAGATACTTCAGCATATGGATGGTTCCTCTACTGCCTGGGCACCCTCTGTGACAGCTTTGACACATTTGGCCATTGTCTGTGAGGCTCTGCTAATTGAATCTGAAAGATATTAATAAAATGCCATTTCAATAATACAACTTTTTAAAAGGCACATACTAAAACTTTAATGCTGCACATATTCAGGAGGAAAAAAAGATTATAAGGCCCTATGCAAGTATATATAATTATATGTAACCAACAGATTCCAACGATAAACCCCTTACTGGCCAAATGCGTTCAATAACTATCCCTGGAAACAATCAAATAACTATAGAACAGCTAGACAGTGCACCAGTATGCCGCCATTAAAAAATTATTAAAAAGTATTAAAAACATAGGAAGGGCCGGGCATGGTGGCTCAGGCCTGTAATCCCAGCACTTTGGGAGGCCGAGGCGGGCAGATCACGAGGTAAGGAGATCGAGACCATCCTGGCTAATATGGTGAAACCCCATCTCTACTAAAAACAAAAAATTTGCCGGGCATGGTGGCGGGTGCCTATAGTCCCAGCTACTCGGGAGGCTGAGGCATGAGAATGGCGTGAACTCGGGAGGTGGAGCTTGCAGTGAGCCGAGATCGCACCACTGCACTCCAGCCTGGGTGACACAGCAAGATTCCGTCTCAAAAAAATAAAAAATAAATAAATAAAATATAGGAAAAATATGTACAATACTATAATTGAAAAAAGGTTACAAAACAGCATATGTACTAAAATACGTTGAATTGTGCACTTCATGAGTAAATTTTAGGGTATGTGAATTATATTTCAATAAAGCTATCAACCCGAACCCCCAAGTGAATAATCTCACTTCCAGCCTTGTCTGAAACTCCTGGATTCAAGCCATCTGCCCCCCTCAGCCTCCCAAAATGCTGGAATTACAGGCATGAGCCACTGCACCTGGCCTAATCTCACTTTTTGTTTAAATAAAAAATATATAGGCCAGGGGTGGTGGCTCACGCCTGTTGTCCTAGCACTTTGGGAGGCTGAGGTGGGTGGATTGCTTGAGTCCAGGAGTTTGAGATCTGCCTGGGTAACATGGCGAAACCCTGTCTCTACAAAAAATACAAAAATTAGCTGGATGTGGTGGTATGCGCCTACAGTCCTAGCTACTCAGGAGGCTGAGGTGGGAGGATCGCTTCAGCCCAGGAGGCAACGGTTGCAGTGAGCCAAGATTGCGCCACTGCTCTCCAGCCTGGGTGACAGAATAAAATGTCATCTCAAAAATTATACATATACATACACATGTACACGTACATAGTAATAATTACATATAACAATATATAATTATTAATATACTATTATATGTATATAATGTATATGTATGTCCCTGGAGGAAGAGTGACTAAAATGTTAAAAAAATTATAGTTATTTCTTGATAGTGGGAACGTAGTGTTTTTTTTTTTTTTTTTTTTTAAGCTTTTAGGTTCAGGGGTACATGTGAAGGTTTTTTACACAGGTAAACTCATGTCACGGGGATTTTGTTGTACAGAATATTTCATCACCGAGGAATTAAGCCCAGTACCCAAGACTTATCTTTTCTGCACCTCTCCCTCCTCCCACTCTCCATCCTCATGTTGACTACAGTGTCTGTTGTTTCCTTCTCTGTGTTCATAAGTTTGCAGATAAGTATTGTAGAAGTGATTTTTTGTTGTGCTTTTGAGCATAGCTATTATTTTACAATGAAGGTAATCTTTATCATCTAACTAAAATACCTATTAAAAAAATCTTAGATACAAACTATATAAAAACATTAAAAGAGTTCTATGTGCTTTTAGAAAATTAGTTAAAATAATCTATCAACTATTAAATACCTCATAGCCTAGATGCTGTATCAACTGTTCTAAGAATCTGCAATAAACAAGTTTCAGTTTGTCTGCGTTCCTTAAAAACATTCCTAACACTTTACATCAGGAGCAGTGTTTAACATGTTTCACATTTAAATGTTTTGATTCTTCCACCTATAATTCTCCGAAAAACCTTCAGGTATTTGCCACTTTGGAAAATTCACCCTAAATTGCTACACAGTGACTTTCCTTACAACAGCAAAATTTTATATTTAAAATCTATTAATTGTTTGGATTTTCAAACTTTGCTTACATTTCAGAAACAAAAAAACTAGAGTAGAATCAGAAAACATGCTTATGTTAGTTCCAATGTTTAAAAACCTTCAAAGATTAAGAATTGCAAACACTATCAATCACAAATTGGAATTATAACACCAAATGAGGTGATCTGATTACTCCTTACCTTTCATATTTGGCAGAGTCATGTTGACAATTACATACCTGTCATGTAGAAGTCTTTTATAGTTAGCTGAGGTGGAACAAGTGGGTCAGCAAGAAGCTGCTGGTTCACTAGCTGCACAAAAAACAAGAGACCAACAATAATGTGAAAAACTAGTACTGTTACACCAGTAGACACAACATTATGAAAACTGCTCATAGGCAAGCTGTTACCTTTGAGAGCTCATTTGCTTGCTGGAAGTAATTAGCCCCTTCAATATCATCATATCGAACAAGATTAGGAGAGACTTCTTCCAATCTGTTCCTTACTTGATCCAGAGTATCATATGGAAGAGTTATTCCAGCAATCTACAACATGTCAGGTCCCCAAAAACAACAAAAAGCTTTAATACTTAAAAATGTCAAATAATAGATAACTGTAACTATGGTGAAATAATGCAGCACTACTGAAAAACCTATTGGTGTCCATTAATAGACATACATTTATGAAGGAAGCAGTTAAACAGGGAACACAAATTAGTGACTCTATGAAATGATTAAAGAGACAATGCTATGCTAAATCCAAATGTTTCTGCTAACCTGTTATTAACAATACACAAAGTTTACGATGTATTATTATTTTAAAAGTCAGGATGCTTACTTTTACATCAATAAAGAACTAACAGACCTATTTTCAGGCAAAAGACAAGTCAACAATTTTCAACAATAAAATCACCAATTTCAGGCCAGGTGCAGTGGTTCACACCTGTAATCCCAACACTTTGGGAGACCGAGGTGGGAGGACTGCTTGAGGCCAGGAGTTCGAGACCAGCCTGGCTAACATGGCGAAACCCCATCTCTACTAAAAATACAAAAATTAGCAGGGCTTGGTGGTACATGTCTGTAATCCCAATTACTCGGGAAGTTGAGGCAGAAGAATTGCTTGACACCGGGAGATAGAGGTTGCAGTAAGCCGAGATCACGCCACTGCACTCCAGCCTGGGCAATAGAGGAAAACTGTCTCAAAAATAAATAAAATAAAATAAAATAAAGGCACCAATTTCAAATTCCTTTATTTTTTAAGAGACAGGGTCCTACTCTGTCCCTCAGGCTGGAGTGCAGCGATGCAATGAGAGCTCACTGTAACCTTGGAATTCCTGTTTCTGAATACATGTTTCTTATAGAAATTATTCAAATCATCTCTGCATTTCAGATAGGCATCTTCCTTGACTTTGAAAATCATTCTCACAGGCTAAAATATCAAATATCCCTTTAGTAGCACCACTAAGAAATGACTCAGAAATTATACCTCAGAGAGTGCTCTTATAATTTTCCAGTCTTCTCTTGCCAAGCCAGGAGGTGTCACTGCTACCTTAGTCTGCTGAGCTCTACCCTCAGTGTTGACATATGTAGCAGACTTCTCTGTGTAAGCAGCTCCTGGGAGAATAACATCAGCTATGGGAGCCCCAACATCACCATGATGTCCTGTACAAAGATGGAAAATGACAAACCAAAATTTTATTAAAAACTGATTTTCTACTGTACATGAAGACAGTATATATCATTTTAAATCCCATTTTGTAAAGTCACAAAAGTTTTTAAAACTAAAATAAAGCAGTAGTGAAGTAATAAAAAATTAAAGCCCACCTCACTCCTAATTCAACTTCTTTCCCAAATAAAATTATTATTATTATTTTGAGATGAAGTCTCGCTCTGTGGCCCAGGCTGAAGTGCAGTGGTGCAATCTCAGCACACTGCAAGCTCCGCCTCCTGGGTTCACGCCATTCTCCTGCCTCAGCCTCCCGAGTAGCTGGGATTATAGGCACCCACCACCACGCTTGGCTAATTTTTATATTTTTAGTAGAGACAGAGTTTTACCATGTTGGTCAGGCTGGTATTGAACTCCTGACTTCAGGTGATCCACCCGCCTTGGCCTCCCAAGGTGCTGGGATTACAGGTATGAGCCACGGCACCCAGCAGGTAATAATTCTTAAAAGCAGTATCAATTATGTAACTAATAACACTTGCGGTTTGTTTAAAAAAAAAAGAAGGGGGAGTAGGGGGAGGCAAAATTCTCAAATGGAAAACATTCAATTCACTAAATATATTACTAAATGGTTTCTAACATACACAATGTACTACCCTCTTTTGTTTCCAGTGTCACAGGTGATACTTACCTTGATAAATAATGAAACAATCCTTTGGCAAATCCTGTCGTGTGATACAGCCTCCATCTGCTCCCAGGAGAAACAGCACCTTGGGAGGGTTCTTCCGAATTGCTTCCACCCCAGGTTTATAGCCAAGGTCCAAAGCAGCTACTTGACTTGCAATCCTGCAAAACAATTACGGAATTTTACCATAACTGCAGTGTTTTCAATGTAAAAAATTAAATGTGATTCTTGGAATAATTTCCTTTCAACAATGTCAAAAAACCCATTTTATTTTATTTTTTTATGGGAGATAGAGTCTCACTTTGTTGCCCAGGCTGGAGTGCAGTGGCATGATCTTGGCTCACTGTAACCTCTGCCTCCTGGATTCAAGCGATTCCCCTTCCTCACACTCCCAAGTTGCTGGGACTATAGGCACGTGCCACCACACCCAGCTAATTTTTGTATTTTCAGTAGAGAATGGGGTTTCATCATGTTGGCCAGGCTGGTCTTGAACTCTTGACCTCAGGTGATCCACCCACCTTGGCCTCCCAAAGTGCTGGGATTACAGGCATGAGCCACCACACCTGGCCAAAAAATCCCACTTTTACCCATTTAAAATAGATGCCAAAACCAGAAACAGCAGTCTTTTACTGTTTTGCAAATGGCAACCAAAGAAATGTCAGATTCTTAGGACACTCTGTCTCTCCATGACATAGCATTGAATGAAATAATTCTAGAAATTTTATGCCAACTGTAATTGCTTTAAGTCTGATTCCTATTCAATACAGTAAGACATAAAACATGATAAGCCATACATATTCATAAGAGAAAAATCAGATGATTTCAAAAATCAAAAGGGAGAAATTGAAAAACCACTCATTAAACTATAATTCAGAGAAAACCATAATGAGAAAACCAAAACCTTACGGAAATTTTTTCTATGATATACATTACTCTTATAAGCAGAAAATAATTTTTTAAAGAAGAGGTCTAGAATAAATATACTTTGAATAGCAGAATTGTTGTTTTGGTATAGCTTGCTATTTGTTAACTATCTAGAAATAGTAGCCATTCTGAAGACCTAAAACAAGTTGGAAGCATGCTTTGAAAGGCTCAGGAATGGTTATCCTGTGTGCCCCAACAGTTTTACTTCTAGAAATATTTCCTACGAAGATAATTTCAAGTGCAAATGTATCTCTGTATCACTGTATTATCTAAGAAGTTAAAAACTACCATCAACATACATGTTAAAAAGAAGAAAATGGCTAAAAAATTTTATAGTATATTCATGATATCCATCAGCCATTATCGTTTCTTATTTACAAACAATTTCTAGAAAAAAACTTCTGACCATAGTAGGAAATTCTTATTTGGCAACGAAAACCTATTAAAACCAGGATACAAAATTGTATCCACAGTATAATTTCACCTATGTAACTAAAAAATATTACATAGCTACTAGGCACAGTGGCTCATATCTGTAATCCTAGCACTTTGAGAGGCCAAGGGGGGGGCGATCACCTGAGGTCAGGAGTGAGACCAGCCTGGCGAACATGGTGAAACCCCGTCTCTATTAAAAATACAAAAAATTAGCCTGGCATAGTGGCACGTGCCTATAGTCCCAGATACTTAGGAGGCTGAGGCAGGAGAATTGCTTGAACTTGGGAGGTGGAGGTTGCAGTAAGCCGAGATCGTGCCATTGCATTCCAGCCTGGGCGACAGAGCAATACTCCATCTCAAAAATAATAATCACCATGATGTCCTGTACAAAGATGGAAAATGACAAACCAAAATTTTATTAAAAACTGATTTTCTACTGTACATGAAGACAGTATATATCATTTTAAATCCCATTTTGTAAAGTCACAAAAGTTTTTAAAACTAAAATAAAGCAGTAGTGAAGTAATAAAAAATTAAAGCCCACCTCACTCCTAATTCAACTTCTTTCCCAAATAAAATTATTATTATTATTTTGAGATGAAGTCTCGCTCTGTGGCCCAGGCTGAAGTGCAGTGGTGCAATCTCAGCACACTGCAAGCTCCGCCTCCTGGGTTCACGCCATTCTCCTGCCTCAGCCTCCCGAGTAGCTGGGACTACAGGCGCCCGCCACTGCGCCCAGCTAATTTTTTGTATTTTTAGCAGAGATGGGGTTTCACCATGTTAACCAGGATGGTCTTGATCTCCTGACCTCGTGATCCGCCTGTCTCAGTCTCCCAAAGTGCTGGGATTACAGGCATGAGCCCCAAAGAAAATTATTGTTAAAGCATTTGGGGGGCCAGGCGTGGTGGCTCATACCTGTGATCCCAGCACTTTGGGAGGCCAAGGCGGGCAGATGACTTGAGGCCAGGAGTTTGTGACCAGCCTGGCCAACATGGTGAAACCCCATCTCTACTAAAAATACAAAAAAATTAGCCCAATGAGGTGGTGTGTGCCTGTAATCCCAGCTACTCAAGAGGCTGAGGCAGGAGAATCATTTGAACCCATGAGGCAGAAGCTGCAGTGAGCCGAGATCACGCCACTGCATTCCAGCCTGGGTGACAGAGTGAGACTCTGTCTCAAAAAAAATTCTTTTAAAAAGAAAAAAAAGTATCTTCTCAGACTATTTTATGCAAATACAAACATGTATAATATCATACACACATATAAAATAGGCAAATAAGTATACTGATGCTTACAAAGTAGAAATGCTTGCAAAGTAGAACTGCTCCGATCTACCAGTTTGTGAAATTTGGTAAAGTAGACTGAAATGCGGGGGGGGGATGCAAAGACAGGAATATGACAGTAATACTGAAAAAGGCATAAAAAATTACAGAAAAATTTGGAAACACTACCACCCATTAATAACAACTAGCAGAAGAATGAAGTTATTTTATTCAGAAAAGAAGACCTTTAGAAACATCTGAATCAAATGTAAGAAAGTTGTAGAATAATACATAGTTTAATATAATTTGTGCACATTTGTGTATGCGTATGAAGATGTTATGAAGTACGTATATCAAAATTGTCATCAATGATTATTTCTTAAAGGACTAAAAACAGGATTTTAGTTTGTTTATATTTTTATTTAAAATAACATTTTTTTGTTGCTCTATCACCCAGGCTGGAGCACAGTGGCGTGATCATGGCTCACTGCAGCCTCAACCTGCTGAGCTCAAGTGATCATCCCACTTCAACCTCCTAAGTAGCTGGGATCATAGACATGCAGTATTATGCCTAGCTAATTTTTAATTTTTTGTAGAAACAGGGTCTCCCTATGTTGCCCAGACTGGTCTAGAACTCCTTGGCTCAACGAATCCTCCTGCCTCAACCTCGCAAAGTGCTGGGATTACAGCATGAGCCACAGCACCCAAGGAACAGGATTCAGTTCATTTATTTTGGTTTAACTTTTTTTTTTTTTTGAGAGGGCGTTTCACTCTTATTGCCTAGGGTGGAGTACAATGGCATGATCTTGGCTGACTGCAATCTCTGCCTCCCAGGTTCAAGCAGTTCTCCTGTCTCAGCCTCCCGAGTAGCTGGGATTATAGGCACCCACCACCACGC
>NW_012104654.1:27096-30722 GCF_000951045.1 Mandrillus leucophaeus
AATAATCCCAGCTACTTGTAATAATAATAATAATAATAATAAAATAAAAAAATTAGCCAGGTGTGGTGGCACATGCCAATAATCCCAGCTACTTGGGAGGCTGAGGCAGACGGATCACTTGAACCTGGGAGGTGGAGGCTGCAGCGAGCCAAGATCGTGCCACTGTACTTCAGCCTGGGCAACAGAGTGAGACTCTGGTCTCAAAAAAATAAAATAAAATATTACATAGGGTAAAAAGAAAAACTAGAAGAAAATGAATGAAAATAGCAATAATAATTATCTACACATTGTAGAATAAGGATCAGCTCCATTTCTGCACGTTTGTCTCTTTTCAACTTACCTAAATTAAACCTGCATTATTGATGTGGTTAGAAATAAAGGCCAGGTACAGTGCCTCACGCTTATAATCCCAGCAGTTTGGGAGGCTGAGGCGGAAGGAGCGCCTGAGCCCAGGAGTTTGAGATCAACCTAGGCAACATAGTGAGACCTCATCTCTACAAAAACAAAAAATTAGCTGGGTGTGCAGCATGCACCTGTAGTTTTAGCCATTTAATACTTGGGAGGCAGGGGTGGGAGGATCACTGGAACTCAGGAAGTCAGGGCTACAGTGGACTATGAATACGCCACTGCACTGAGACCCTGTCTCAAAACAAAAAAACAAATAATTAAAAAGAAAAAAAAGAGAAATCCTTCAGCTGAATTCTCATATTAGCTTACATTTTTATCATTTAATTAAAGAACTTGTTGTAATTTTTGAACCAAGGTATAACTAATATAACAATTTTTAAAGTACTTCACTTTTTTTCTCAACACTTACTCTATTTCAAATATTTTTAATATTTCTTATCATCTTGGGCTCTTCTCACAGAGTAAAGGTCTATATTTCACATGTGTAACTGGGATAATGTTGCTAAATGTTGTTTGTAAATTAAATTTAACAGTGTATCAGGAACACATACATATATACAAAATTACTTGAATTTATAGTATATAAAGCAATTACTCAACAAACCTATGAAGGATATTCATAACTTTCCAATCGCCAGTAACACCACTAGTCATCCGAATCTTTTGTGCAATGCTAGAGACAGCTGCAAGAATTGCTGCTCCATCATTTCTTTGGAGTGCAGAACTGCCTAAAACCACCATTGGTTTTTTAGCCTCCTTTAGGACCTATTTAAAAAAAAAAAAAAAAAAAACTGTGATTTTAAAATATTACAAGTAAGCTGAACATCTAACCACATTTGCCTCAACAATATACGTTGTCCTAATTCTTAGGTCTAACATGAAGGTTTTCAATTTGCTAGCCCAACACATAGACACACATATACAACCAGATTTAGTTTAATCCAAAGCATCTTGCCAATGCTACTGTGAAATGCCTGAGTGTGTATCAGCTAAGACATGTTTTCTAAAAGTAATTATTCAAAATAAAAAGCTTAGCAAATTATCCTGCGGTCAGAATAACTATGGGCAGGTTCCAGAAAAACTGGGGAACTTCTCTTCAGAGATTCAGATGGTATTAAAGAATAGGAAAAACCATGCTTAATATCACGTCTACTATCTTCCATCTACTTACCATGCCACAGACAGGGAGGAGGAGGCAGGGAAAGCAATGATCACTAGAGCACAATGTTAAATACCTACAATTTTAAGCCTTTGTTTTAAACCATAGTAACTCTGAAGGACAAAAACTGGGAGAATGCATCCCAAGAGTAAAGGAAACTACAGATTTCACAGAAGATGGCAAATAAGATGTAAAGTTATAGGTTGGGTGCGGTGGTTCACGCCTGTAATCCCAACACTTTGGGAGGCTGAGGTGGGTGGATCACTTGAGGACAGGAGTTTGAGACCAGCCTGGCCAACATGGAGAAACCCCGTCTCTACTAAAAATACAAAAAAATTTACCAGGTGCGGTGGTATGTACCTGTAGCCCCAGCTACTCAGGAGGCTGAGGCACGATAATTGCTTGAACCTGGGAGACGGAGGCTGTAGTGAGCCAAGATTGTGCCATTGTGCTCCAGCCTGGGCAACAGAGTGAGACTGTTGACGAAACAAAACAAAACGTGTAGAGTTATAGAATACACATCTCATTTTCCCACTCATCCTTTGTGTCACTCTTCAGTAAATAGCTGGCCACAAAGAATCAGCATGGAAATTATGCTGAGATATTATAAAGAGGAATACATTAATAGGAACTTGCCAAGGAAATGTGAATAGTTGAGAGAAATAGTTTTTAACAGTCTCAAAGATACTGAAATATAACACACTCTTTCTCACTTGAAAACTCAAAGAAGCAACACTACAGAGAATATTATATCATAAGGAGATTTTCATCACCGAATTCAGGAAAGAACTGGAAGAGAAACAAATAATAGAGATAAATACCAGTCCAGAAACAAAAAACTAAATAGGCCAGGTGCAGTGGCTCACGCTTGTAATCGCAACACTTTGGGAGGACAAAGTGGGTGGATGACTTGAGTCCACGGGTTCAAGTGCAGCCTGGGCAACGTGGCAAAACCTCGTCTCTACAAAAAATTGGCCAGGCATGGTGGTGTGCACCTGTGGTCCCAGTGGCGGCTGCAGTGAGCCAAGACAGCACCATTGCACTCCAGCATGGGTGATAGCCAGACCATCTCAAAAACAAAAAACAAAAAAACAAAAAACAAAAAGAAAGGAAAAGAAAGAAAACATGATTAAATACAGGGACAGGAAAGACAGGGTACAGGATACAAAATAAATGGAAAAAGAAAAAAAACACAGATATGAAAAGCCAGGCAAGGTTGGCTCATGCTTGTAATCCCAACACTTTAGGAGGCTGAGGTGGGAGAATCACTTGAGGCCAGGAGTTTGAGGCCAGACTGGGCATCACAATAAGCCCCATCTATACAAAAAAATATAAAAATTAGCTGGGCACGGTGGTGTAGGCATGCAGACCCAGCTACAGGGGAGGCTTAGGTGGGAGGACTGCTTAAGCCCAGGAGTTTGAGGCTACAGTCAGCTACAATTCTGCCATTGCACTACAGCCTAGGCAATAGAGTGAGACCTTAAAAATATATATATAGAAAAGAAGATTCAACATCTGCATTGTTAAGAGTTCTTTTTTTTTTTCTTTTTAGACAGGGACTTACTCTGTTGCCCAGGCTGGAGCATAGTGGCATGATCTCAGTTCACTGTAGCCTCCACCTCCCAGGTTCAAGCTATTATTTTGCCTCAGCCTCCCGAGTAGCTGGGATTACTGGCACGTGCCACCATGCCCAGCTAGTTCGTTTTTTTTTTTGTATTTTTTAGTGGAGACAGGGTTTCACCGTGTTACCCAGGCTGGTCTTGCTCCTGACTTCAGGTGATTTGCCTGCCTTGGGCTCCCAAAGTGCTGGGATTACAGGTGTGAGCCACCACATTAAGAGTTCTTTTTTGTTTGTTTGTTTGTTTGTTTGTTTTGAGACGGAGTCTCGCTCTGTCGCCCAGGCTGGAGTGCAGTGGCCGGATCTCAGCTCACTGTAAGCTCCGCCTCCCGGGTTCACGCCATTCTCCTGCCTAAGCCTCCCGAGTAGCTGGGACTACAGGCATCCGCCACATCGCCCGGCTGGTTTTTTGTATTTTTTAGTAGAGACGGGGTTTCACCG
>NW_012104654.1:32192-34344 GCF_000951045.1 Mandrillus leucophaeus
TCGGCCTCCCAAAGTGCTTGAATTATAGGCATGAGCCACCGCACCCAGCCTGCATCAGTTTTCAATTGCCTACCTCTAGACCCCTTTGTGTGACAAACAGAAACTCCTTAGTTTTTAGGGTTTTTTTTTCTTTTTTTTGAGATGGAGTTTCACTCTTGTCACCTAGGCTGGAGTGCAATGGCATCTCAGCTCACTGCAACCTCTGTCTCCTGGGTTCAAGCAATTCTCCAGCCTCAGCCTCCCGAGAAGCTGGGATTACAGGCACCCACCACCACACACAGCTAATTTTTGTATTTTTAGTAGAGATGGGGTTTCGCCATGTCGGCCAGGCTGGTCTCAAACTCCTGACGTCAGGTGATCTGCCCACCTCGGCCTCCCCAAGTGTTAGGATTATAGGCGTGAGCCACCGCACCTGGCCAGAAACAATTTAGTTTTGTTTTTTTGTGTTTTTTTTGAGACAGAGTTTCGCTCCTGTTGCCCAGGCTGGAGTGCAATGGCGCAATCTCGGCTCACCACAACCTCCGCCTCCCAGGTTCAAGGGATTCTCCTGCCTCAGCCTCCTAAGTAGCTGGGATTACAGGCATGCGCCACCACGCCCAGCTAATTATGTATTTTTAATAGAGACTGGGTTTCTCCATGTTGGTCAGGCTGGTCTCAAACTCCCAACCTCGGGTGATCCACCTGCCTCGGCCTCCCAAAGTGCTGGGACTACAGATGTAAGCCACCATGCCTGGCCAGCTCCTTAGTTTTTTAATCACCTCCACCACTACACATATATTCTAAAATAAAGAGAACCTTGTACCTTTAGACTGAAAGTACATTCTGTCTTAAAGTCTCATAGTGAGGTCTTCACCTTTAAGACATATTTTGTTGAAGTTACTGAATTTCAAGAATGATAATCAGAACCCCAGCACTTTGGGAGGCTGAGGTGGGTGGATCACAAAGTTAGGAGTTGGAGACCGGCCTGGCCAATATGGTGAAACCCCATCTCTACTAAAAATACAAAAATTAGCCAGGTGTGGTGGTGCATGCCTGTAGTCCCAGCTACTCGGGAGGCTGAGGCAGGAGAATGAACCGGGGAGGCAGAGGTTGAAATGAGCCAAGATCATGCCACTGCACTCCAGCCTAGGTGACAGAGCAAGACTTCATCTCCCCACCAACGAAAAAAACAAAGAAGATAATCAGGACAGGATATGGGGCGGGGCGGAGGAATAAAGTTTACATGCTTCTTCACTGACCTATAAAACTCAGAAAGGGGGGAAAAAAAAGTCTGACCCTGGAATTTCACATCCTGGTAAGCTGTCTCTTCAGGAACAGACATTCTCAAGCAAGCAAGAACTCAAGGAACACAGGCACCCATGAGCCACCTTTGGGAAAAGCAAAACAATAAAGGCGACAACAAAATGAATTAAAGAAAGAACTCAAATGAAAAAAACATTACCTCAGAAATGAAAATTGAAGGACTGGTAAAATGTTAAGGAATAACTCCTTTTGTAGTAAAGAAAGATTTAATTGAAGTTAAAAGTGCAATTCTTCCAGTTTTACTTTGATTTCTTTTCAGCTAATTTCAAGAAAATTAAACTCTGGTAAATAAAAACTGCATGTACAGTATGATCTCATTTTTGTTTGACTATTCAGCCATCTTGCTTTGCTCTCTGTATAAATGGACAGATGATTATGTTTTATCAATACCTGTTTTGGGGTAGTGGGATTTTAGGTAATGTTATACTTTCTTCCTCATGTTCTTTTCTGTATTGGTATAAGTTTTTTGGGGGGTGGGACGGAGTCTCGTTCTGTCTCCCAGGCTGAAGTGCAGTGGCGCGATCTTGGCTCACTGCAACCTCCGCCTCCCGGGTTCAAGCAATTCTCCTGCTTCAGCCTCCCAAGTAGCTGGTACTACAGGCGCATGCCGACACGCCCGGCTAACTTTTTTCCGTATTTTAGTAGAGACAGGGTTTCACCATGTTGCCCAGTCTGGTCTTGAACTCCTGACCTCAGGTGATCCGCCTGCCTTGGACTCCCAAAGTGCTGTGATTACAGGCGTGAGCCACTGCGCCCAGCCTGGTGTACGTTTTAACACTCACATAAGCCGGGGGCGGTGGCTCACACCTGTAATCCCAGCACTTTGGGAGGCCGAGACGGGCAGATCACG
>NW_012104654.1:35244-37703 GCF_000951045.1 Mandrillus leucophaeus
GGATTACTTGAGGTCAGGAGTTCGAAACCAGCCTGACCAACATGGTGAAACCCTGTCTCTTCTAAAAATACAGTATTAGCTGGGCGTGGTGGCACATGCCTGTAGTCCCAGCTACTTGGGAGGCTGAGGCAGGAGAATCTCTTGAACCCAGGAGGCAGAGGTTGCAGTGAGCTGAGATTGGGCCACTGCACTCCAGCCAGGGCAACAAGAGCAAAACTCCGTCTCAAAAAAAAAAAAAAAAAAAAGCTATTAAGCCAGCTATAAAAGTTATTTATTTATTTTTCTTTTTGAGAGACAAAGTCTCACTCTGTCGCCCAGGCTGGAGCGCTATGGCGCGATCTCAGCTCACTGCAAACCTCTGCCTTCCGAGTTCAAGCAATTTCCTGCCTCAGCCTCCTGAGTAGCTGGGATTACAGGCGCCTGCCACTAGGCCCAGCTAATTTTTGTATTTTTAGTGGAAGGCAAGCTTTCACCATGTTGGCCAGGCTGGTCTTGAACTCCTGACCTCAGATGATCCACCTGCCTCAGCTTCCCAAAGGCTGGGATTATAGATGTGAGCCACTGCACCCAGTCTAAAAAAAAATTTTAATTTTAGAATTAATCTGTAATTTTTATTTTGCAGTATTTACATGGCAAGGTCAATTATCTCTTAATTATCCATTAAGGATATTTAAACATTTTCATAATTCATGAAAATATACTGTTATTCAGATTTATTCTCTACAGCAGGGAACTATAGCTCCAGTTCTTCCAAAAAGTTGTAAGTGCAGTAACTATATAGTCTGGTTTCTCTGAGATAGTGCTGTTTTTACCTGTTATCCTGATATAATTATTAATTCCCTCTTTCACTCCCCTAGTTCAGACAAAAACTATATGGCTACCCTCTTTATCTCTAAGATGTAAATTTAAAAGACAGAAAGCATGCTACAAAATAACTGGTTTGTGTTCTTAAAAAAAAAGAAAAGAAAAAAGTCAAAAAAGGGACCAGAAGAGTCATGAAACTAATTGTAAAGTAATAAAAAAAAAATGAAAACTAATTGTCATACATGACTCCAGAATGGATCCTGAGGAAAGAAAAAAACTGCTATGAAAGAAATTATGAAAAAAAAAAAAAAAAGAAATTTAAATATAAACGGTGACTTATGAAATAATACTGTATCAAAACTAAATTTCTGGCTGGATGCAGTGGCTTATGTCTATTATTCCCAGCATTTTCAGAGGCTGAGGCAGGAGGAACACTTGAGCTCAGGAGTTCAAGACCAGCCTGGGCAACATAGGCAGATCCCATCTCTACAAAAGGTATTTTAAAAAATTAGCTGGGCATGTTGGTACATGCCTGCAGTCCCAGCTACTCAGGAGGTTGTGGTGGGAGCATCACTTGAGCCCAGGAGGTCAAGGCTGCAGTGAGCTGCAATCATGCTAATATACCTTAGCCTCTGTGACAGAGCAAGACCCCTAATACAAATACTAGCTGAGCATGTTGGCATACGCCTGTATTCCCAGCTACTCAGGAAGCTGAAGCAGGAAAATTGCTTGAACCCAGGAGGCAGAGGATGCAGTGACCCGAGATCAAGATCTCAAAAACCGAAAAAACTAAATTTATTTTTTTTGAGATGGAGTTTTGCTCTTGTTGCCCAGGCTGGAGTACAATGACGCAATCTTGGCTCGCCATAACTTTCGCCTCCCAGGTTCAAGCAATTCTTCTGCCTTGGCCTCCTGAGCAGCTGGGATTACAGGCATGCGTCACCACGCCCGGCTAATTTTGTATTTTTAGTAGAGATGGGTTTCTCCATGTTGGTCAGGTTGGTCTCAAACTCCCAACCTCAGGTGATCCGCCTGCCTCAGCCTCCCAAGTGGTGGGATTACAGGTGTGAGCCACTGCGCCCAGCCTAAATTTCTTCATTATTTAAGAGAATGCTCCTTGTTCTCAAGAAATCCACACTGAGAATTTAGGTATAAAAGGGCACTATGTCCACGAGAAACTTCCAAATGACTCAGAAAATTAGATTCACACATATCTATATATATACATATGTAGTGTATGTATATACACACACACACTATATATATACACACACAGACACTGAGAATCATAATACAAACATGGCAAGACGTTAACATCAGTTAATCTACGTGAACAATATACAAAATGTATACAAAGACCATCTCAAGCGTCTTGAATTATTTCAAAATAAAAAGCTAACAAAATAAATTTAAAAACTGGTAAGGAGAGGAGAAAATGGACCTATTAGAAATCGTAGAAACTGGGCGTAGCACTTCACACCTGCAATCCCAGTACTTTGGGAGGCCAAGGTGGGAGGATGGCCTGAACCCAGGAGTTCGAGACTAGCCTGGCAACATGGCAAGGCACCATCTCTAAAAAATTTTAAAAATTAAAAAAAAAAAAAAAAAAAGACTGGGCACAGTGGCTCACACCTGTAATCCCAGCACTTTGGGAG
>NW_012104654.1:38413-78037 GCF_000951045.1 Mandrillus leucophaeus
GACAGAGTCTTACTCTGTCGCCTACTCTGGAATGCAGTGGTGTGATCTTGGCTCACTGCAACCTCCTCCTCCCAGATTCAAGCGATTCTCCTGCCTCAGCCTCCCGAGTAGCTGGGATTACAGGCGTACACCACCACGCCCGGCTAATTTTTTTCGTACTTTTAGTAGAGACGGGGTTTCGCCATGTTGGCCAGGCTGGTCTTGAACTCCTGCACTCAGGCGATCTGCCTGCCTCAGCCTCCCAGAGTGCTGGGATTACATGCGTGAGCCACCATGCCCGGCCTGAGATACTTAGTGATAAATGGATTCCTCTATTTCCTACAATTTCTGGTTTGATCTTGGTCTATATGTGAAAATAAACTGGAGGATATGTTGGAGAATCCAGATTGTCACATTTTATACATAACTTCTAACTAAAAGAAGAAAGAAAAGCCTAGATCCTAGCTTCGTATTTCTCACCCAGCTCCTGCAGTGGGGAAGACCTCTTCAGTGCATAAGGTGTCAGAGTCCACTCTATTAAGTAAATCTTTGAGAGCTACTAGGGCTTCAGCATCCACCAAGCCACCTGCAATTGCTGCCACATCTTTGCCTTGAAAACTCTGCAACTAGAAACAGATGAAAGGGCATCATCAAGAAACCTACATGCAGCAAAGACCACAGTGAAATGTTCAGAAAATAAAATGGTAATTGTTTTCAAGTATAGAAAAAATTAACAGACTTCTGATTAAAAAGGTTTACAACACGGCCAGACACGGTGGCTCATGCCTGTAATCCCAGCACTTTGGGAGGCTGAAATGGGGGGATCACCTGCAGTTAGGAGTTCGAGACCAGCCTGGCCAACATGGTAAAACCCCGTCTCTACCAATAATACAAAAATTAGCTAGGCGTGGTGGCATATGCCTGTATTCCCAGCTACTCTGGAGGCTGAGGCAGGAGAACTGCTTGAACCACGGAGGCAGAGGCTGCAGTGACCAAGATTGAGATCACGCCACTGCACTTCAGCCTGGGCGACAACAGTGAAACTCCACCACAAAAAAACAAAAGAAGTTGTACAACAATTATTAATTAATCTAAAGTGAAAAGCTGCAGAGGTGTCATGTGGGGCCACAGCTAATAACATCAGCTTGGAACGAAGCTGTTTTATACTTAGGAACAAAGGCACCTCAAAATGAGGTCTGAAGTGGAACTATAGTTACCTTAAACGCAACCTCCTCTGAAGTATCTGCCTTTCCCTCTAGTGCTTTATGTTGTCTTTCTCTAACAAGAAAACTATTCCCTCCACTCATACTCTGGCAAGCTCATATTAATTCTCAGATTCTTTAAGAATCACCTTCTGTAGGAAGGCATCTTTTTTTTTTTTTTTTTTTTTTGAGATGGAGTCTCGCTGTGTCACTCAGACTGGAGTGCAGTGGTGCGGTCTCGGCTCACTGCAACCTCCAAGGAAGTCATCTTGATTTGCCTGTCCTAGTTAGGCATTCCTCCTACATGCTCTCACTCATACTACTCCCTATATAATTACTCATAGCTGCATATAATAATTGCTGAATTGTGCAACTTTCTCCAGTACAAGATTGTAGGATGCAGGAATGACATGTCTGTGGTCTTTATATCCCTTAATCTAGCATAATATCTAGCATATGTCCTCAACAGATGTCTGTAAAATGGAAGATTAAATCATAATCTTGGCAAAAGGAAAAAAGGGAAGAAACATACATCCCCCCTCTTCATGGCAAAGATGTTTCTTGATAATCACAAACACTATTTAACACTATTTATTTCAATTTTTACCATTCCAGCTACACGAGAGAGTGCATCCTCCCAAGAAGTATAGGTTAAAAGCCCTTTTTCATTTCTGATCATCGGCTCGGTAAGTCTTTGACGTTTTAGCCCATCATAGGCAAATCTAGAAAACAGAAATTACATGATTGTGGAATCTTGCTAAAGAAGTAACTATAATTTTCAAGTTAAATCAACGAGAAATGTTATTTAAATATAGTACTGGTTAAAGTGTCAAATATCTAAACACCTAGATAGAAGTAATTATTTTAGATATTTTTATAGATGAACTAATAGATTTTAAGAACTTCACCTAAAACTAAAATACCATCTGAAAGTTTGATTTCTTCCCTTAAATACATACAAAAAAAGTTTGGTTTCTTATACTTTTAGCTAACTGAACAATCTTAAAATTACAACACAAAAAAATCTGACAGCTAAAAAAGACAAATCATTTTTGTTTACAAAACATGAGTATCTCTAAATATTTTGTCAAAATTACATTGTGCAAACTCTTATATTTAGCTTCTTTCTCAAGCAATCATCCCGCCTTGGCCTCCCAAAGTGCTGGGATTACAGGTGTGAGTCACCACGCCCAGCCTAGCTTCTTTTCTCTAAGGAATAAACTGAAATAAGTTGAGAATGTATCGATCTACCTCAATTTCTCCATGTGGGATGGAAAAATATCTTTCTCAAAGTAAACACAATATCCAGGGATTGACCTAGGACTATTAAAGTCAGTATTATGTTATATAAGCAGCTCAGATTCCAGTAGTCTATATTCAGTAACTAATTTGCAAATATAAAAGATAATTCTTTAAAATTATCATAAAATTTCCTTTAAATAAACTGCAAAAGTTAAGGAAAACAATATAGCATATACCTGGTTTTATCAGAGATCCACTCTTCATTGATGTCCTCATGCATACGTGGCAAAATCCTCATCACTTCTCCAGTTCTTGTGCTAACCACAATATTACTTCCAACTGCATCCATTACATCAATGGATTCTGTCTTTCTGAGAAACACATATGGTGTTTACTATGGTGCTTTTGAGAATAAAGAAAGTTTCTGTTACCTGGTTTACCAAAAACAGATTTTTACAACTAATTCCCTTTCTGAATTACTTTAAAAAATGAAGCTCAGAGGAATTGCAATTAAATAAAAGAACCCCCCACACTTTTTTTTTGCCATGGGGTCTCACTCTGTTGCCCAGGCTAGAGTGGCATGATCACTGCAGCCTAGAACTCCTGGGCTCAAACTATCCTCTCACCACATTTTAAAAATTTTTTGTAGAGGCACTGTCTCATTATGTTGACCAGGCTGGTCTTGAACTCCTGGTCTCAAGCAATCCTCCACCATGGCCTCCTAAAATGCTGGAATTATAGGCGTGAGCCACTGCTCCTGGCACACCCATATTTGAACACGTAAATTCCTGGCACAGTAAGGAAGGCTTTAAAACTATTATCTGACACAGAAGCTAGTTTGAAGGGGCTCCAACTAGCCAAATCTGGGACGATTCAAAAAGAGGGGCAGGATTTCTGTCTATGGGAGGTTAAGGAGCTCAAAAAACCTTCCCACTGAAAAGCAAAAGTAAAGCTGGACAAAAATGGCAAAACCCACCATTTCAGCAGTTTAGAAATGTAAATGCATACAAGAATGTGTTAAGCTTTTATGCACTGAAAAACTGGTGGCTGGGCTCGGTGCTGCTCCTATGCTCCTCTCTACCCCCTCAAAATGGAATTTCTTCCAGGCTGGGGCAGGCTGTGAAGACGAGAACTTCTTTGGTACAGATGGAGACAACTCACTTAATTTGGAGCAACAGGCAAACTTGTCTGTGGAGGTGAAGCTTTGGAGGTCATTGTAGCTGAGGATAGCCAAGATTTTACTAGCCTAAGTTTGTAGTGGTAATTGCGGCCAGCATTCCTAGCAGCGGCTGCCACATGTGCAGGTGAAACCAGAGACGGCTCAATCTATTCACAAACTCCTGGATAACACTGAGACCCATAGGGCCCAGTGCAAAGTAATAGCTGGGCAGACTTGAAAACAGCCTGAACTTTGAATATGCTCCTCCATCCACATACAGATTCACTGGCAAAGAACTAACTCGTATTAGGTCGAGGTGTCTGAAGTATAATTATACCTGATTACTAAACTATGCAGACACAGGGGAACTCCTAAGAAGCCTCACTTTTTTTTTTTTTTGAGACGGAGTCTCGCTCTGTGACCCAGGCTGGAGTGCAGTGGCCGGATCTCAGCTCACTGCAAGCTCCGCTTCCCAGGTTCACGCCGTTCTCCTGCCTCAGCCTCCCGAGTAGCTGGGACTACAGGCGCCCGCTACCTCGCCAGGCTAGTTCTTTGTATTTTTTAATAGAGACAGGGTTTCACCATGTTAGCCAGGATGGTCTCAATCTCATGACCTCGTGATCCACCCGTTTCGGCCTCCCAAAGTGCTGGGATTACAGGCTTGAGCCACCGCGCCCGGCCCCCAGAAGCCTCACTTAAAAATAAAACCAAGAATATTAAAATACGTTCAAAGAACCAAAGAAAATAATGTTTAAAAACTGGAAGGGATGTATGACAACCACGAATTAGCAAGTAGAGATTCTCAGTAAGGACACAGAAATTATATGGAAACAAAAACCCAAATCCCAAAGTTGAAAAACATAAAGTTTAAAATTGAAAGATAATTTGTTATGCTTTAAGAACCTTAAAAATATTCACACCTCTTGCATCTATCTACTCCATTTCTCGGTTTAATCAGGAGAATGAGAGATATACACAGAAATTTATAAACAGCAATTTTTTTACAGATTTGTCATCATAAAGAAATATACAAGCTAAATGTCTATTAGCAGAAACTGGTTAAAGAACATGACATTCCTCATAGTTGAAAACTTAATAAACAACAACATGGGAGACTATAAATTTAAAATATCAACACTATTAAACTCCTTGGAAGAACACATAAAAAAATAATTTTGTGGTTGAGTACTTTAGAATTAATTTCCAAGAAAACTACAGTTAATTTGCACAGGTTCGATCCATTCTAACTACTTACCTTCTACTTAAAGGGTTTTACTTAAACAAAAAGTCAACAGACCAAAACAACTGAAACTCAGGAAGAAAATGAACCTTTTGAATAGCAATGAATTAAGGACAAAAAACAAATTGTCATAAAATACAAAGATACCTTGTTTCCCAAGGCCGGGCAGTAAAGGCATAGGGCTTAGAGGTTAGGGCACCTACAGGGCAGATATCAATGATATTCCCAGACAGTTCAGACATGAACATCTTTTCAATGTATGTGCCAACTTGCATATCATTTCCTCTGCCTGTTGTTCCCAAATCATCTACTCCTGCAATCTCACTTGCAAACCTACAAGATAAAAAATGTGCCATCAATGGTTAAGTCCAGCCAAATTATTTCCTTAAAGAGATGATTTCCAAAACACTAAAAAGAAATGAGTATATTTTCAAAGGTGAGCACAGTCCTAGAATAAAAAATAATGAAATGTTTACATTTAATTGAGGTGTAACTCACATGCAGAAACTTGTACAAATCATATGTGTACAACTCAGCAAGTTATGAGTGAAAGCAAATGCTTATATATTTTAATTTTTAAATCCACCTGAAGTTGGTACTAAATGAAAGTGAACTTATTTTATTGGTATATCAAATACAGCATCCCTCTTCTCCCACCCAACAAAAGTAGCCATTCTTTCCAATGTTATTATTCATCAAATTATGACTATTAAGTATACAATTACATTCTATAATAGAAGAAAAAAGGAAAAAAAGGTACCTGATGCAGCGAGTACACTGTATACATCTTGTCATGATGGTCTTTACCAATGGCCCAATGTTCTTGTCTTCCACAGCACGCTTCCCCTCTAAAAATCGGCTCCTATCATTTCCAAACATCATGGACTGGTCCTTAAGTAGATTATTAAAGAGTCAATCGAATGCTGCTAGTAAAATTAAAATCTGAGACAACCAAAAAGATTGACAGAATTCTACTACATACCTGCAGATCACATTCACCTCCCTGGTCACAAATAGGACAGTCCAGTGGGTGATTTGCTAATAAGAACTCCATCACACCTTCCCTGTATGAAAGTTGTAACATATAAAATGACTCTCAAATATACACACACAGACATAAACTGCTGTCACTCAAAATGACCTACAGACTTTACTTTTTTTTGAGATGGTGTCTCCCTCTGTTGCTCAAGCTGGAGTGCAATAGCACGATCTTGGCTCACTGCAGCCTCCAGTCTCTGCCTCTCGGGTTTAAGTGATTCTCTTGCCTCAGTCTCCCAAGTATCTAGGATTACAGGTGCCCACCAACCCACCTGGCTAATTTTTGAATTTTCTATAGAGGCAGGGTTTCATCATGTTGGTCAGGCTAGTCTCGAACTTCTGACCTCAAGTGATCCTCCCGCCCTGGCATCCCAAAGTGCTAGAATTACAGGCGTGAGCCACTTTGCCAGGCCCACCTATAGGCCATTTAAACAACCTACCTAGATGTATTTTTTTTTTATACAATTAATAGTAATTTTACATTTAGTATCAGAAATGCCAACTATCTATCATTCTGGTAATATTTTTTTAAGAGACGGGGTCTTGCTATGTTGCCCAGGCTGGCCTTGAGCTTCTGGGCTCAAGTGATCCTCCTGAGTATCATTCTGGTAGTATTAAACACACAATCTGGCAAATGCTTAGAGGAGCCTAGAATAAAGTATAATTAGAGAACACAGAAAATTATGATTTTTGGTCAGGTTTGGTAGCTCACGTCTGTAATCCCAGCACTACGGGAGGGAGGTTGAGGCAGGATGATCACTTAAGGCCAGGAGTTCGAGACCAGCCTGGACAATATAGTGAGACCTTGTTGCAAAAAATAAAGAAAATTGTAACTTTTAACAACACCGAATGATCAAAAGTTGCTGAATGGTCCTCAGAAAATATTCACATTAATTCAAAACAAAACCAAACACAAGCAGTCCCGGTACAATATAGCAATAGCTTAGTAAGTCCAGATTAACCCTCCATCATAAGTTGAGCAAGTTACTAAACAGGGATTTTTAATGCTGATCCTAAGGCTCAATACCATAAACTCCTGACTGGACCTCCTCTACTATGTAGTACTCGCTTCTACTGCTCCTAGAAGCTGAGCACACCAACTTCTTCAGAGTTTGATATTAAATTCTTAATCTATGGGAAGGTCCAAATACCAAAATGTGTAACTTTCTGCTTTATGAAAGGGTACTACGTTGAATAACAATAAAGTACCTGGCTTTCCTGGATTTTTCTGAGTTTGTTAGGATATTCCAGCCCTTCATTACTGGCATGGCACAAGCAGCTACAACCTGGGATTTCAATGAAAAAAAAAAAGTGTGTATTTGTATTTATTTGTAATTATAAGCAACTCAATATATAAAAATGTTAAATTATATAAACATTAAATTATATATTTGATAACAGGCAAAGAACAAGGTATTTTTTAAAACTGAATTTTTATTCATAATACTATGACCTGGTACTTTGCATTTATCCCAGAAATAAAACATCCTGGTTTTTAAGTTTATTCTAATAGTCAATGCAATTTTTTATTCCACTCTGAAACAGAACACCAAAAAACTGCTTTGACTAGCAGACACTATTGAATAAAAAAATTGCATACACCGGCCGGGTGTGGTGGCTCAAGCCTGCAATCTCAGCACTTTGGGAGGCCGAGACGGGCGGATCACGAGGTCAGGAGATCAAGACCACCCTGGCTAACACGGTGAAACCCCGTTTCTACTAAAAATACAAAAAAACTAGCCGGGCGAGGTGGCGGGCGCCTGTAGTCCCAGCTACTCAGGAGGCTGAGGCAGGAGAATGGCGTAAACCCAGGAGGCAGAGCTTGCAGTGAGCTGAGATCCGGCCACTGCACTCCAGCCTGGGCAACAGAGCAAGATTCCGTCTCAAGAAAAAAAAAAAAATTGCATACACCAAAATGAAATTAAACTACTGAAAGTGAACTTCTTCCCTGCAACCCTTTTCTCTACTAAAAATCGCAGGGCATCAGCACTTTTAATGTGCTACTTGGCAACTCTACATCCTGGTTTTATATTATACAGCCATCCGGAAATAATGACAGCTATAAATCACCTTTAATTTCTAGATATGTTACAATTATATGGCACATGTGTTTATAAAGCACTTCCATCTATGTGTTCCCAGTTTTGAAATGAAGAGAGTCAATTGTACAAAATAAATTTATAGATAGAAGTAAAGAGGGCTAGGTTCTCCACTACAATATTAATTCTAAATAAAGTTTGCTGCAAGATTGAAAGTTTTCTACCTTCTACAGCATGGTGTAGAATTTTAGGTATCAAGTACCTTGGGGGCTTTCTCAATTTCAACAAGGCACATCCTGCAGTTTCCAGCAACAGACAACCTTTCATGATAACAGAATCGAGGGATCTGCATGCCAACCTTCTCACAAGCCTAGAAGTAAAAAAAAAAAAAAAAAAAAAATACATGAGAATAACCTGACATCACTGCTGTTATTGCTGAAACACACACATACGGCATCTTATTACTACTATCTATAATAATCTTAATTCATTCTTATTTCAGTCCCTTTCTTTGCCTTTCATTCTAACCTGTCTCCTCTGAAGCTGCCTCAGAGGATCTCAGGATTCTTGGCATGACTTCACCTTATGTGGAAGAAACTGGATAAAGTATCCTTCCACTGTGCTGAAGACCTGACTTCCCATATCCGTTCTGAACCATTGTCCACAATGTCCCCTCAAACTCTGTCCCAGTGGTTTCATACCTGGACTTCTTCTTTGCCTAGCTCCCCTCCTTTGGATTAGAGATTTCACTACACACTATCTAGCTGGCTATCTGTCTTTGGCTCCTATATCTCATCCAGGACTCACCTCCCACTGGGCTGAAGGTTATATCTATGTTCAAATTTCCTCTAGAGTTAATTCCTCCATCCTCAGCCTTCGTTCTAAAACAATGTCATCAATTTCCAATGTTTAAACTGGTTAGCAAAAATGTGTTGAGTGTTTCCTTTGTGCAGGATGCAGGTACAGTAGTGAAAAAGACAGACAGTGTCCCAGCCTTCATCCTAGCTGACATTCCTTATGATGATTATGTCCAAACCTTCATCTGCAGCCGTGTTAGTTCTGCACTTCTCCAGGCTTCAGATTTACAGGACTTTGCATGTGTATGTTCCACAGACAGCTTAAATTCCAATGATTTCTCTCCGCTCTATACACTCCAAAATAACCTAACAAATGCAGAAAACCACAAAAATTCCTCTGGTCTCTTTGAATTCTAAAGAACTATCTGTCTCTGTGTCTCTACTGAAACTTTGTGGGGTTTTTTTCCTCACCGTTAAAGTAATATTGGGAAGTTCTGCACAACGGGGGAAAAAATTCCTCGGGTCTTCATCATTCCTGAAGGCCTGTCTCCATGTCATTCTCCCTTGAATCTACTCTCTTGCTTTCATTCTCATAGTCACTATCTATTTTAGGGCTTTTCATAGTATCCTGTCCCAATAATACAAAATGCTTTTTCCTTGTCTCTTATTCCAGTCTTGCTATTCTCCAAACGATCATCCTCTACAGTCACTGTCACCCTGCTTAAATAGGCAACAGAACTCCTGATGGATCAAAATATAAACTCTTCTGCACAGCAGATACTGTATTTCATCACTGAACCTTCCCTTCCTCAATAACTTGACTTCCTGTGATCTCATCTATTTAGACCTTATGTTTCATCAACATTAAACTATCTGAAGTTTTCAAAACATGACAAGTTATCTGCCTTAACTTTTACCATAGGAAATGCAAGCATGTCCTTCTTGTACACATATGAACACATCTATTCATCCTTTAATACTCCTCAGGGATGACCTGAGGCACCCAACATCTCTTTCTACTACCTCCTATCCCTGCCACAACTTTTTGCTGTACCTTGAACATACATTTATTATATATCATATTTTGTGCTTTCATGTCTGTGACTGGCAGACAGTCTAGAAATGACTGCTAAAATGAAAAACGGACATTTAGATCTGTGACAACTTACAAATGGAGTGAAGCATCACTTCTCTATAACCAATTTATTATTTCTGGAGGAATATGAAGAAATATTTAGAGCATGAATTTAAGCACATGCTACCCTCCGTTTACCTGCTTTGTAGGATATATTCCAATGAATATTACTAATCACAGAAAGGTTATATGAAAATGAAAAGCATCAAGCAGGCCCAAAACAAATGAAGGATATATTTTCACAAACTTACCTATAGTAACCAATTTAAGTTACTTCAAATTTCTTTTTTTTGAGAGAGAGTCTTGCTCTGTTGCCCAGGCTGGAGTGCAGTGGCACACTCTCAGCTCACTGTAACCTCCGCCTCCTGGGTTCAAGCGATTCTCCCGCCTCAGCCTCCCGAGTAGCTGGGATTACAGGTGCGCGCCATGATGCGCAACTAATTTTTTGTATTTTTAGTACAGACGGGATTTCACCATGCTGGCCAGGCTGGTCTAGAACTCCTGAATGATCCGCCTGCCTCAGTTTCCCAAAGTGCTAGGATTATAGCCATGAGCCACTGCGCTCAGCCTTCAAATTTCTTAATGGGTATTCATTTGGAATGTAGAAGTGAAACAAAAGAACTACCATAATTCACTAAAAATGTCACAGACAAATAAATGATAGTTCACTTTGAAGTGCCAAGATATAAAATGAAATAATTTTAATATAACTTTGCTATGTATAGTTATTTTAAGGAATTATTTGCTAATAATCAGTATAAAGGAAATAAATTAGTATATTTAAAAAAATCAGAACACACACACAAAATAGTTAGAATGTATGCCTACTTGGAGGACGGTCGTTCCCGGTTCCACCATGACAGACTGACCATCAACAAATACTTCAATCAAGTTGCTTGCTGCTGTGGCAGTTGTTCGAACTGACCATCAAAGATATTGAAGTGAAAAACAAATTAACAGTTTATTATAGCAGATGATAACAGATGAATTAACTCTAACTACAAACCTAAATTTTTCATTCCTTGTTATTCCTCTGTATTGCTCTGGATGCAAACTAATGGTTGTCTACTTTTGATAGTAGTTTAAACTGAAACTTCTTTCTTCTTTTTTTTGAGAGGGAGTCTCGCTCTGTCACCCAGGCTGGAGGGCAGTGGCACAATCTTGGCTCACTGCAACCTCCACCTCCCTGGTTCAACTGATTCTCCTGCCTCAGCCTCCCAAGTAGCTGGGATTACAGGCACTCACCACAATGCCTGCTAATTTTTGTATTTTTAGTAGAGACAGGGTTTCACCATATTGGCCAGGCTGGTCTCAAACTCCTGACGTCAAGTAATCCTCCTGCCTTGGCCTCCCAAAGTGCTGGGATTACAGGCATGAGCCACTGCACCCAACTTTAAACTGAAACTGTTAATGCCACTGAAAATATGTTCATGGGAAGATCACTTTTCAAAAACAATGTGATTTTTCCATTTTGGCACTGATGTGTGTAGTTCCTAATACTTTCTATTCCACGATAATTCCCATAAGCTGTTCAAAGTAAAATTATATTTTGAAAATTATTCAACTTAGATAATTTGTTTCTTTTTTTTTTTTTTTTGAGATGGAGTCTCCATCTGCCTCCCAGGCTGGAGTGCAGTGGCGCAATCTTGGCTCTATGCAACCTCCACCTCCCGGGTTTAAGCAATTCTTGAGCCTCAGCCTCAAGAGTAGCTGGGATTACAGGTGTGCGCCACCATGCCCAGCTGATTTTTATATTTTTACTAGAGATGGGGTTTCACCACGTTGGCCAGGCTGATTTTGAATTCCTGGCTTCAAGCAATCCACCTGCCTCCACCTCCCAAAATGCTGGGATTACAGGCATGAGCCACCACACCCAGCCTGTTGCTATTTTTATTTTTAAAAAGTATGGGTTTAGGTCTTTGATAAACTATTCCACAGACTTATAAATTTACAAAAATAAGGTCTAATATCCACAAATACAAATTTAAAAAACTACTCACCACATCCTTTAGGAGATTTAGAAAGGCCTACTAAGGCCTTTCTTACAGGTATCCTCAACATATTGCTAAAAATAAAACAAAGAATTATATTATTGTAGGGGAAAAAACAATCACCAACTGTTTGGTAATGTTTTATGGCTTTAAATTATTTCACATACATTATGTCATTGAATACTCATAGGTTCTGATATTTTCCCTCCAAGTCTGTAGATGAGAATTCTCTGTCTCAGAGACACTGACTTGTACAATGCCAAAGAACTAACCAGCAGCAGCTATTGTATACATTTGGACTTTCTAATTCTATGCAGAGAGCAGTTTTGCCATTTAAAAAAATTACATAGAAAGGATCAAACTTAAAGCACTACCACACAGTAAAATAAACTGCAAGACTAACCGCGAGCTTATCATTAATGGTTATGTAAAATAAAGTCATATTTTCTGCTTTCATTTCCTACCAATACCCATTCTATCATTTCATGTTCTAAGCATAGCTGTCTACTAAATGCTCATGAGATATTCTGAGATAGCTCACCAGCCCAAAAGCCTTTGAGGTGTCTTGATTGCTATTTTCTAGTACACTTATCTTACAGATCTCCAATTATGTGTTTATAAGCCCATTCTGCCCTCACTGCATTAATTCCTTGAATTTTTCTATCTTCGTACCTATCCACCAGGCTGGCACAGAGTAAGCTCTTAAACAATGGCTCTCACCTGAGGACATTTGCTCCCCAGGGAATATTTAGCAATGTCTGAACACACTGTAGTCACAAACCAGGGGAAGTTACTGACATCTAGTGGGTAGAGGACAGGGTGCCGGCTATTCTACAATGTACAGGACAGTCCCCACAATAAAGATAATCATCCAAAGTGTCAACAGTGCTGAAGTTGAGACACTGCTCTAAAAGGCTTGCTGAATTATTGAAATAAATGGGGGTGGATTATATAAACACCAAGACTTAAAGACACACAAACCAGAAAAGTTACCAAAATTTATTTTTTGTTTGTTTGTTTGTTTTTAAGATGGAGTCTCACCCTGTTGCCCAGACTGGAGTGCACTGGTGCGATCTTGGCTCACTGCAACCTCCACCGCCCAGGTTAAAGCAATTCTCCTGCCTCAGCCTCCAGAGTAGCTGAGACTACAGGCATGTACAACCACGCCAGGCTAATTTTTGTATTTTTATTACTTATTTATTTTATTTACTTATTTATTGAGATGGAGTTCTGCTCTGTTGCCCAGGCTGGAGTGCAGTGGTGCGATCTCAGCTCACTGCAACCTCCGCCTCCCAGGTTCAAGCGATTCTCCTGCCTTGGCCTCCTGAGTAGCTGGGACAGGTGTGTGCCACCATGCCAGGCTAATTTTCTGTATTTTTAGTAAAGACGGGGTTTCACCATGTTAACCATGATGGTCTCCATCTCCTGACCTCATGATCCGCCCGGTTCAGGCTCCCAAAGTGCTGGGATTACAGGCATGAGCCAACATGCCCAGTCTATTTATCCATTTTTGAGACGGAGTCTTGCTGTCACGCAGTCTCACTCTGTTACCCAGGAGTGCAGTCGCGTGATCTCGGCTCACTGCAACCTCCGCCTCCCAGGTTCAAGCGGATTCTCCTGTCTCAGCCTCCTGAGTAGCTGGGATTACACGTGCCTGCCACCACGCCCGGCTAATTTTTGTATTTTCAGTAGAGACGGGGTTTCGCCATGTTGGTCAGACTGGTCTCGAACTCCTGACCTCAGGTCATCCACCCGCGTCGACCTCCCAAAGTGCTGGGATTACAGGCGTGAGCCACCGCGCCCGTCTGACAATCAGTTTTAAAGTGCTCTTTCTTTGAGCTCTTTTTCTTTAGTAGCAGTACACACTGTGTATATATTTTTATTGTTCTACTTACTGAACTGTAGGTTAGTAATCAATTTTAGTACCTACCAGACTCTAAGCTCCTTGAGGACATTTAGACATTTCCCTTTTTTGAAGACCTAGCACAGTATCCTTATGAAAATAACCACCAAATAGTCTTATCACCAAGTTCTAGAACTAGAGTAGCATCTGTCCTACTAAAAACTACTGATGGCATAAATGTAAACCTAAACTTACTCCATTAGAGCACTGACAGATTTGAAATCAACAATTTTAAAACTTTAATACTTTCTTATCTCCAATACGATATAAAAATAGTACTCACTTTGGATAGGAAATCAACTAGAACTAGGCTGTTGACATCCAGCATCAAGGCATAGCCCAACGTCAGAAATACAGATTTGCAACACTTCGATATGTGCTTTGAACATTGATATACCAAGTAGCAATAGAAATAATTATATCTTTAGATGGAAAAATGTTAATGACTAAAATGTCATTTCTAAAAGTAGACTGGATACTTTTCCGTATAGGGACTATACTATTCCACGTTCTCCAACATGGATTCATCCATCTACTTCCTGCCTTCCAAGGTACCACCCTATCCCAATCCACCATCACTCCTTGCCTGGAGTATTTCAATATCTTCTTAACAGGTCACCAGGCTTCCACACTATTCCCACACAGCCCCTCCCCTCTTGCCACTGGCAGTGACCTCGGACTGAAATGTTCTTCCCTGGCCCCTCCTTATCCTTCAAATCTTGGCTTCGAAGCCTTTTCTCAGTTTCATTGACCAGCCTAACATTTCCTGACGATTCCCCAGAATATCACCCATTTTATTCTTCTTTATGGACTCATTTCTGGCTCGTAGTAAACGTTCAGTAACTGTTAAGTGAACTGAATCTCTAATTTCTGCTCGTTAATTTGTAGGGACCACTTTCCCGGATTTAAAAAGTGCAGGTGCTCTGGCAGCGTTAAGTCGGTGAAAACAAGAATATTCCGCAAAACAAAAATAACCTGTTTATTCATCAAAAAGTTACTGTTACACTTCTATACTGTCAATTCGTGTGTGAAGTTGTGTCTGATCCAAGACCTCACAGTACAAGCATAGATCCCAATAACTTGTAAACAATATTTTGTTATTCGCAATGCAACCCTGAGCTAACTTTTCAAAAAGTCATTTTTCTCAATTTCCCGTTAGTGAAAGGAATTAAAAAATTCTGTCCAACGTGGTCAATGGACAAAACAAATAAGGACAACAGAAGCGTGAGCCACTGCTAACACAACAGCGACCAAACAATCATGTACTGTACCAGGCGTGTAAAAATCTGGGGGGAAAGGCTCAGTCTTAAGGCTTAAGTCATCGGACACTGGTCCTCTCCCGGGGAATAAAACGGCCTCCTCTGAGAGGAGAATGTCCTGAATTTTCCCTGCAGAGGGAAGGTCACCTACAAGCCCGCATTCGGGCCAGCGCTCCCGAGGGCCCCCTGATCCTCATCTTCCTTTCTGCTCCATCAGACCAGAGACCGTGGCTAAAAGCCCCCACTTGCTGGCTCTCAGGGGCTTCCGAGGCGGCGGGGCGGGAGGCGGCTCCCAGTCAAGGACAAGAGAAGACTAAGTCGCGTGGGCCAAAGGAAACAGTCCCGTCAATAAATAAGCCTCTGACCCATGCACCTCACCCTTCCCATCCATACAAGACCTCACCTTCTCCCCGGAGCCGCGGAGGCTGTTCTGCTAAACTGTCTGGACCACAACTACCCCCTTGGAGGCCGGGTCGCTTACTCAATATGGCGGCCTCAGCTAACTCTGTCAGCCGGGCCTGGAGAACGGAAAGCCCGGAGGGACTAGAATCCTTGCATTCGATAAGTGTGTCGGCAATTTCCGTCAGCCGACCAGAGGGCGGAGCTGAGGTCGGCCCAGCCCGGAGGCGGGAAGGACAACTTGGACCCGCAGTTCCGCCGGAAGTGGCCGGCAGCCTCGAGGCCGAGCGTCTTCGGTCATCTCCGGCGCTTCTAGGGGCGGTTCCCGTCATCTTCGGGAGCCGTGGAGGTACGAACTTAAGACATGCCCATTTTATTAATTTATTTCCAAACGCAACGAAAGGTCCAGGGACAATTTGTGAGCCGTTTAATTCAGGGCCCCCAATTCGTACGTGGAGAAGTGGGAATGCTAACGTACTTTGACCTTTAACCTTCGGTCCGGCGTGGTGGAGGGAAACGCCTCCGTCTCTATATAAGGAATTTTCCGGCTTCTCCGGGCCCTTTTTCCTCTCTTAAGCGCGGGGCGCCCACAACTTGTGCGCTCTCTTTCTGCTGCTTCCCAGCTCTCGGATACAGCCGACACCATGGGTTTCGGAGACCTGAAAAGCCCCGCCGGCCTCCAGGTGCTCAACGATTACCTGGCGGACAAGAGTTACATCGAGGGGTGAGCGGACCGGCAGTGTCGGGGTGGTGGGGAGGTTTCTGGGACCGGGGCCGGGGCCACGTGGCGCAGCGTGTCGGCTGCCGCTGGAGGGAGGGAGACCGGGCCCCAGGGCCCTTTCGAGGATGACGGGAAAGCGCCCCGTGGCCATCTCCCAAGGCCCTCGTGTGGTGCGAGCCCGGCCTCCGGGGAGCGGCTCACGAGCAAAGGAAGGTTAAAATGTGCTTTATTTACACTTAATTCAGCCAGGTGTTTCCTCATCGCTGCCCAGTTAATACATGTTAGGTTGTAGATAGAGCAACGTTAGAGATTGCAGTATTTGAGGTCTACTAAGTGGCAGACATTTCTCAGGATAGCGCGGTGACCCAAACATATGGTTTGATTTTAAGGAGATAAGAAGAAAAGAAAAGCATTAAAGCAACCCTACCGGAGTTAGTGCCCACTAATTAATGTGATGCATAGGCACTGATTATTTATTCGCTGGCGTTTGTTTTTCAAAGGTGTGTGTGAATGTCTCTGTGTCATTGGCAGGTATGTGCCATCACAAGCAGATGTGGCAGTATTTGAAGCCGTGTCCGGGCCACCGCCTGCTGACTTGTGTCATGCCCTACGTTGGTATAATCACATCAAGTCCTACGAAAAGGAAAAGGCCAGGTAAAATCATCTTTGTATCTAGCTGAAGAATAAGACTACTCTCGAAGCTTTATCAGGATGTTCACATGACAAAACTAGACCCAGGCTACTTTAGTTTTGTTGGGGTATTGTAAGCTAAATTTTTCTGTAACCTGAGAAGGCCAAGAGACTGAAGCCCTCCATTTTTTCACAGAACAGGTAGAACATGGACAGCAGCAATTCAACTTTTCCCCACACTGCCCTGCCAATGTGCCTCGACCTTGACCTGGGGGGCCCACCTCTGGGGTGAGAGGGTGGCTCATTCATTCAGTCCTTGGCCATTCTTCTGAAACTGCCAACAAGGGTGGAAGTTTGGGGAAGTGGACTCCAGTTCACTAAGAATGGAACTGAGCATACTTAATGAAATCTCAAACAGAAATGTTCATACTGAAAGAGTAAATCATAGTGAGTATTGAAAATAATGTCTCACATGGTACTAATGCTTGTCGGGTGAGGAGTTGAACATATGATAGTGTTTACCTGGGAGCATGTGAAAGGGTAAATTATTATTGCAAAAGGGATCTAGTGATAAGTAGTGATTAAAACAAGTTATTTTGTATTGTCTGGAAAAGTATGTTATACTAGCTCAATAGTGGTTGAATTTAAATGTTTTTCAAGCCTGCCAGGAGTGAAGAAAGCTTTGGGCAAGTATGGTCCTGCTGATGTGGAAGACACTACAGGAAGTGGAGCTACAGATAGTAAAGATGATGATGATATTGATCTCTTTGGATCTGATGATGAGGAGGTATGGCATCTTCTATAAAGAATATATCGGCCAGACACGGTGGCTCACGCCTGTAATCCCAGCATGTTGGGAGGCTGAGGCGGGTGGATCACGAGGTCGGGAGTTCAAGACCAGCCTGACCAAGATGGTGAAACCCTGTCTGTTCTAAAAATTTAAAAAAATGTGGCGGGTGTCTGTAATCCCAGCTACTCAGGAGGCTAAGGCAGAGAATTGCTTGAACCTGGGAGGTGGAGGTTGCAGTAAGCCGAGATCATGCCACTGCACTCCAGCCTGGGTGACAGAGCAAGACTCCGTCTCAAAAAACAAAAAAGAATACATCGATCAGCAATTTTATCAATGTGGTTAAGCCAAATTGCCTGGATTTGAATCCTGGCTTTAACTTATATGCCTTTTTCAAATTCTGACTGGTTGCATGATGAATAAAATCAAATCACCATCTTTCGGCTGAGTTCGTGATGGATTTGCTTTTTTCTGATTAAGCCAGTCTTTTTTGTGATGACCCCACTAGCTTTAAGCAGAGGACAACCGGCTTTTTGAAGTGGATTAATTTTTTTTCTTTACAGGAAAGTGAAGAAGCAAAGAGGCTAAGAGAAGAACGTCTTGCACAATATGAATCAAAGAAAGCCAAAAGTAGGTCATTTGTTTTTAACTTCATTTCATGATAATGTAAGTAATCTTTTTCAAAGCTTGACCTTTAAGTAATTTCCTCCACATTCCTTGAACAGGTCAATATTTTAAAACCTCCTGTAGAAGTTCTTCCACAGCTACTGGTCTGCAGCTGTTCTTATGGTAGCAGTTGTGGCATTCCTCTGTGGGAAAGAAACTGTTAACACAAACACCTCTTTCTTAGCAAAACAGAAAGTGGGCATATGTGTGACAGACACAAGATGTATCTGTAGTTTTGTTTGGCTAAGGAGATAGTCAATTTCAAAACAAATTGAGGTGATTTGTTTGTGTCTTGGAGTAGGGTAAAAAAAATACAGTTCATTATTTGAATAATGCTGTTTATTTTTTTAGAACCTGCACTTGTTGCCAAGTCTTCCATCTTACTAGATGTGAAACCTTGGGATGATGAGACAGATATGGCAAAATTAGAGGAGTGCGTCAGAAGCATTCAAGCAGACGGCTTAGTCTGGGGCTCATGTGAGTTTAGGCTTTGCCTTTTTTTTTTTTTTTTTGAAACTGACATCTGGAATTTGTATACAGCTTCAACCTTCCTCTACAAGACTTTTCTAACTAAGATTTTTCTTAATGCTCTTTTTAGCTAAACTAGTTCCAGTGGGATACGGCATTAAGAAACTTCAAATACAGTGTGTAGTTGAAGATGATAAAGTTGGAACAGATATGCTGGAGGAGCAGATCACTGCTTTTGAGGACTATGTGCAGTCCATGGATGTGGCTGCTTTCAACAAGATCTAAAATCCATCCTGGATCATGGCATTTAAATAAAAGCTTGAAAGATTACCTTTGGCTCTTGAGTATGTTACATAGGAGGGTGGTGTATATATTCCTTTCATTTTGAGGGAAGGAATTAAATGAATATGTGATTCCTAAATAATAAAAATTTGGTTCGGCTTTGTTGTTAGAAAATTGTAGTGCAGGCCAGGTGTGGTGGTTCATGCCTGTAATCCCAGCAATTTGGGAGGCTGAAGTGGGTGGATCGATACCAGAAGGCTAATACCAGCCTGGGCAATGGGGAGAGATCCTGCCCCTACAAAAAAATACAAAAATTAGCTGGGCTTGGTGGTGCACCCCTGTATTCCCAGCTATTTGGCAGATTGAGGTGGGAGGATTGCTTGAGCCCAGGAGGTTGGAACTGCAGTGAGCCAAGGTTGTGCGACTGCACTGCAGCCTGGGTGGAGCAAGGTCCAAAGACCAAAAGAACCAAAAGGCTCTTTTGACAGCAAGGTCCTGTCAAAAGAAAAAAAACTGTAGTGCAGCTTTACCCATTTGTGATGTCCTTAGCAATGCCTGATGATGTGATTTGTTGTAACCTGTCATCTTTGCATTGGGAACTTGAAGATGTGAGATGTGTGACGCTACTAGAAAACACCTAACCCAGAGGAGGGAGGGCTTCCCAGAATTTGGCATGAATTATAACTACTTAACAGGTTACAAATTTAAAATGATGACTCATGTTGTAAATAAACCATCTTTTATGTGTTGGGAATGTGATTTGGAGTATAGCACTGTGTCCTGGGAGGAGGATTATAAAGGTAACTGCTTCCCAGGCTTCCCAGGAAAACTTGACTTTGCTGTGAAGATTTATAGGTGCTGGGTTGTGGAGGTGGAATATTTTACTTGGATTTGGAAATCTGATTGGTCCTCATGCAGCAGGTAAATACTGGGATGAGGGTAGTATGTTGAGTAAAGTGATAGTCAAGTATTGGAAATAGCTTCATCTTGACAGGGAATTTCAGGTCTGGCTAACATTTGATAGTTTTTTTGTTTGTTTGTTTTTTGTTTTTTTAATAGTAGTTTTACAAAAGCAGTGCTTGGGAATTGCTGATCTCAAATGATCAAAAAATTTTAGGTCAATTTTTTTTTTTTTTTTTGGGGGGACCGAAGTCTCGCCCTGTCGCCCGGGCTGGAGTGCAGTGGCACAATCTTGGCTCACTGCAACCTCCGCCTCCCAGGTTCAAGCAATTCTCCTGCCTCAGCCCGCTGAGTAGCTGGAATTACAGGCATATGCCACCACGCCCGGCTAATTTTTATATTTTTATTAGAGATGGGGTTTCACCATTTTGGTCAGGCTGGTCTCGAACTCCTGACCTCAGGTGATCCACCCACCTCGCCCTCCCAAAGTGCTGGGATTACAGGCATAAGCCACCATGCCTGGCCCCTAGGTCAATTTTTTAATAGAACTAGACGGTGCTATTTCCTCTCGGTCTGATTTTATGTTTTGACTGCCATGACTGTGGGAAACTATATTATAAGGAAGATTTATTTAACAGATACATACATTGAATAACATCTCTAAGCAATATCTCCAACCAGCAGCCTAAAATCATGGGAGACATTTTCAGGTTGTCATTATCATGAGAGCCAGCAGAGGGCAACACTACATTTTAGGGAAAACCAGAGAGCCTGGAAATTCTGAAAACGCCTTAAAAAAAAAAACAAAAAACCCCGCAAACCGTGAATAAACTGAAGTGAATGGTAATACGAATTCGCAATTATTGACATGGTGAAGGGGGTGAGTTCTAAATAGCTTGGCCAAAATGTTAAGTATCAGCAGATGATAATTTGTTTAAAGGTAGTCAAAAAATTTAGAATGGTCATTTCAAACCACAGATGTCTTCAGAATCCTACAGTGATGAATGATGAAGCATACCATTTTGAAATCTTGATTCCATACCCTTGAATAAAAAATATTTTGATGGTTATCTTTTAACTTCATATTTAAAAAATAGATGGCTGGAAGCGGTGGCTCACACTCGTATTCCCGGCACTTTGGGAGGCCGAGGCGGGTGGATCACGAGGTCAGGAGATCTAGGCCATCCTGGCTAACACAGTGGAACCCTGTCTCTACTAAAAATACAAAAAATTTGCCAGGTGTGGTGGCATGCGCCTGTAGTCCCAGCTATTTGGGAGGCTGAGGCAGGAGAATCGCTTAAACCCGGGACGCAGAGGTTGCAGTGAGCTGAGATCGCGCCACTGCACTCCAGCCTGGGTGACAGAAGCGAGACTCCATCTCAAAAGAAAAAAAAATAGGTAATATACCAACAGCTCAAAATTCAAGAGCGAATACAGTGAAGTCTCTCCTGTCCCCTAGGCCTCCAGTTCCACTCCATCAAAGCAGTATTATCAGGTTCTTAGGTCTTTCCAGAGCTACTATAAGCTTATGCATAGACTAATTGTAACATACCACGTAGACTTCTACACCTTTCATTTTCCTTAGGAAAATGAACACCTTGGGGCCGGGCGTGGTGGCTCACGTCTGTAATCCCAACACTTCCGGAGGCCAAGGTGGGCAGATCATGAGGTCAAGAGATCTAGACAATCCTGGCCAACATGGTGAAACCCTGTCTCTACTAAAAATACAAAAATTAGCTGGGCATGGTGGTCCGCACCTGTAGTCCCAGCCACTCGGGAGGCTGAGGCAGGAGAATCACCTGAACCTAGGAGGCGGAGGTTGTAGTGAACTGAGATCTCACCACTGCACTCAGAAACAAAAAAAAAAACAAAAAACGGCCAGGCTCAGTGGCTCATGCCTGTAATCCCAGAGGCGGGTGGATCACAAGGTCAGGAGTTCGAGACCAGCCTGGCCAACATGGTGAAACCCTGTCTGTACTAAAAATAAAAAATAAAAAAAAAAAAAACAGAAAATGAACACCTTGGAGATTATGCCTTGGATATCCCATTAATAGTACATCATTATTTAATAGATGCATAATTCATGTTCTCACTTCATAATTCACTTTCTCATAGTTCATTTAGACAGTCTCTTGTTGATTGGATCCTTAGGTTGCTTTTAATGTTTTGTTATTATGGGCAGTGCTGCAGTAGAAAACCCTGATACTCATTTTCTTGAGAGCCAATATACTGAATGAATTGTTTTGTTTTGTTTTTTTGAGGTGGAGTCTCACTCTGTTGCCTGGGCTGGAGTGCAGTGGCGCAATCTCAGTTCACTGCAACCTCTGCATCCCGGGTTCAAGCGATTCTCTTGCCTCAGCCTCCCGAGTAGCTGGGATTACAGGCTCCCGGCAGTATGTCCAGCTAATTTTTTGTATTTTTAGTTTGACGGGGTTTCACCATGTTGGCCAGGCTGATCTCGAACTCCTGACCTCGTGATCCGCCCTCCTCGGCCTCCCAAAGTGCTGGGATTACAGGCGTGAGCTGCCCAGTCCGTGAACTTGTTTTAAACCAATAGCTCAGAAGGCACTGGGTTACAAAGAGACAGACCTTTTTTTTTTTTTTTCTTTTCCTGTTTCTGGCTTTAGAATGGAAGGAAGTAAAGATAAAAAAGAGCCTACTTTTTTTCTGCATTCCCCATAAATGATTATAATGACTATGAAAGTTTTTCTTTTCTTTTTTTTTTGTTTTTTTGAAACAGGGTCTCCTGAATCTGTCATCCAGGCTGGAGTGCAGTGGCACGATCACAGCTCACTGCAGCCTTGAACTCCTAGGCTTAAGCAATTCTACCTCAGCCTCCTGAGTAGCTGGGACTACAGGCACATGCCGCCATACCCAGTTAATTAAAAAAAAAAAATTTTTAGAGATGGGGTCTTGCTATGTTGCCCAGGCTTTGAACTTCCGGACTCAAGTGATCTTTCCACCTTGGCCTTCCAAAGTACTGGGATTACAGGTGTGAGCCACCGTGTCCAGCCTGAAACAATATTTTTCATGTTCAGCATCCCTAGCAGAGGGCTGGGCACACTGTGGGAACTCAAAACTGATTCCTTCCATATTGCTTTGTTAGATGAAACAAAAAAACACAAAAGAGAAGGAAATTAGTATAGGCAGGCAATTCAAACATAAAATTGTTAAAAAATAAAAGTCATTTGTTTGGGGATTAAGCAAATAATCTAAAAGTTCAGAAGGTCAGAGAAGGCTAGAATTGATGAAAAGTTTTTTGGAAGAATTGGATATAAAGATCTGGGAAGGAATTAGACAAATTCATGAGATTTTGCAGTGTGTGTTTGGAATCTTAAGATAGGATGCGGCCAGCCTGTAGACACATTTGAATTACAGACTGGCATGTTATATGAGGTTTCCAAACCAGAGAATATTAACATTAAGACAGCTTTGATCTGGGGGTGATGTGAACGAAAGCAAGGAGATCAAATGACTTATAATTCTCACAGATGGAAATGTCTAAATTATGGCATATGTATTCAATGAAATATTTTATAAACTTTATTTTTTTGAGATGGAGTCCCACTCTGTTGCCCAGGCTGGAGTGCCATGGAGCGATGTCAGCTCATTGCAACCTCCACCTCCCAGGTTCAAGTGATTCCCCTGCCTCAGCCTCCCAAGTAGCCGGGATTACATGCGTGTGCCACAATGCCCAGCTAATTTTTGTATTTTTGGTAGAGATGGAGTTTCGCCATGTTGGCCAGGCTGGTCTTGAACTCCTCACCTCAAGTGATCCACCCACCTCGGCCTCCCAAAGTGCAGGGATTACAGGTGTGAGCCACCACGCCCAGCCTAAACTTTTTATTTTTTAAAAGTAAGTCTATAGCAACATTGAGAAATGCTTGATATTTCATGGACTATTAGTATGAAAAGATATGCTTATGCACAAAGGCATAAATACAAAAGAGTTACAATAGTGTTTGAGAATATATGTATAATTTTTTCCAAACAAATGCAATTTGGCAATGGCAATTGTTTGTAGAATAAAAACTGTGCCTCATATACATTTTCTAATTTCAACCCTACTTTATAAGCCTGAGATAAACCAGGCAGACACTGTTATCACCATTTACAGATGAGGAAATGGAACTCTGAAAGATTATTTGTCCATGATTAGTCAGTAAATATACAAAGTCACAAGTAAGTGATAGAGGAGGAACATAAACCAGGGTCTTCATAGGCCAGATGATGTATTGGTGACAGAATACGGAAGGTTCTTCATCCCTGCTTTTAGACAGTTTAATCCTATTTCATCAGTGTAATCCTTGTTTCATATTCTCAATTAAGGTGAGGGATAAGAAAATATCACATAAGGGTAAACTTTACCTTGTGTAAATTGAGACTGATAGACATTCTCATTACATACACTGTATGAATCATAATGGTTGCATTCAGGAAATGTCTTTTTTTTTTTTCGTTTTGAGACAGAGTCTTGCTCTTATCACCCGGGCTGGAGTACAGTGGCGCAATCTTGGCTCACTGCAACCTCTGCCTCCCTTGTTCAAGCTATTCTTCTGCCTTAGCCTCCGGAGTAGCTGGGATTACAGGCACCCGCCACCACGCCCAGCTAATTTTTGTACTTTTAGTAGAGTACGGGGTTTCGTCATGTTGACCAGGCTGGTCTCGAACTCCTGACCTCAAGTGATCCACCTACCTCAGCCTCCCAAAGTGCTGGGATTACAGGCGTGAGCCACCGCGCCCGGCCCAGGAAATGTCCTTAACTGAGGGTCTGTTATTTGGAATATTATTAGCAGGCCTGAATAGCTTTCGGTAGAATAAAAATCAAAGCAAAATAGACTTCTCAATATGCATCCCAAAAGAACAGTACTGCCCATATGTAAGAGTACTGAAGAGTTATTCCAACCTGACACTAGTTTGTAAATCTTATTTATTTATTTATTTATTTAGAGACAGAGCCTCACTCTGTGGCTGAGACTGGAGTGCAGTGGTGCAATCTCGGCTCACTGCAACCTCTGCCTCCCAGGCTCAAGCAATTTTTGTGCCTCAGCCTCCCAATTAGCTGGCATTACAGGCATGCGCCACCACGCTTGGCTAATTTTTTGTGTTTTTAGTAGAGATAGGGTTTCGCCATGTTGGCCAGGCTAGCCAACTCCTGGCCTCAAGTTGATCCATCTGCCTCAGCCTCCAGAGTGCTGGGATTATAGGTGTGAGCCACCATGCCTGGCCTTTTTTTTTTTTTTTTGAGACAGGATCTCACTCTGTTGCCCAGGCTGGAGTGTAGTGGCACGATCATGTCTCACTGCAGCTTTGACACCCTGGGCTCAAGCAATCCTCCTACCTCAGCCTCCCAAGTAGCTGGGATTACAGGTGTGTGCCACCACACCTGGCTAATTTTTTTTATTTTTAGTAGAGACAAGGTCTCACTATGTTGCCCAGGCTGGTCTCAAACTCTTGGCCTCAAGCAATCCTCCCACCTTGGCCTCTCAAAGTGCTAGGATTATAGACATGATGAACCACTGTGCCAGGCAGAATCTTCTATCCTCACTCTGTCCCTATAAAATGGGACTAGTCTCTTTTTTCTGAACATAGTCCATGGTTTCCAATCTCTGAACATTTGCTATTGCTGTGTCACCTACCTGAACTATCCTCCTTTCTCACCTGCACTTGTTAACATTGTTGGCACTCTTCAAGATGTCCTTCAGATACCTCTTTCAAAAAACCTTTCATTCCTCTCCTTCCCTACCCCTTGCAGCTTGCTAGCACATAATACTTCTTTTGTAGCACTTATAATAACTCTTGTTTTAGAGTTATTTGTGTGGTTTCCTTATTCTTCTGGTGAGCTTGTTACAGTCATTCAAGAGGAGGAAGTGATCTAACATTTATTGAGCAGTTACTATGTCAGAAGGTGCCAGGCATTTCATTTAATAAGTATAATACCAGCTATTACTCTGGAAGCTGAGGCAGAGAAAAGAGCCTCAAGGATTGCTTAAGCCCGGGAGCTCAAGGCTGCAGTGAGCTATTATCACACCACTGCATTCCAACCTGGGCAACAAAGTAACACCCTGTCTCAAACAAACAAGCAAACAAACAAACAAACAAAACACCCGCCGGGAATAGTGTCTCATGCCTGTAATCCCAGCACTTTGGTAAGCCAAGGCAGGTGGATCACTTGAGGTTAGGAGTTCAAGACCAGCCTGGTCAACATGGTGAAACCCCATCTCTACTAAAAATAGAAAAATTAGCTAGGCATGGTGGCAGGCGCCTGTAATCCCAGCTACTTGGGAGGCTGAGGAAGGTGAATTGCTTGAACCTGGGAGGCAGAGGTTGCAGTGAGCAGAAATCGCGCCACTGCACTCCAGCCTGGGCATCAAGAGTGAAATTCTGTCTTCGAAAAAAAAAAACACAATAACAACAAGCCCAGCTAGTATATCTATCAAGTATTTCTAGAGCTAAAACACTGTTCTAAATGCTTTACCTGCATTAACTCATTTAATTTTCACAGTAACCCTATCCCCATTTTCCAGATGGGGGAAATGGAGGTCTAGAACTTGGAATTAATTTAGCCAAGGTCACAGGACTAGAATGTGTTTAAGTCATAACTCAAATCCAGATATCCTGCTTCTGTGGTCCTGGGACTCACCCTCTATTTCAAAGCACTTCCTTTCATTGAGAGGGAGGCAAGTCTGTCTCATCAGTTCTATGCCCCAGTAGAAAGTATGCCTCTTTTCCAGCCCCTCTGTCCCATAAACAGTCAGTCATCCTATTCTTCATTAGATCTCTGGAGATCCCTTTCCCTCCCTCACCAATAACCTAATTCCAACCACCAGGGAAGAGGCTTGGAGTCCCCAAGCTTGTGTCCAAGCTTGGGGTTTTATGTTACTCTTTGGATCTTTCCTTAAACTGAGAATTTGAAAAATTAACTCCTGTTTCTGCTGAGAAGTGCCTACACTATTTGCTACTTTCCACTGGTGGATTCATGTTATATCCCAACTATTAGCTATTTTAAAAACCACCTAAACTAGGGTTCTTAAACTGGGGTCTAGGGACTCCCTGAAGTTTATTTAAAAGCATTTTTCTGGGGAAACAAACTATAACTTTCATTAGATTCTCAAATGGATTCAGAATTCCTCTGAGACTTTTGTAGCAAGACATTTTTCTTTTTGGAAGCTCCACTGCTCAGATCAAACACTGAAACATTTTTATGTAATTATGAAGTACTTCGTTTGATTAAATGACATAAAGGTATATTTTATAAATGTGATTAAGGATTTATTAGTTTTGACTCTCAAGTTTTCTTTTTGTATTCTAGAGCCTATATATATATATACACACACACACACACATATATATAGTTTAGTTTTTTTTTTAAATTTTTTAGAGACAGGGTCTTGCTCTATCACCCAGACTGGAGTGCAGTGGTAAAATCATAGCTCACTGCAGACTCAAACTCCTGGGCTTAAGGGATCTTTCTGCCTCAGCCTCCCAAGTAGCTGGGACTGCAGACACATGTCAATCCCAATACATTTTTTAAGGTCTCAAATATTTTCTTTTTTTTTTTTTTTTGGAGGCAGAGTCTCACTGTGTCGCCCAGGCTGTAGTGTAGTGGTACCAGCTCAGCTCACTACAACCTCCGCCTCCCAGGGTCAAGCGATTCTCGTGTCTCAGCCTCCTGAGGTTAGCTGGGACTACAGGTGCACACCACCATGTCGGGCTAATTTTTTGTATTTTTAGTAGAGACGGGGTTTCACCATGTTGGCCAGGCTAGTCTCAAACTCCTGACCTCAGGTGATCTGCCCACCTAGGCCTCCCAAAGTGCTGCTATTACAAGCATCAGCCACTGCGCCCAGCCCAAACATTTTCTTAGGTCCTTAGAAAGCCCACAGGCCCATAGTGTGTGCTGTGCCCATAGTGTCTAATGGGAAAAGTGGCTCTGATGAAGGTTGGGAAGCACGTCCCTGGAGTGTTACCTTCAGAAGACCCCCTGCTGCATAATTCCCTTCTGCTTCTGGTTGCTTAGTTCCCTTCCTCCTCCTCAGTCTTCCTCTTTCATCTACGGCCTTGAGAGTCTCTCCTTTTACCCAAACTAAGGATAAGTTGACATAATTCTAAGCTTTTTTGGATCTTCTTTTCTCCTGATCCTGGGAACCCCAGAGTGGAATATTTCAAACGCTGGTGGTGGAGGAGGCAGGGTTAAAGCCTGCACAAAGGGCTGGAAGCTCAAAATGGACTTTTTTTTTTTTTTTTTTAGACAGTCTTGCTCTGTCGCCCAGGCTGGAGTGCAGTGGCGCGATCTCGGCTCACTGCAAGCTCCGCCTCCAGGGTTCACGCCATTCTCCTGCCTCAGCCTCCCGAGTAGCTGGGACTACAGGTGCCCGCCACCACGCCCGGCTAATTTTTTGTGTTTTTAGTACAAACGGGGTTTCACCGTGTTAGCCAGGATGGTCTGGATCTCCTGACCTTGTGATCCGCCTGCCTCAGCCTCCCAAAGTGCTGGGATTACAGGCATGAGCCACTGAGCCTGACCAAAATGGACCTTTTTCTTCCTGTTTTCCCTTCACCTATTTTGGATATGGCAGAAACCATGAAGTTTGCGAATGACAGATGTTTAGGAAATGATGAGCGATGCCACAATTTTTTTTTTTTTTTGAATAATGTCTGAAGCCAGATTTGGTTGTCACGTGACGTTAACAGTTAAAAACATAGCCACTACATGGTCTAATGTTAGCATTCACAAGAAGCTAAGAAAATATATGTATTTTTTAAGTTACTGATTCAGCCAGGCACAATGGCTCATGGCTGTAATCCCAGCACTTTAGGAGGCCGAGGCGGGCGTATCACAAGGTCAGGAGATGGAGACCATCCTGGCTAACACGGTGAAACCCCGTCTCTACCAAAAATACAAAAAATTATCCAGGCATAGTGGCACGCGTCTTTAGTCCCAGCTACTCGGGAGGCTGAGGCAGGAGAATCGCTTGAACCCAGGAGGCGGAGGTTGCAGTGAGCCAGGATCATGCTGCTGCACTCCAGTCTGGGCAACAGAGCAAGACTTCATCACCACAAAAAAAAAAAAAAAAAAGTTACTGATTCCAGAAATAACACTGTGTGTATCAGTCCATTTGCTGATGAAGACATACCCAAGACTCAGCAATTTACAAAAAAAAAGAGGTTTAATTGGACTTGCAGTTCCACATGGCTGGGGAGGCCTCACTCATGGTGGAAGGTAAGGAGGAGCAAGTCACTTTTTTTTTTTCTTTTTTGAGATGGAGTCTTGCTCTGTCACCCAGGCTGGAGTGCAGTGGGGTGATCTCAGCTCACTGCAACCTCCGCCTCCCGGGTTCAAGCGATTCTCCCGCCTCAGCCTCCAGAGTAGCTGGGATTACAGGCACGTGCCACCACGATTGGCTAATTTTTTGTATTTTTAGTAGAGATGGAGTGTCACCGTGTTAGCCAGGATGGTCTTGATCTCCTGACCTCGTGATCCACCCGCCTCAGCCTCCCAAAGTGCTAGGATTACAGGCATGAGCCATTGCACCCAGCCTCAAGTCACATCTTATGTGAATGGTGGCGGGCAAAAAGAGTTTCTCTTGTGCAGAGAAACTACCACTTTTAAAACCATCAGATCTCGTAAGACCCATTCACTATCACAAGAACAGTACAAGAAAGACCCACCCCCGTGATTCAGTCATCTCCCACCAGGTCCCTTCCACAACACATGGAAATTATGGGAGGTACAAGAAGAGATTTGGATGGGGTCACAGAGTCAGACTATATCATTCCACTCCTGGCCCCTCCCAAATCTCATATATTCACATTTCAAAACCAATCATGCCTTCCCAACAGTATCCCAAAGTCTCAACTCATTTCAGCATTAACTCAAAAGTCTAGAGTCCAAAGTCTTATCTGAGACAAGGCAAGTCACTTCTGCCTATGAGCCTACAAAATCAAAAGCAAGTTAGTCACCTCCTAGATACAATGGGGATACAGGCATTAAGTAAATATAGCTGTTCCAAATGGGAGAAATTGGCCAAAACAATTTGGGGCTACAGGCCTCATGCAAGTCCAGAATCCACAGGGCAGTCAAATCTTAAAGCTCCAATAATGATCTCCTTTGACTCCATATCTCACATCCAGGTCATGCTGATGCAAGAGGCAGTAAGTTCCCATAGTCTTGGGCAGCTCCACCCCTGTGGCTTTGCAGGGTACATCCTCCCTCCTGGCTGCCTTCACAGGCTGGCATTGAGTGTCTGCAGCTTTTCCAGGTGCATGGTGCAAGCTGTCAGTGATCTACCATTCTGGGGTCTAGAGGACAGTGGCCCTCTTCTCACAGCTCCACTAGGTGGTGCCTCAGTAGGGACTCTGTGTGGGGTCTCCCACCCCACATTTCCCTTCTGCACTGCCCTAGCAGAGGTTCTGCATGAGGACCCTGCCTCTGCTGCTACAGGAAACTTCTGCCTGGGTATTCAGGCATTTCCATACATTTTCTGAAATCTAGGCGGAGGTTCTCAAACCTCAATTATTGATGTCTGTCTACTCACAGGCTCAACACTACATGGAAGCTGCCAAGGCTTGCGGCTTGAACCCTCTGAAGCCATGGCCCAAGCTCTATGCTGGACCCTTTCGACCATGGCTGGAGTGACTGGGATGCAATGCACCAAATCCCTAGGTTGCACACAGTATGGAGACCCTGGGCCCGGCCCATGAAACCACTTTTTCCTCCTATGCCTCCAGGCCTATGATGGGAGGTGCTGCTTCAGAGGTTTTTCTGACATGTCCTAGAGACATTTTCCCCATTGTCTTGGTGATTAACATTTGGTTCCTCATTACTTATGTAAATTTCTGCAGCCAGCTTGGATTTCTCCTCAGAAAATGAGATTTCCTTTTCTATCGCATTGTCAGGCTGCAAATTTTCCAAACTTTTATGCTCTGTATCCTTTGTAAAACTGAATGCCTTTAAGAGCACCCAGGTCACCCCTTGAATGCTTTGCTGCTTAGAAATTTCTTCTGTATCATGCCACTACAATCCAGCCTAGGCGACAGAGTGAGACTCTGTCTCAAAAAAAAAAAAGAAAAAGAAATTTCTTCTGCCATGATATGGTTTGGCTGTGTCCCCACCCAAATCTCATCTTGAATTTCCATGTGTTGTGGGAGGGACCTGACAGGAGGTAATTGAATCATGGGGGCAGGTCTTTCTCATGCTGTTCTCATGATATGCAGTCATGGGTATGTTTTACTCATGATTTAGGGTATCTGGTGGAATAAATTTCTAAGCAGCAAAGTATTCAAGAGGTGACTTGGGTGCTGTTAAAGGCATTCAGTTTTATAAGGGAAGCAGAGCATAAAAGTTTGGAAAATTTGCAGCCTGACAATGTAATAGAAAAGAAAATCCCATTTTCTGAGGAGAAATTCAAGCCAGCTGCAGACATTTGCATAAGTAACAGGGAGCCGAATGTTAATCACCAAGACAACAGACAAAGGGAAAATGTCTCCAGGGCACATCGGAGGTCTTCATGGCAGCCCCTCCCATCACAAGCCTGGAGACCTAGGAAGAAAAAGTGGTTTCGTGGGATGGGCCCAGGGTCCCCGAGCTGTGTGCAGCCTAGGAACTTGGTGCCTTGTGTCCCAGCTGCTCCAGCCATGGCTGAAAGAGGCCAATGTAGAGCTTGGGCCATGGCTTCAGAGGGTTTACGCCTCAAGCCTTGGCAGCTTCCACATGGTGTTGAGCCTTCAAGTGCACAGACATCAAGAATTGAAGTTTGGGAACCTCTCCCTAGATTTCAGATGTATGGAAACACCTGGATAACCAGGCGGAGGGGCAGGGTTCTCATGGAGAACCTCTGCCAGGGTAGTGCAGAAGGGAAATGTGGAGTGGGAGCCCCCACACAGAGTTTCTACTGAGGCCGCCTAGTGGAGCTGTGAGAAGAGGGCCATTGTCCTCCAGACCCCAGAATGGTAGATCCACTGACAGCTTACACCCTCCGCCTGGAAAAGCTTCAGGCACTCAATGTCAGCCTATGAAGGCAGCCAGGAGGGAAGCTGTACCCTGCAAAGCCACAGAGGTGGAGCTGCCCAAGACTATGGTAACCTACTACCTCTTGCATCAGCATGACCTGGATGTGAGACATGGAGTCAAAGGAGATCATTTTGGAACATTGCCACTATGCCCTGCTAATTTTGTATTTGTAGTAGAGACGGTGTTTCTCCATGTTGGTCAGGCTGATTTCGAACTCCTGATCTCAGGTGATCCACCCACCTCGGCCTCCCAAAGTGCTGGGATTACAGGTGTGAGCCACTGCGCCCGACCTGGACTGTGGACTTTTGAGTTAATGCTCAAATGAGACTTTGGAGGACTGTTGGGAAGGCATGATTGGGTTTGAAATGTGAGGACATGAAATTTGGGAGGAGCCAGGGGTGGAATGATATGGTTTGGCTGTGTCCCCACCCAAATCTTATCTTGAATTTTCATGTGTTGTGGGAGGGACCCAATAGGAGGTAATGGAATCATGGGGCAGGTCTTTCCCGTGCTATTCTCACGATCGCGAGTAAGTCTTACAAGATCTGACGGTTTTAAAAAGGAGAGTTTCCCTGTGCAAGCTCTCTTCTCTCACCTGCCCCATGCGAGACGTGCCTTTCGCCTTCCACCATGATTGTGAGGCCTCCCCAGTCAAGTGGAACTATAAGTCCATTAAATCTCTTTCTTTTGTAAATTGCCCAGTCATGGGTATGTGTTTATCAGCAGCCTGAAAACGGACTGCTACAAGTCAGATACCCTAAATCATCTCTCTCAAGTTCAAAGTTTCACAAATCTCTAGGGCGGGGCAAAATGCCACCAGTTTCTTTGCTAAAACATAACAAGAGTCACCTTTGCTACAGTTCCCAACAAGTTCCTCATCTCCAGCTGAGACCACCTCAGCCTGGACCTTATTGTTCATATCACTATCAGCATTTTTGTCAAAGCCATTCAACAAGTCTCTACGAAGTTCCAAGCTTTCCCACATTCTCCTGTCTTCTTCTGAGCCCTCCAAACTGTTCCAACCCCTGCCTGTTACCCAGTTCCAATGTGGCTTCCACATTTTCAGGTACCTTTTCAGCAGTGACCCACTCTACTGGTGCCAATTTACTGTATTTGTCTGTTTTTGCGCTGCTGATAAAGACATACCTGAGACTGGGCAATTTACAAAAGAAAGAGGTTGAATTGGACTCACAGTTCCACATAACTGGGGAGGCCTCACAATCATGGTGGAAGTTAAGGAGGAGCAAGCCACATCTTCTGTGGATGGTGGCAGGCAAAAAGACTGCTCCCTTCATAATTTTCAAAAGAAAATTGAGAAATTGTAGAAACTGAAAAATGTTTTTATACTTGTAGCAAATAGCAGAGTCAGACAAGACAGACTCTAGCAGTGACTGGAATAAGAGGCGGATCTTTGGGAAACCTCAAAGACAAGGATATAGATTTCCAGTGTTTCTTCACCTCCACAGTTGGATGCAATCTCTTTCCTCTGAACAATCTGCACTTCTCCTTGGCTCTGTTATGGCACTTATTATTTTCTACCTTATTTTAGGATTTTTAATGCAGATTTAATCTCACTTTCTAAACCCATTCCACGCTGTGCAGGTCTATGCAAACCAACCATCAAAGTCTGAGGAAGCTGAGAGGCTAAAGAGGCTGACATATCCAGTTTCTCAGAAAGAAACATCTGATAGAGACTTACGAACAGAAGCCATATCTGTGTCTTGGATGGTGGTGAGACAAGATGGTGGATCCCTGCACCATTACCCCCAAGACCCAGGGCTTATATACCTTAGGGAAAAAATAATTTGGAAGGGATGTGTAGTCTAAAATTCAACAGATTTGCACCATGAAGAGGTCACTGACCTAAAGGTATGCTTTATTGATCTTACAGTGGTGTCTATATAAATATAGGAATAGAAGGTGGAAATATATCAATATGTCCATGATTTTTCTGAAATCATTCTGAAATTAGACTAATCTGCTTGCCATCTGAATGTCAGTGTTTTCATATATACACTTAGTTTATACACGTTTACATACCCATTCCCTTTTTTTAAAATTTCAACTTTTATTTTAGTTAGGGGGGTACATGTGCAGATTCGTTACATGGGAATATTGTATGATGCTGAGGTTTGAAGTATTAATCCTGTCACCCTGGTAGTGAGCACAGTACGCAACAGGTTTTTTGTTTGTTTGTTTTGTTTTTTGAGATGGAGTCTCACTCTGGTGCAGTGGTGTGATCTCCGCTCACTGCAACCTCCACCTCCCGGGTTCAAGTGATTCTTCTGCCTAGCCTCCTGAGTAGCTGGGATTACAGGCATGTGCCACCATGCCCAGCTAATTTTTTGTAGTTTTAGTAGAGACGGGGTTTCACCATGTTGGTCAGGCTGATCTTGATTCTTGATCTTGTGATCTCCCCTCCCTCGGCCTCCCAAAGTGCTGGAATTACAAGTGGGAGCCACTGAACCTGACCTTTTTTTTTTTTTTGGAAACAGAATCTTACTCTGTTGCCCAGGCTGGAGTGCAGTGGTGTGATCTCGGTTCACTGCAATCTCCGCCTCCCAGGTTCAAGTGATTCTCCTGCCTCAGCCTCCCGAGTAGCTGGGATTAGCACCTGGCTAAATTTTGTATTTTTAGTAGAGATGGGGTTTCACCTTGTTGACCAGGCTGGTCTTGAACTCCTGACCTCGGGTGATCCGCCCACCTCGGCCTCCCAAAGTGCTGAGATTACAGGCATTAGCCACTAAGCCCAGCCTTAGCTCCCACTTACAAGTGAGAACATGCAGTATTTGGTTTTCTGTTCCTGCACTAATTTACTTAGGGTAATGGCCTCCAGTTCCATCCATGTTGCTGCAAAGGACATTTTTTGTGGCTGTGTAGTAGTCCATGATGTACGACACTTTCTTTATTCAATCTACCATTGATAGGTACCTGATACACAGAATTTTCTGAAAGCATTTCTGTTTATAATGATACTGTAGAGGATTAAAGAGGAGTGCAATTTTTTTTTGACATTCTTCTTGTTGAGAGGTGGGGATCTGTGTCTCTTCCCCTTAAACCTGAGCTGCTCTATGCCTGCTTTGACCAATACAATACAGTAGAAGTAATACTGTACCTGTACCAGTCATAGCCTTTAAGAGGACTAGAAATGTCCACCTTGGCCTCTTGGAGCCCTGAATTGCCACATAAGAAGTCTGGCTACCCTGAAGTGCCATGGTGGAATAGCTGTGTTGGGAGGGGAGAGGGAGGGAGTGAAGGGGATGTCTTAGGCAGCTTCCAGCTGTGATTTGCATCATCTCAGTCCAGCTGATGCTCCAGATATTGCAAAGCAGAGAGAGATGAACCTCCCTTCTGACTTCTTTGAATTCCTGACCCTCAGAATTGTGAGAATAATATCACAAGTATAAATTGTTTTAAGAACTAGGGTTGGGAGGAGTTTATTAAGCATCATTAGTTAACTGGGTTTTTGGAGTGTAGCGACAGTATCTGTGGACACCGTCTCAGGAACACGAGCTGTCATATCCCCTCCTCTTCCACTTCCCATCGCAACCAATAAAGGCTGTTCCTACTATAAAAAACAAAGAGAGAGAGAGAGGGAGAAAGAAGAAAAAACTTCCAAATCATTAACTAAAACAGATATTTTAAGATCACCAACAATTACTTTAATTCATAAATGTATATACATAGATTACATAAAGAAATTAAGTACACATGTTGCATTTTAAAAATGTGTCTAGTAGGTTATTTGTACAAAATTAAAATGAATTTAAGAAAACATTGTAATGTTTAAAAAATTCGTTAATCATATATTTATTTATTTTTGAGATAGAGTTTTGCTCTTGTTGCCCAGGCTAGAGTGCAGTGGTATGATATCGGCTGACCACAACCTCTGTCTCCCAGGTTCTGTTTTTGTTTTTTTTTGTTTGAGACGGAGTCTTGCTCTGTCGCCCAGGCTGGAGTGCGGTGGCCGGATCTCAGCTCCCTGCAAGCTCCGCCTCCCGGGTTCACGCCATTCTCCTGCCTCAGCCTCCCGAGTAGCTGGGACTACAGGCGCCCGCCACCTCGCTCAGCTAGTTTTTTAAATTTTTTTAGTAGAGACGGGGTTTCACCGTGTTAGCCAGGATGGTCTCGATCTCCTGACCTCGTGATCCGCCCGTCTCGGCCTCCCAAAGTGCTGGGATTACAGGCTTGAGCCACCGCGCCCGGCCTGTCTCCCAGGTTCAAGTGATTCTCCTGCCTCAGCCTCCCGAGTAGCTGGGATTACGGGCATGTGCCACCATGACCGGCTAATTTTGTATTTTTAGTAGAGACGGGGTTTCTCCATGTTGGTCAGGCTGGTCTCAAACTCCCAACCTCAAGTGATCTGCCCGCCTTGGCCTCCCAAAGTGCTGAGATTACAGGTGTGAACCACCGTGCCCGGCCAATCATATATTCAATATTAAGACTTAAGGCTTTAGAAAAGTTATTATTTAAAAAATAACTGATACTGCTTCAAAAGTGATTAATTCACCATGGTATATTTAGCAAGAATGATGCATTTCATTTAAGTTGCAGAAAAAATTATGTGGATCCTTCCTAAGTATTTTCAGTTTTTAAAAAAATTTTTATTGCCACATCACAAGGAGTCAAGAGGATCCTTCCTAAGTTTCATATCCACACAAAAATGTGATGCCTATATAGTGACCAGAAACAATAACAATAAAAGTAGAGTCAGCTCTCTATCTTGGAAACAATTTTAATCTGAAAGCATCAGTCAGAGGACCCACATAAAAAGCCATATACTGATTTGTGGAAAAGTAATAACTTATTGGGCTGTTTCCAGGAGACACAGATTCTTGGTTTCTGAGTTCCTGAGCTGTTCACTCACTGTGCCAGAACAGCTGACTTCCCACAGTGTGTACTTGAGTATCTCAGCAACTGAGGACTGGAAGCGAGCTTGGAACTTCTTACTAATTAGGACATAAAGGATGGGGTTCAAGCAACTATTGAGGAATGCCAAACCAGTGGAGAGAGGGATTCCAGCCTGCATCACGTGGTGGGAATAGCTATTGTGGTGAATGGTGAGCTCCCAAATGCTAAACAGGTGATAAGGAGTCCAGCAAACCACAAAGGCCACAACCACAGCCAGAATTGTCCAGAAATGCCTACTGGAGATCAGGATGCTTCGCTTCTTCACCTTGAAGATGAGACACAAGTAGCAAATACTCATTGTTAGCAAAGGGAAGAGATAGCCGACAATAAATTTCACCCAGGTCAGAACATGGTGCCTGATCACAGTGAGGTCAGGATCATGCTTCTGAAAATTGTTATAGCAAAGAGTATGATTATTGAACTCCACAGTGTCCCGGAAGTATAGGGCAGGACCGCCAATTAGAGAAGCCAAAAGCCAGATGAATATAATGACAATCAGAGAGTTCTTGAGGGTTCGATGCCGATGAGATAAGACAGGATGGATCAAGTGGATATAGTGGTCCAGGCTGATCACCGTCAGGAAAAAAACACTGGCAAACATGTTCAACTGGGCAGTGAAGGAATTGGCTTTGCACAGCCAGATGCCAAAGGGCCAGTGGAAATTCATGACCACATAGGAGATGTACAGGGGCAGGAAGAGAAGAAAGATGAAATCCGCAATGGCTAGATTGAGGAACCACAGAGTGCTGACTGTCTTCTTCCACTTGAACCCTGTGAACCAAATAACAATGGCATTTCCTGGAATTCCCAGGACAAAAGATAAACAATATAACACCAGAGAGACCCAGTGAACAACTCCCAGCTGGACTTTTTCCTCCAAATCAGACTCCAGAGAGTAATAGTCTAGGGCATAGGAATAGTTTTCAAATTCTTCAAATAATGTTTCCTCCAAATCTTCCATGACCTTGCTAAATGGAGAATGAAGAAATCTGTAGAAACAAATTAAAAAAAGAAAGAAAAAAATTTTTTTAAAGAAAAATAAAAGTTCAGTGAATGATAAGGAACATGGAGATAAAAGTATTTCAGGTTATGGACTAGACATAGTATTTTTTTTCCTTTTTTTTGAGACAGGGTCTCACTCTGTTGCCCAAGCTGGAGTGCAATGGCATGATTTTGGCTCACTGCAGCCTTGACCTCCTAGGCTCAAGTGCCTCCTACCTCAGCTTCCCCAGTAACTAGGACCACAGGTGCTCACGACCATGCCCAGCCAATTTTAAAATTTTTTTAGAGACAAGGTCTCACTATGTTGCCCAGGCTGGTCTTGAACTCCTGGGCTCAAGTGATCCTTCTACCTCAGCCTCCCAAAGTGCTGGGATTACAGGCATGAGCAACTATGCCCAGCAAACACAGTATATTTTTTGATAGGACTTGTGGTTATACTCATATGTTCAAGTCTTGGTGAGCCTCAGTTTCACTCTGATTATCATTCTCCCAGCATGAGAGTTCATTTCTGTAAATTATTTAGTAATTGGTAAATTAAAATGACAGACTACAGTTATAATTCTTCTGTTTGTAATGCTTGTAGGGCTGACTAGAGAGAATCTAACATTCAATAAGCATTTATTAGATTCCTATATGCATTATGATTTTATGCAAAAGAAAACAGATTAATACAAAAGAAAACAGATTAATATTTACAGAGTGATAACTTCACTCTGTAAGATTAATACTTACAGAGTGATTAATACTTACAGACAAATGCAAAAGAAAACAGATTAATACTTACAGAGTGATAACTTCACAATCTGTATTTCAGCCAGGCACAGTGACTCACACCTGTAATCCCAGCACTTTGGGAGGCTGAGGCAGGGAGATCACTCGAGACCAGCCTGGAAAATATAGCAAAAATCTGTCTCTACAAAAAAATTTTTTTTTTAAATAACCACGTCTGGTGGCTCATACTGTAGTCCCAACTCAGGAGGCTGAGGCAAGAGGATTGCATAAGCCCAGGAGTTTGAGGCTGCAGTGAGCTATGATCAAGCCACTGCACTCCAGCCTGGGTAACAGAGCAGGACCCCACCTCAAAACAGAAAATTTTCCTGAAAAATCTGGATTTGTTGTTGCCCTGACTACTTAAACTCTAGATAAACAGTTCCAACTACTTCCTAATCAATCTACCTGCAGGTCACTGGAGATTTTGAACTGAGATTTTGCATCCAAGGATGTTTTGAGTCCATGTTTGTGAAAGCAAACATAGTAATCAGAATTATATCAATATAGATGGCTTCTCATCCAAAAGGTGGCTTTTGGAGTAAATTTGATTATGACCACTTAATTTCTATATTGATATATATATATAGATAGATAGATAGATATAATTCTACAGAATGCAATTAAGCTTTATTTAAAATTTTACCTTATTGAAATAATTCTTTTCTATAATAATTTAAGACAAAGATTAGATTTTTTTTTTTTTGAGACAGCCTCCTGTTTTTTATTTATTTATTTATTTTTTTGAGACAACCTCCTGTTACCGAGGCTGGAGTGCATGGCGTGATCTCGGCTCACTGTAGCCTCTGCTTCCTGGGCTCAAGCAATTCTCCTGCTTCAGCCTCCTGAGTAGTTGGGATTACAGATGCCTGCTACCATTCCTGGCTAATTTTTGTATTTTTGGTAGAGACAGGGTTTCACCATGTTGACCAGGCTGGTCTCGAACTCCTGATCTCAAGTGATCCACCCATCTCAGCCTCCCAAAGTGCTGGGATTACAGGTGTAAGCCAGAGTGTCCGGCCAAAGATTGTATTTATTAATCAGTTTTAATTTTTGCCCATACCAAATTTTGTCTCTTAGAATTTCTACCAAA
>NW_012104654.1:78388-79868 GCF_000951045.1 Mandrillus leucophaeus
TTTATTTATTTTAGAGACAGAGTCTTGCTTGTTGCCAGGCTGGAGTGCAGTGATGCCATCTCGGCTCATTGCAACCTCCACCTCCCGGGTTCAAGCGATTCTCCTGCCTCAGCCTCCAGGTATTTTTAGTAGAGACAGGGTTTCACCATGTTGTCCAGGATGGTCTCAATCTCTTGACCTTGTGATCCACCCACCTCGGCCTCCAAAAGTGCTGAGATTACAGTAATAAGCCACCCTGCCCAGCCCCTCTGCCTTTTTTCTCATCAAGGCCAATTTTCTGGGTTAAGAAGACTTGAATGTCAGTTTTTCAATCAACACAAAAGTGTACTGTGTGCAACTCTGTCTTCTTCCATTTTATTTTGTGCTATTTATATCTGCAGTATTGAAGATCAAGCAGAAGAAAGATTAATAGTTATATTCATTTCATGGAGCTACAATCATACATGAGGCAAATATATACAATTTTAGATTATAGTATAAAGAGGTCAAAACATCCTGTGTTGCTCACAGTCATCTCAAATTCAATTTGACTATCACTGAATTCATCATCCTACCTAAAACCTTCTGAGAAATCTAGCAGGGCATAATTAAAAAACAAAAGCAATTTATTCCCTTCCTCCCAACCCTAACCCAGCAACTTTTTGTTCTTCAATATTCAATTCAAATGCCACCTTTCTTAGAAAATTTTCTGACTTACATTCCTGCAGATAATAATAATAATAATAATAATTATTATTATTAAAACAATTTACAATAAATTAATAGTCAATGTTATTGCGAATTTACTAGATGCCAGACATGCATGATCTAATTTGATCCACATAAGAATCCTACATACACTTGTAATCCCAGTGCTTTGAGAGGCTAAGGCAGGAGGATTGCTTGAGCCTAGGAGTTTGAGACAAGCCTGGGCGACAAAGTGAGAAACTGTCTCTTAAAAAAAAAAAAAGATCTTACATTGTAGGTAACTACAGGTGACCCTTGAAAAACATGGGGGGTACCTAGAGGCGCTGACCCCACACACAGTAAAAAAATTTACATAAAGCTTTTCATCGTTATTGAGACATAGTCTCCCGCTGTCACCCAGGTCAGAGTGCAGGGACAAATCATAGCTCAATGCAGCCTCAAACTCTGAGGCTCAAGTGATTCTCCCACCTCAACCTCCCAAGTAGCTGGGACTACAGAAGTACACCACCATGCCTGGATGATATTTTTATTTTTGTAGAGATGGGGTCTTGTTATGTTGCCCAGGCTGGTCTTGAACTCTTGGCCTTAAGTGATTCTCTTGCCTTAGCCTCCCAAAGTGCTGGAATTATAGGAGTGAGTCACTGTGCCCAGCCTATAATAATAATAATAATTATTATAATTATTATTATTATTTGGAGACAGTGTCTTGCCCTGTTGCCCAAGCTGGAGTGCAGTGGCACAATCTCAGCTCACTGTAACCTCTGCCTCCCGAGTTCAAGTGATTCTCCTGCCT
>NW_012104654.1:79918-83445 GCF_000951045.1 Mandrillus leucophaeus
ATTATTATTATTTGGAGACAGTGTCTTGCCCTGTTGCCCAAGCTGGAGTGCAGTGGCACAATCTCAGCTCACTGTAACCTCTGCCTCCCGAGTTCAAGTGATTCTCCTGCCTCAGCCTCCCCAGTAGCTGGGATTACAGATGTCTGCCACCGTGCCTTACTAATTTTTATATTTATAGTAGAGATGGGGTTTCACCTTCTTGGCCAGGCTGGTCTTGAACTCCTGACCTCAAGTAATCTGCCCATCTCAGCCTCCCAAAGTGCTGGAATTACAGGTGTGAGCCACCACGCCTGGCCCTATTTCTTTTTTTTTAGAAACGAGTATCACTATGTTGCCCAGGCTGAACTCAAATTCCTGAGCTCAAGGGTTCTTCCTGACTCAGCCTCCTCAGTAGCTGAGACTACAGGAACACACCACCAAACTTGACTTGCATATAACTTTTGACTCCCCCAAAACCTAACTATTAATAGCCTTCTGTTGATCAAAAGCCTTACTAATGACATAAAACATCAATTAACACATATTTTGTATGTTTTATGTATTATATACTGTATTCTTGCAACAAAGTAAGCTAGAGAAAAGAAAATGTTATTAGGAAATCATAAGGGGCTAAGAGCAGTGGCTCTTGCCTATAATCCCAGCACTTTGGGAGGCCGAGGTGGGTGGATCACCTGAGGTCAGAAGCTCGAGACCAGCCTAACCAACATGATGAAACCCTGTCTCTACTAAACATACAAAATTAGCTGAGTATGGTGGTACATGCCTGTAATCCCAGCTGCTTGGGAGACTGAGACAGGAGAATTGCTTGAACCTGGGAGGTAGAGGTTGTAGTGAGCCGAGATCGTACCATTGCACTCCAGCCTGGGCAACAGGAGCAAAACTCCATCTCAATTAAAAAAAAAAAAAAAAAGGAAATCACAAGGAAGAAAACATGTATTTACTAATCATTAAGTGCAAGTAGACCATCATAAAGGGCTTCATCCTCATCATCTTCACAACAAGTAGGTTGAAGATGAGGAAGAGGATGGGTGGGTCTTGCTGTCTCGGGGTGGTAGGGGCAGAGGGAAAAAAATCTATGCCTAAGTGAATCTGCACTGTTGAAACCCATGTTGTTCAAGGGTCAACTGTACTATTATTGGTCTCATTTATAAGAAACAACACTGAAGCTTATAGCAGCTTAGTAACTTACTCAAGATCACACAACCTGCAATTGCAGAGTCAGGATCTAAAGTCAGATCTGTTGGACCCATGGCCTGAGCTCTTAACCACGACAGCATTCCCCTCTTCTGTCATACTTGTCTTATCACACTTAACACATTATGTTGTCATTAATTTATTTTTAATTTCTCCCCTAATAGACTGTGAACTCTTTGAGAATAAGGACTGTCATTGCTGTACCCCCAGTGCCTTGTATATCTTAATATATCACAGGTGATTAACAGATGCTTAATAAATGATTGGCTCCCATTCCAAACCAAAGATAATTTTAAAACTTTAAGTGAGATTTTGTGAGTTCACCCCTACGTCAGTGTCACTGCCAGACTCTCTCTAACCTTGACCCACAGTTCTGGTTGTTGTTTTTTTTTTTTTTTTTTTTTTTTTTTTTTTTTGAGATGGAGTCTCACTCTGTCACCCAGGCTGGAGTGCAGTGGCGTGATCTGGGCTCACTGCAACCACCGCCCCCCGAGTTCAAGCGATTCTCCTGCCTCAGCCTCCCAAGTAGTTGGGATTACAACTGCCACCGCGCCCGGCTATTTTTTTTTTTTTTTTTTGGTATTTTTAGCAGAGACAGAGTTTCACCATCTTGGCCAGGCTGGTCTTGAACTCCTGACCTCGTGACCCACCCGCCTCGGCCTCCCAAAGTGCTAGGATTACAGGAGTGAGCCACCGCGCCCGGCCAACCCACAGTTCTATCACCAGGATCTTGGCTTATTCCTCGACACCAAATCCCTTCCTTCGCGGGTCCCACTCCAGTGAGCAAGAATTGGCTCCTGTGGTGGTGCCCCGTTCTTTCAGGCCTGGGATCTCGCTCTGCCCTCTCACTCACTCCTTCTGGTGACTGACTCTCCCCAGTGTCAGATCCTTGCCAGCTTAGTCTAAAACTTTGTCTTTTCTGTGTACTAGGACATCCTTACCTTCCAGGTACCTATGATCTGTTCCTTTAGGCTATTAGCAATTCAGAAGCCATATGGCCTATGGGGTGGTCTGAATCATCTTATAAAACCCTAAACAGAATCTCATTCCCCAAACAAAGAAAAGCCCATGGAAGACCCCTAATAGCTTCTAACTACTATCCTCACCAAAAGTCAGGAGCCTCCCCTTCCAATGTCATTACTGACCCTGCTGGGACAGTGTGATCATCTCAGGGCCTGTTGAAGGCAAACATCATCTTCTGCATTCTGTTGGGGAAGGGGGTTGGAGGGTGGGATAGTGGTATGTTTACATGTGCGTGCGTATGCCTTGAGGATGAGTGATCTATCTGAACAGAACACCTTCAAACAGAAAGCCCTGCACCAGAGAGGTTCTAATCTTCCAGGAAGCAGATGAATACATTAGATTTAAGGTGTAGTTCAGGCTTGGAGAAAAAGCTTCAAGAACAGCTGGTTGATGCTCACCTGAATCTTTTATGGGAAACAGGAGCTTAGGAATTCCCCCAAGACTTACAGCAGATGTTTTTGTGTGATGGTGATGGTGGGGGGTAGGGATAGAGTGGAGAAAAGAGAGACGGCAGAACTTAGCAACTGTCCTACTGAATCCTTGAGTGGACACAGTTAACTTTTGAAGACATAGTCTTGTTTACCTATTATACTATGTTTGGCTATTGCTTTACAGTTTTCAGGTACTTCCCGATCTAAGTAAGTTTCCAGACCTCATTTAGACCTTTCCAAATATCTAGAGACTAAATGTATTCATTTCCTAGGGCTGCAGTAACAAAGCACCAGAAACTGCTTGGCCTAAGACACCAGAAATGTATTGTCTCACAGTCTGGAGGCTAAGTCTGAAATCAAGGTTGTTTCCTTCTGAGGGCTGTCCTGGAAAATCTTTTCCATGCCTCTTGCCTAGCTTCTTGTGGTTTGCTGGCAAACATTGGCTTTCCTTGGCTTGGACACGTGTTACACTGATCTCTGCCTACATCTTCACATAGCATTCTCCCTGTGTGACTCTGTGTCTAAATCTCCCCTTTATATAAAGACAGCAGTCATTTTGGATTAGGGCCCACCCTTACCTCATTCTATTTTCTAGTCTAATGCCTCTGTAAAGACCCCATTTCTCTCTCCCTCTTTTTAAAAATTTTTATATATTTTTTTATTTTTTATTTTTTTAGATAGGGTTTCGCTCTTGTTGCCTAGGCTGGAGTGCAGTGGCATGATCTTGGCTCACTGCAACCTCCATCTCCTGGGTTCAAATGATTCTCCTGCCTCAGCCTCCTGAGTAGCTGGGACTACAGGTGTGCGCCACCACATCTGGCTAATTTTTATATTTTTAGTAGAGATGGGGTTTCACTATGTTGGCCAGGCTGGTCTCGA
>NW_012104654.1:83495-88261 GCF_000951045.1 Mandrillus leucophaeus
CCTATTATACTATGTTTGGCTATTGCTTTACAGTTTTCAGGTACTTCCCGATCTAAGTAAGTTTCCAGACCTCATTTAGACCTTTCCAAATATCTAGAGACTAAATGTATTCATTTCCTAGGGCTGCAGTAACAAAGCACCAGAAACTGCTTGGCCTAAGACACCAGAAATGTATTGTCTCACAGTCTGGAGGCTAAGTCTGAAATCAAGGTTGTTTCCTTCTGAGGGCTGTCCTGGAAAATCTTTTCCATGCCTCTTGCCTAGCTTCTTGTGGTTTGCTGGCAAACATTGGCTTTCCTTGGCTTGGACACGTGTTACACTGATCTCTGCCTACATCTTCACATAGCATTCTCCCTGTGTGACTCTGTGTCTAAATCTCCCCTTTATATAAAGACAGCAGTCATTTTGGATTAGGGCCCACCCTTACCTCATTCTATTTTCTAGTCTAATGCCTCTGTAAAGACCCCATTTCTCTCTCCCTCTTTTTTAAAATTTTTATATATTTTTTTATTTTTTATTTTTTTAGATAGGGTTTCGCTCTTGTTGCCTAGGCTGGAGTGCAGTGGCATGATCTTGGCTCACTGCAACCTCCATCTCCTGGGTTCAAATGATTCTCCTGCCTCAGCCTCCTGAGTAGCTGGGACTACAGGTGTGCGCCACCACATCTGGCTAATTTTTATATTTTTAGTAGAGATGGGGTTTCACTATGTTGGCCAGGCTGGTCTCGAACTCCTGACCTCGTGATCTGGCTGCCTCAGCCTCCCAAAGTGCTGGGATTACAGGCATAAGCCACTGTGCCCAACCTAGACCCCATTTCAAATAAGGTCACAGTCTGAGGTAATGGGGGTTAGGACTTCAACATATCTTTTTTCGGTGGGGGAGGAGAGTTACCATACAACCCATAAGACTAACTCAGGAGTGGCAACCACCATTTTTGAATCCCGATCACTCATTCATTCAGTCAATATTTGGTGTGCTCACATTGTTCAGGCACTACTCTACTGAGATACTTCACTAAATAAGACAACTATTTCTTCCCTCTTAGATTTTATATTTACCAGGTAGGGATAGATAGTAAAAAAGTAATTAAAATTACATAGTATATTAAAATACGGTAAGTGCTATAGAAAGATGAAAAAATTGAACAGGATAAAGGGAATAGAAGGTGGTTTTAACTTTCTTTCTTTCTTTCTTTCTTTTCTTTAAGACAGATTCTTGCTCTGTTGCCTAGGCTGGAATGCAGTGGCATGATCTCAACTCACTGCAGCCTTCGCATCCTGGGTTCCAGTGATTCTCCTGCCTCGGCCTCCGAGTAGCTGGGGTTACAGGCATGAGCCACCACAGCCAGCTAATTTTCATATTTTTAGTACAGATGGGGTTTCATCATGTTGGCCAGGCTGGTCTCAAACTCCTGACTTCAAGTAATCTGCCTACCTCAGCATCCCAAATGCTAGGATTACAGGCTTGAGCCATTGCACCCAGCCTGGTTTTAATTTTCAATAAGGTGGTCTGAGAAGGACTCGTTGAGAAAATAACAGCAAAGGCTTGATGGAGGTGAGGGAATTAGTCGTGGATATTTCCAGCAAGAGTGTTCCAGGCACTCTTGCTATGGCAGAAGTGTGTCTAACATATTCTAGAAGCAATAAGGATGCCCGTCTGTCTAGGATAGAATGAGAAAACCAAGCAAGAGGAAGATGAGAAGGAAAAAATTCAACAAGAACGTAGGAGGTTACATCATATAGATGCTTGTCAGCCTTTGAAGGATTTTTGCAAAGGGAAAAAGCAATCTGATTTTTATTATAGAAAGATCCCTCTTTCTGCTCTGTTGAGAATAGACTGTTAGGTATAATGGTGGGGCAAACAAGTAAGAAATAGGCAGACCAGATGGAAAATTATTGCAATAATCCTGGCCAGAGATGACAGTGGCTTGGAATAGGTGGTAGCAGTGAAGGTGATGGGAAATGATTAGATTCTAGGTATATTTTGAAGATAGAACCAACAGTTTTCTTGAAGTCAAATATAACCCCTGACATTGAAGCCTTCTGTACCAGAGTCCAAGGACTTCTACATCCCCTTCCCTCCTCTTCTCGTGGGCTAGAATATAGATGCAGTGATGAGCCACCTTGCACCATATAAATGAAGAAAACATGGTTTTTCATTTACAGAAGTTTGGACCCCTGGGTGACCTCATGGAACAGAGCTGCCCTACTTTTCTGGACCACTTCCTTTAGATTACTAAGTGAAAATATTCTCCTGGAATCCTTTTGGGCTATTTATTTTTTTCTTACAAAACTGAGTGGGTCTGTGGAACAGGCTTTTTTTTTTTCTTTTTTTTTTTTGAGACGGAGTCTCGCTCTGTCACCCAGGCTGGAGTACAGTGGCCGGATCTCAGCTCACTGCAAGCTCCGCCTCCCAGGTTCATTCCATTCTCCTGCCTCAGCCTCCAGAGTAGCAGGGACTACAGGTGCCCACCACCACGCCCACCTAATTTTTTATATTTTTAGTAGAGACAGGGTTTCACTGTGTTAGCTAGGATGGTCTCAATCTCCTCACCTCGTGATCCGCCCATCTCAGCCTCCCAAAGTGCTGCGATTACAGACCTGAGCCACTGCGCCCAGCTGGAATGGGCTTTTGTTAAAGCAGCTGAACCTGTATCCTAACTAATATAACTTCTCTAGGCCCTGCCTTTGAGCACTGTGGTGGAGCCCTGGCAGTGCTCACCTCCTGTGACAAGATGTTATAAGAAGTCTTTGAGGTAGGAGCTATTTCTCACAATGGTTATGGCTTCAGAAGCTCACTGGAGGAGGCAGAGGGAGCTTCCCTTAGAGGGGACAGAAAGGGAAAGAAGCTGGCCTTATGAGGAGGAACTCTTACCCCAGCAATGGTTAGGGAGGTATTTAGGAAATCCCCTTTTTAGCCATGAAGACTTAACATGAAGGAGGTTTTGCAGTTGACTATGGTGGGTTAAAGAGGTGCTGCTGGTAAGACTCTGCTGCCTTTTTTTCTGCTGCCTTTTTTTTTTTTTTTTTTAAGACAGGGGTGTTGCTCTGTCACCCAGACTGGAGAGCAGTGGCAGAATCATAGCTCACTAGGCAGTAACCCAGTTCCCCTGATTAGAGAATGAAGTAGGCCAGGCACAGGGGCCCACACCTGTAATCCCAGCACTTTTGGAGGCTGAGGCAAGGGCACTGCTTGAGCCCAGGAGTTCAAGACCAGCCTGGGCAACACAGTGAAGACCCTGCCTCTGTGAAAATAAGAATACATTTTTTTCCAGAAAAGAGAATGAAGGCCAAGCCTGGTGGCTCATGCCTGTAATCTCAGCACTTTGGGAGGCCAAGACGGGCAGATCACTTGAAGTCAGGAGTTCGAGACCAGGCTGGCCAACATGGCAAAACCCTGTCTCTACTAAAAACACAAAAATTAGCCAGGTGCAGTAAGGCGGAGGTTGCAGTGAGCTGAGATCACACCACTGCACTCAAGTCTGGCAACAGAATGAGACTCCATCTCAAAATATAAAATAAAAAAAAGAATGAAGTAGAAGTGGGTGAGGTGTCTGCTAAGTTATACTTTGAACTAGAAACATGGTTGAGTGTAACTTTGGGGCAGAGCACAGCTTACAGATAGGAATTGACAGACCCAATCTGTGGAGATTAGAGGGTGAAAATGAACTGTGTAATAACGCAATCTCAAAGTAATATCGGTGCTTTCAAAGGCAAAATGTGTTTACAAAGAAAGCTTACTACCTTGAGCATTTCTGCCAACTTAAAGGGCCTATAGAGATGTTTCTTTAAATTATTAAAAAGTGGTATTACACTGTATAATCAATCATGTCGTGTCGTAGTTCCCTGGTTATTTTTGGTGGGATAAGAGAGAAAGGACAAAAAGAGACACAAAAAGAAAATGGGGGAAATTTTTCCTCAATTTAGCCGTGTGAAGATATACATATATACATGCACACACATATATACATATGCATATATACAAATCGTTTTTGAGGGCTGATGGGAGGATGTGAATGAAGGATCAGAGGTAAATAGGAGGGATGTCTGGGCGATAGAAAGAGGCTGTGGTGGGCAGTAATCAGAAATGAAGACAGATAGTAGGTGGATATTAGGTCTCTTTTTTTTTTTTATTTTTGAGGCAGAGTCTCTTTCTGTCATTCAGCCTGGAGTGGAGTGGTACAATCTCAGCTCACTGCAACCTCCACCTCCCAGATTCAAGCAATTCTCACTCGAGAATCAAGTGTGAAAAATCAAGTGATTTTTGTGCCTCAGCCTCCCAAGTAGCTGGGATTACAGGCATGCGCCACCACACCCGGCTAATTTTTGTATTTTTAGTAGAGACAGGGTTTTGCCATGTTGGACAGGCTGGCCTTGAACTCCTGACCTCAAGTGCTCCACCCCCTTTGACCTCCCAAAGTGCTGGGATTACAGGTGTGAGCTACCACGCCCGGCAGCATTAGGTCTTTAAATCCAGGTTTAAAATAAACAGGATCATTAAACAGGCAGGATCAAGTGGTCTTGGTCGGCAGTGACTTTCCACTGAGATGTCCATGTAGTCTTCTCAGTTTGGAAGAGCACAATAACAAAGCCAGGATGAGGCTTTTCAACTTGACAGAAGAGAGGAAATGGCTACTGTATTTGTCTTAAACCATAGGTGCTGCTGAAAGGCACATAAATAATTCTGACTGAAATAAAGACTAATAAAGTTCTCTATGAGCATAAAAAGTTTGTGTAGCCACTTAACCGCCAAGCTGTACTGTGAAC
>NW_012104654.1:89736-92565 GCF_000951045.1 Mandrillus leucophaeus
AAAAAAAAAAAAAAAAAAAGAATGAATAGAAAGAATTGATGGACACAAGAGACAAATTCTCCAGTGAAAACCACAGATCCATGACCTATCAAACGTATGGTCAGCAAGCTGTTTTTCAAGGGCTGTCTTCTTAGGGAAGAAAGATTTTTTGAAACATGTATATGTGTGTTTTGCCCTGGGGAGGTGGTATTTGGGACATTGCTGAGTATTTTCCACTGTCAAACATAAACTATACTACACCCCACAATGTACTCAAGATGTTTGGCATCAGTAGAGTATTTTGTTGCCATTCAGATGAACGATCTCTGCTTGGAAGGCGTTGAGGCACAACAACACTTTAAAAAGAGACCCTGTTTATTCACCCAAGGGAAGGAAAGGGAGGCTAGATGGAAATTGAAGGTTGGGTGGTGATATTGTCACTGCTGCCAGTTGGGAGGTGGTAGAATAACCCTCACACCCCAACCCCTGGCATAGCTTATCCTGTAATAGAGACGCAGCTTGCCTAGCTGTAGCTCCTGTGTCATTTATTACTTAATGCCAGGTGTTAAGACAAATGACAATATTCTTTGGTATATTAGGAAGAATGAAAGTATTTTGATTTGGCTCGAGAAGGGATAACATCAATGGGAGTGTTCTGATGACAAAGGCCTTTGAATGTCATGCTTAAGGGTTTAGATTTTATTCCATTGCTCCCAAAGCACGTAAAAATGTTTGTAGCAGGGAGCGACGTGACAGAATATTTGTTTTTGTAAAGATCATCTGGTAGCAGTTTGCAAGATGGTTTGGAAAAGAATTTGAATGGAAGTAAGACAATCATTCAGGAGCCTATTACCACAATGGAAGTCAAAGATGGAAGGGCCTTACACAGTGAGAGAATTGAGATGAGGGAGATGTATTTGAAAGACACTGATTTGAGAAATGAATAGAATCTTTCAGGAAGCTTAGATGAATTGCGAATAATCTTCACAATAACGTTTTTCTTGAGTTGGCATTGAAAACCTTGAACACAAAAGCGAGCTAATTTTAGGCATACAAATGTTTTATCAGTTTTAAAGGCAGTGAGATTAGGAGACAGAAAATTTTTCCTTTTCAAAGAATAATTGAATCAAATGGAAATTAATAATACCTATTTTCATGATGCTGGGATCGAATTCTTGTCATAAAAGGCATTTGCAGCCTCATCCACGCGTCAGCCCCCATGCTTCACTTTGACAGTTTGAAAAAAGAGAACACAGCACATGTACGGGAAGTCAACGCCCACTTATGTACCTGTTGTTTTAATGCTCCACCCAGAAATTAGTGTTCTAACTTGTACAATCTGTATGGCTCTGTTAATTGCTGGGGGTGAATGATTATCCTTAGGTTATGAAGAAACTTTTAGGCTTAATTCCTTTGCAGACTTTAAGATCATTAACACACATGTATAATGTAAATATCAGGTACTATCACGGTCTATGGGTTGTAGAATTAGACTGCCCGCTCTCAAATCCCAGTTCTTCCTGTTTCTGGCTGTGGGATCATGGACAAATCACCTGCTACCAAGAAACCTGTTTCCTCCCTTGTAAAATGGGAATAGTAATAGCACCTAACTCATAGGGTTGCCGTAATGATCACATGAGGAAATCCTTAAAAAGTGGTTAGCTCAGTGCCTGGCACACAAAGCATGCTCAATAATTGTAGGTATTGATCATTATCTACAAGTTTTAGCTTAGGACTTTTAAAAGCAGTGGATAATAAAAGGGAAGCAAAGAGAGAGAGTGGGACTTCTTTGAGTTACTTCATGAAAAGGGTGAGAAGATAGTATACTATTTTATATCAGGGACTTGAACATTCTTGGATTTTGGTATGCATGGGAGGTCCTGAAATGAGTCTCCGGTGGATACTGAAGGATAACTGTACTAATTTGGAGATTTCTATCTATGATCAAGACTTTCAAACATTACATTGTTACATTGTGATTCTTTCCAAGACTTGAGATAAAGCTTGGGAAGAAGTTACCACTTGTTTCAGTTTATAAACTAGAAAAAAAAAAACTATGCACATCATCCCATTTACTTTAAATCCTCTTTAGATTACTCATAACACCTAATACAGTATAAGTGCTATGAAATAGTTGTTGTATTGTTTAGGGAATGACAATAAGAAAAAAAAAGCCTGGGCATGTTTAGTACAGATATAGCCATTGATTTTTTTTCTTCTGAATATTTTTGACCTGTGAACCTACAGATATGGAGGGCCAACTGTGTTTTCTTCTTTTTTGAGACCAAGTCTTGCTCTGTCACCCAGGCTGGAGTGCAATGGCACAATCTTGACCCACTGCAACCTCCATCTCCTGGGTTCAAGTGATTCTCTTGCCTCAGCCTCCCGAGTAGCTAGGATTACAGGTGTCCGCCACCATGCCCAGTTAGCTTTTATATTTTTAATAGAGACGGGGTTTCACCATGTTGGCCAGGTTGGTCTTGAACTCCTCACCTTAGGTGATCCACCTGGCTCAGCTTTTCAAGGTACTGGGATTACTGGCGTGAGCCACCACACCCAGCCCCAGCTGTGTTTTCTTAAAAAGAGATCTCTGTGTATACAAGTCACTTTTTATCAGGAAGAATATGGGCACTGAATTTGGAAACCTTGATGGCACAGAACTTCTGTAACTTTACATTTGTAGGGCATGTGACTGGACAACTGTTAGAGATCCGAAATGTTTAGCTTATGTTGCAGGTACGTTCATCCATATAAACAGTCAGAACTAAAGCTTTCATCCTCTTTAGTGTCTTCTGGCCAATGTTATGTATCGTAACATAACAAAGAACTGATTTTGGAAGCAAGTATCAC
>NW_012104654.1:93710-95210 GCF_000951045.1 Mandrillus leucophaeus
GATTTAATGGTTTAAGGTATTTGTTATGGGCTTTTATTTTATTTTATTTTTTGGAGACAGAATTTCGCTCTGTTACCCAGGCTGGAGTGCAGTGGTGTGATCTCGGCTCACTGGAAGCTCTGCCTCCTGGGTTCACGCCATTCTCCTGCCTCAGCCTCCCGAGTAGCTGGGACTACAGGTGCCCACCACCACGCCCAGCTAATTTTTTTTGTAGTTTTAGTAGAGACTGGGTTTCACCATGTTAGCCAGGATGGTCTCGATCTCCTGACCTTGTGATCTGCCTGCCTTGGCCTCCCAAAGTGCTGGGATTACAGGCATGAGCCACCATGCCTGGTCCATCATAGACATTTTAAATTATTTTATGGTAATGAAAACAAAGCTGGTAACTGCAACACTCTATTTTCTCGTGGCCAATCTATATTTGGAACAGATTGTTGAGTTCTGCAAAACAGACATTGGAGAGACCGTTGGAAAACAAAAGCAGTGCAAAAGAAAGAACTCTGGAGGGTTATGGAGGGGACTTGAAATTAGTCTTTGTTGGAATGCTTAAGGAACCAGTGAGAAAGGAAGACTTAAGCAGTTTGATGACTATCTTCAGATACTTGAAGATGCCAGGGCAGAAAATGTTGGCATAATAGTCAAGAAAATTTTGGCTTAAGAGAAGCAAGAAGTTACATCTGTTTAATATTGAGAAAGTTAAAAGTCTACAAAACAAACAAGCAAGCAAGCAAGCAAGCAAGCAGAATGCATTGCATTGGGTGGGCACTAAGGGAGTTTGATCACAGCCTGGATACTGCTGGCTGGGGATACTCCAGAAGGCACTGACTCATGCATTAAGCGGTTTTTCACATCATCCTTCAAGGGCAAGACTCTATGATAATGGATATCATTTTTGAGCTCTTATTCTCTATTTACAGATTAGGAAGCTGAAGGTCAAGAAAATTAAAAAATGTATAAAAACTATTCAGAGGCCAGGTGCGGTGGCTCACGCCTGTAATCCCAGGAGGGGATTTAGGAGGGGATTTGGGAGGCTGAGGCGGGTGGATCACCTGAGGTTGGGAGTTCAAGACCAGCCTGACCAACATAGAGAAACTCCGTCTCTACTAAAAATATAAAATTAGCTGGGAGTAGTGACGCATGCCTGTAATCCCAGCTTCTAAGGAGACTGAGGCAGAAGAATCGCTTGAACCAGGGAGGTGGAGGTTGCAGTGAGCCGAGATCACGCCACTGCACTCCAGCCTGGGCAACAGGAATGATACTCCATCTCAAAAACAAACAAACAAACAAAACCCCAAAAACTATTCAGTGGCATGTTTAGCATTCTTGTCTAAATTGGTAAATGCCTATGTTCTTAACCACCAGGCATTTGGGGCACAAGAATCCTTCTTCAAAAGTCCTTAAACCAGGCTGCGTGCAGTGGCTCACACCTGTAATCCCAGCACTTTGGGAGGCCGAGACGGGCAGATCACGAGGTCAGGAAATCGAGACCATCCTGGCTAA
>NW_012104654.1:100062-101114 GCF_000951045.1 Mandrillus leucophaeus
CAGTCAGAACTAAAGCTTTCATCCTCTTTAGTGTCTTCTGGCCAATGTTATGTATCGTAACATAACAAAGAACTGATTTTGGAAGCAAGTATCACAGCAGGGTACCTACCAGATTATAAAACTTCTCATATATAGATATTACCCATGGTTTAAAAATTTTTTTAAAGGCTACAAGTGACTATGTCTGAGACTAGAATATTTAATCATGACCTGAAATCTCTACAGGCCAAGACAGGCTTCTGAAAAGCCCAGGAAACATGGTGGAAATTTGTATTCCTGTATCTCTGCCTTCTATTTCATTATTGTTTGGCACTGAAGATGTTTTCGTTCTCAATCACACACTGTCAGTGACATTTATAGAAGTCCAGGGAGAATATCCGGTTTAGGCTGGAAACTGAATTGGTGGTCAATGTATTCTTATTTTAATTTACATCAAGATACTTCCTCTCTTAAAGAAAGAAAAGGCTGTCTCCTAAAGGGGAGGGAACAGTAATCAGGGAACTTGCAGAATATATTGAGATTGCAGCCACTTCACAAAACAATACTGTTCATTATCCAGAGAGGTAATACGTGAACTCAGTGAAGGGGAGGGGAGGCAAACTTGTTTTTGTAGCAACGGTAACGCTGTTTCAACACAGCAGCAAAAGGAGGGGGAGGAGGAAAATTCTAGAACTTCCTTTCATTCGTACAGAATGCTTGAAAATATTTTTGCCTTTTTTCCTCCTAGGAGGAGATACAGAGGAGTATAGGATAAAATGTAGACATAAAAGATAAACCACAGGTTAAAAGACTTGCTCGTTGATCACAACTAAACAATGGGGGTGCCAGATTCATTATTGTGATGATTTAATGGTTTAAGGTATTTGTTATGGGCTTTTATTTTATTTTATTTTTTGGAGACAGAATTTCGCTCTGTTACCCAGGCTGGAGTGCAGTGGCGTGATATGGCTCACTACAACCTCCACCTCCCAGGTCCAAGTAGTTCTCATGCTTCAGTCTCCCAAGTAGCCACGCACGGTTAGCTTTTATATTTTTAATAGAGATGGGGTTTC
>NW_012104654.1:105994-112863 GCF_000951045.1 Mandrillus leucophaeus
TGAGGTGGGTGGATCACTTGAGCTCAGGAGTTTGAGACCAGCCTGGCAAACACAGTGAAACCCTATCTTTACTAAAAATACAAAAATTAGCCAAGGGTGGTGGCACACGCCTGTAATCCCAGCTACTTGGAGGTTGAGGCAGGAGAATCGCTGGAACCCTGGAGACGCAGGTTGCGGTAAGCCAAGATCACACCACTGCACTCCAGTCTAGGTGACAGAGCAACACTCTGTCTCAAAAAAATAAATAAAAATAAAAATAAATAAATAAATAGTGTTTAAACCAGGAAAGAGCGATGCTGAATTTTAGAGAATAAATCTACATTCCTTTTCTAGAACTGCACCTGTAGCTGAATGAAAAAACAAAACAAAACACAAAATAAACTATTCTTCCCTGCAGAGGAGGATGACTTGATAGGAGGAAGCCCAGAAGGATGCATAGAAAAGAAAGCGACTTTGGTTCTTTCTTAGACTCTTCCTCATCACTCCCGTCTTCTCATCTCCACCTCCAGACCCAGTGGAACAGCCAGTTTGTAAGAACAGTTTTTAATTTTGAGCTTTTATCATAGCTTTATTTTAGTACTATATCAGAAGTCCACATTTGCCCAGGGTCTGCTCTGTTCCTTGGGCTGGTTCTGACTCTGTTGTTAAAGTCACTGCAGGATGACTTTACAAGAATCAAATTGCCAGACATAAACCAACTCTCATCCAGCCTCTGGAAGCTGGATTCTGAGGAATAAATGAAGAGAGGACACTCAGGCAAATGCATATTCTTTTTTTGTTTGTTTTTTAGACCAAGTCTTGCTCTGTCTCCCTGGCTGGGGTGCAGTGGCATGATCTCGGCCCACTGCAACCTCCACCTCCTAGGTTCAAGCAATTTGTCCTGCCTCAGCCTCCCAAGTAGCTGGGACTACAGGCACGCACCACCACACCCAGCTAATTTTTGTATTTTTAGTAAAGACGCAGTTTCACCATATTGGCCAGGCTGGTCTCAATCTCTTGACCTCATGATCCGCCAGCCTCAGCCTCCCAAAGTGCTGGGGTTACAGGCGTGAGCTACTGCACCCAGCCCAAATGCATATTCTTTACTGCTCCGGAGCTGGTTAAGTCCCCAATGCCCTTTCAGCCTCTCTTGGTGACCTGTAGGACTCCTATGTGAACCTGTAGGATTGCATTTGTCCAAGGGCCTGTCCTTTCCTCTGGGACCCAGTGTGATTGCTTTTAGGTTTTTCCCTTCTAGGTTTTCTAAGGGCAAGGGTACTTCAGATGGTGCAAATCCAGGTGCTCGTTAACACTTCAGGCGCAGGATATGGATGAGAGAGAAGAAAATCAAACACAGAAAGAAAAATTTTAACCCAGTATCTTGCTCTAATCAAAGCCCTCCAACTAAATCCCTTTGTAGGATTCTGGGGATTCCATTCTGTGCTCTGCCTAGCAGTGCTCTTGAATGGAATGGGGTTCATTATGGGAGCAGTGCCCTGTAGAGGTTATGACCCACTGTCACATCTTGAGTCTCCCCTTTACTCTTCAGTTTCATTTAAAAAATTTCATTGTAATTAAAATTTTTTTTTGTAGAAATGGGGTCTTGCTATGTTGCCCAGGCTGGTCTAGAACTCCTGGGCTCAAGCAATCCTTCCACCTCAGCCTCTCAAAGTGCTGGGATTACAGGTGTGAGCCACCATGCTCAACCCAGTCTCAGTTTCTTTTTGTAGTTTTACCCTCAAAACTGCCATCACTTTTTTATTAAAACAAATGAGAGCCATTTTCTCTCAATACACTATTGTGCACAAAGGTTTGTGATCCATCTTCGAACACCTGGACAGCTCGCTCTACACATCCAGGGATTCCAGCCAGTGGAATATTTTCCATGTTGGTTTTCCCCCTTGATCCACCCAAAAGTTCAGATTGTATGATGGAGGGCTGAGATTAGAGTGAGACAGGTGAAGCTGGGTTATGGAAGAGCAGGGTAGGACCTTGTCTTTGTTTAAAAATTTGGTATTTTGTTAATCGTGGATTATTTTCTGTTAATTTTAATTACTGAGGCTTTTGGTACCCTGTTAAATTTTGCCTCAATTGCCTTATCCTAGTTCTGACCTGCCATAATGCTTGATCCTGTTTAAGTCTGTGGATATTAGGCAGTCCTGTGTGTTGAAAAAGCACTGGAACTTAGGAAAGATGGTTCTAAAATGTAGCTCTGAATATCACTAGCTATGTAACTTTGGGTGGGTCAGTGACCCAGTTGGGACCCCAGGTATCAAATGTGGAAAATACAGGTGACATCTAATTCTAAACTTTTATGATTCTGCCCCTGGTGTTTCCTAACTGAGAAGCTCAAAGATAGCAGCACCCTATATTCTAGCTCTTGTATTACTCTCCATTTCTCAAACAAGCACCAAATCCAGTCCCTTGGACATTCAAACAACGTCTTCCAGTAAATGGTTTTTTGCACATTGGAACAAAAATATAGATCAAGGTCCAAACCAAAAAGCCTACACAAATTAAAAACATTCTGCAAATGAAAACAAAACCTTCCCAAACAAGACTATTGTACCTCCCTCATTCCTCCCACAGAAAAGAACCAACTGAAATCATTAGTGTTTCTGATTCGTTAAAGTATGGCAAAGTCTTACTGCTTCCCCCACCCCGCCCCAGGAAATATTCTATTCCAATATTTCAGGTTTTGAGTGAAGCAGACTTATGTAATCATCCTGCCCTTGGGGATTTCTGTCCATCTAAAGATGCTAGAACCACCCTAATGAGTCACAGTTCATAAAATGTAACATCTGTGAGAGAAGGTTATAAACATCAGCAGTGCCCAGAACAGCTGTAGAATTTTAGAAGAAACAGAATTTCCACTTCCCAACTAGTTCTTCATATTTCAGTTCGCATAACTAGAAAGCAGGGAGAGAGAGCATTAGTGCGTATAGCCCAAACCCCCTTTTCTTTTCTCCTCTTTTTTTCCTTGAGAGAGAGAGAGACTGGGTGCAAGGCCTCACACCTGTAATCCCAGCACTTTGGGAGGCCCAGGTGGGCAGATTACTTGAGACCTGGAGTTCGAGACCAGCCTGGTCAACATGGTAAAATCCCATCTCCACTAAAAATACAAAAAATTAGCTGGACGTGGTGGCACATGCCTATAATCCCAGCTACTTGGAGGCTGAGGCAGGAGAATTGCTTGAGCCTCAGAGGTGGAGGTTGTAGTGAGTCAAGATTGCACTACTGTACTCCAGCCTGGGCAACAGAGTGAGACTCTCATTTAAAGAAAGAGAGAGAAAGGAGAGAGAGAGAGAGAGAGAGAGAGCGCGCATGAGTGCGAGCACATGCGCAAGAGTGCCTGGAGGGAAAGAGGCAAAGAAGGAGGGAAGGGAAAAGATCCTGGTTCAGTGGTAAAATACATGACCTTAAAATAGAAAACATATTTTAAGAGCTCTTTTCTTTATTCTTAGCCTATTTTGTATTATGGCTTATTTTTATTTATTTATTTTATTTTTTTTGAGATGGAGCCTCTCACTCCGTCCCCCAGGCAGAGTGCAGTGGCTCAATCTCAGCTCACTGCAACCTCTGCTTCCCGGGTTCAAGCGATTCTCCTGCCTCACCCTCCCAAGTAGCCAGGACCAGCTGGCACCCGCCACTATGCCTAGCTAATTTTTGTATTTTTAGTAGAGATGGGGTTTTGCCATGTTGGCCAGGCTGGTCTCAGGTGATCCACCTGCCTCGGCCTCCCAAAGTGCTGGGATTATAGGCGTGAGCCATCGTGCCTGGCCCTATGACATCTTTTCCACATACCTATTCTGTAACCAGTGGTAGAAATGAGAGGGCAAGAACCACTTTAGAGAGACCTCTTGACATATTATAAATTGCTTCTGGACATGAAGAATATATACCAATAGCTGTATAGTAAGTCATTTTAATTTACTTAATCTTTCTTTCATAGTTGATATTAATCACCTTGTCCCAGAAACAAAGGTCTTGTACTTGAGGGAAAAAAAAGTGACCTTCTAAAGGCCATTAAGAATGGTGGGTCATAGAAAGGATGGATATAGGCACATATCTGCACTGTCTATGGTCTCAATACTTTAGACAACTCAAAAGCCAAGTACATCTCCAGGTATTCAAATTCAAGAAAGTGGTCACAAAATATCTTGATACTTATACCAGTAATACAATATATCTTCACTGAAAGATAACACAAGCACTTTTCCTTTTTATGTTTCTTTTTTATTTTTATAGAGATGGTTTCTTGCTATGTTGCCCAGGCTGGACTAGAACTCCTGGCCCCAAGAGATCCTCCCTTTCAGCCTTTGGAGTAACTGGGATTACAGGCACACATCGTCATACCTAATAGACAGTTTATTTCTGACAAGGAACTTGGAAGGAACACGGTAAAAAACCATCTGATACAAGAAAATTTTGTTTAAGAAATTCCACTTTTAGATAATTTCCTGTATCTTTTGTTCTCATCACAGATTTTCTCTAACAAGGCAAAATCAGACAAAGCATGTTTTCTCCTTTTATTGATTGATTGATTGATTGATTGTATTTTTTAGTCGAGATGGGGTTTCACCGTGTTAGCCAGGATGGTCTCGATCTCCTGACCTTGTGATCCTCCTGCCTCGGCCTCCCAAAGTGCTGGGATTACAGGCGTGAGCCACTGCGCCCGGTCTCTTTCATTTTATTTTTATTATTATTTTTTAGAGGCAAGGCCTCACTCTTTCTCCCATGTTGGAGTGTAGGGGCACAATCACAGCTAATGCAACCTCAAACTCCTGGACTCAAGGGTTCCTCCCACCGTAGCCTCCTGAGTGATTGAGATTATAGGCATCCACCACCACTCCTGGCTAATTTTTTTTTTTGTAGCGATGGGGTTTTACCATGTTGGCCAGTCTGATCTCAATGACCTCAAGTGATCCTCCCAAAGTGCTGGGATTATAGGTGTGAGCCACCGTGCCTGCTCAACATTCTCTTGTTAAGCAGCACCTTCACTGAACTTTATGCCAGTTGCCATGCAAAGCAAATAATCTCCAACAGGTTTTCCTAGCAGATAATGTGTCTAGGCAGCAATTGCAGGCCCTGAGTTATTTCCTTAAAATGGATTTCATAATTCTACATTAAAGAGATATGTAATATTGACTAATGGCTTATTTAGTGCCTTTTCACCATAAGAAGGAAGTAAATGTAGTGTACCCCAGCGGGGTCCCAATCAACCACTTTTCATATACATTTCCTTTGAACACACACCATTCACCAAGGGCATCAAAATTAGTGCCCTGTGATGACCTGTTCTGTGATTTAAACATCCTAAATTTCTGCCCAAACACAACCTTTCTCCTTGACCTTGAGCTCAGTGTGAGTCAACAATGGGATAAGACAGCTAAAAAAAAAAAAAAAAGTAACTTTGCCCTTGGGCTGTCTTAATAGAATTGGGGGAGTGTTTATCCAATTCTACTTGAACTGATCAGACAGCACCTAGGGGTACTGTGTTCTTTTCTGGGAATTACAGTTTAAGAGAAACAATGACAAACTGAAATATATCCAGGGGAGAGGGAACCGGATGGAGAGAAACTATATCATGTGAGGAGCATTGAGGAAACTGGCGGAAGCTATTTATACTGGAAAAGAAAGAGCAGGGTAACAATTTTTTCAAATGCCCAAGGGCTGGCATTTGGAAGCGGGAACTGTTCAAAGTGGCCTCAAAAAATTGAGGGACGCTAATGTTAGCTCAATGTAAGGCAGAATTTCCTAAAGATTATAGTTGTTAAAAATTTAAAAACTAAATTAAATGAATTATCTATTCAGCACGTACTATGTATTCTAGGCCCTGGAGAGAGAGTAGGACACAGAACTTACGGATCTTTCATTCTACTGTAAAGCTATGTCAGAGAGTGGTACATTTCTCATACTTGGAGATGTTTAATGACGCAACCATAAAGTGAGGAATTTTAAGCAGGATATCAGACATTACACGTGATTGGACTTGTCCATGTCTAAAGTTCAGTCAACGCTGAAACCCGAAGGTTCTGTTAGGTTCTACTAAGTTTTTTGAAGCGATGGGGTGACATGGAGGGTAGGTATATAGAGAGGACGGTATGAAATATACATATTTTTAATAATCTTTAGGCTGTTTGAAAAGGGGTGGAGTCAGATTGGCTAAAGATCATAGGATCACAACGTTGGTTTTGTGTGTGTGTTTTTCCCTTTGACGGGTCTCCCTCAGTTGCCCAGACTGGAGTGCAGCGGCGCAATAATGGTTCACTGTGGTTTCAACCTCCTGGGCTCAAGCGATTCTCCTGCTTCAGCCTCCTGGGTAGCTGGGACTGCAGGCACACCACCCCGTTCCGCACTAGCCTGGTTAAAGCTGGATGGCGTCCATAGCTATTCGCCCAGGGCGCCCGCCTCATTCGGGTGGGGATGGGGGAAGTGGGTGGTGGCAGTGGCGGGGGGCGGGGTTTCAACCCACCCAGGTCAGGCGGCCAGTTTTCCTTACTACAAAAGAGGAAAACTCCGCTCCTGTCAATGCCTAGGTCCACATGGCACTGCAGACCTCAGATGCTGCCAGCCCCTCCAAGCCTGTCACCCCTCCATGCACTGCGCTCACTCCAGCGCGTTTCCTTTCCTATCGCAGACACCTCCCAAACTCACCTTCCGCCCTAGTTCTTTCCTGCTACCAGATCGACCTCTTCCCTCCTAGATAACCCTGTTTTGTGCCCCTTTGTAGGCACAAACTTGAGCCTTGCTCCATTTGAAAGAGCCCAGGCTGAGCACGGTGGCTCACTCTTGTAATCCCAGCACTTTGGGAGGCCAAGGCGGGCGGATCATTTGAGGTCAAGAGTTCAAGACCAGCCTGAGCAACCTGGTGAAACCCCGTCTCTTTT
>NW_012104654.1:114718-120106 GCF_000951045.1 Mandrillus leucophaeus
TATTTTGAGTGTAGAAAAAAGTTTGTTTATCCCATCGTATACTCAGGATATATAAACTATTACTCTGTTTTTCTTTTCTATTTCGAGTCCCTTCCAATTTCCTATCTTCCCTCTATTTCTAGTGTCCTTCTAGTTCCTATGTTCTTTTTCTTTTTTCTAGAGACAGGACCTTGCTCAGTTGCCCAGGCTAGAATATAGTGGCTTGATCATACTTAATTGCAGCCTCAACTCCTGGGCTCAAGTGATCTTGCCTCATCCTCCCAAGTAGCTGGGACTCCAGGCATGTGCCACCAAGCCCAGCTTAGTTCCTGTTTTCTTATTTGTGGATACTGCTTTGCATGTTTTTCTCAGCCCAGCATAGATACTAAATCAAGTACATTGATCAAGCTTACCATATAAATGTTTTGGTATAATCAGTTCCTGTTCCTTCATCGATGATCTAGGGAACTGGGGAAGAAACCATGACTAAACCGTTCTAGGTTTATTGTGAATGACAAAAGATAATATATGTTAGGGCACAGCACAGTGTCTGGATCATAGTAAGAGCTCAATAAATGTGCAATATCATTGTTATGACTTTACTTAATTCTTTCATTAGAGTGTATTATGAAATATTTCACATGACTTACATGACTTTGCTGAAACATAGCAAATTCTTGGGTTTCTAGCTAATTTAATGATCAATGGTTCTAATCAGAGAACTTATTTGTGGTTACTTTTTTTTTTTTTTTTTGAGACAGAGTCTCGCTCTGTCGCCCAGGCCAGAGTGCAGTGGCATGATCTCGGCTCACTGCAACTTCCGCCTCCAGGGTTCAAGCAATTCCTCTGCCCTCAGCCTCCTGAGTAGTGGGCATTACAGGCGTGAGCCACTGCGCCCAGTTTGTGGTTACTTTTGATGGCATTTGGGATCTGGGTTTCATCCTACGAGAAAACATCAACTGAAAGACTGCTGTGAGCCACAAAATAATGGTTTCCTGCTGTTACAGTAAAGCTACACTATGTTTATTCCATGCTTGACAAAGTGGCACATTCTGATCTTGTGATAATGTTCCACCAAAGGAGTTTATTTATTTTGCAGCAAAAGATTTGCATAGATTAGTTCATTTCTTGTGATGAATATCAGTACAACGTAACCAGGCTACTTGCTATGATCTCACTGACCTCCTATAATCCAGCTGGCTCAAAGAAGCAATCAGTTGTTTGCCTTAGCAAGAGATACATTTTGTTTACTCTCTTAAGTCTGATGAATATATCATTTACTGATTGCTTGAGAAAAAAGTAAAAAGAAGTGGTTATCATGTGGGAAATTAGTAAACAGCATCCAGTGATTCTGAGCAGATTGCATTTACCATACCTAGAAAATAGGTCTTTATTTTCAAAAATCAACATTTTATTTATTTAACGCTGAAAGATGTGTGAATATTCTTGTAAATGTTCAAATAACAAGTTAAAATAGCTAAACTTTTTTTTTTAACTTACTTCATTTTGGGAAATCTAACATATTTCTGAGGAAGTCTCAAAATATGACTTTTTTTCTTTCTGTTTTTGGAAACAGAGTCTGTCTCCAGGCTAGAGAGCACTAGCACGATCATAGCTCACTGCAGCCTCGAATTCCTGGGCTCAAGTGGTCCTCCCACCTTAGCCTTCCCAGTAGCTGGGACTACAGGTGTGCACCACCACACGCAGCTAATTTTTTTTTTTTTTTTAATTTGGGGTAGAGACGGGGGTCTTACTATGCTGCTCAGTCTGGTCTTGAACTCCTGGACTCAAGTGATCTTCTTGCCTTGGCCTCCCAAAGTGGTGGGATTTTAGGTGTGAGGTGAAAATGCCACTTTCACACAGTGTTTGGTGTATTATTATTATTATTGTTTTTTGAGACAGAGTTTCGCTCTTGTTGCCCAGGCTGGAGTGCAATGGCGCGATCTTGGCTTACCACAAGCTCTGCCTCCCAGGTTCAAGCGATTCTCCTGCCTCAGCCTCCCTAGTAACTGGCATTACAGGCATATGCCACCACGCCCAGCTAATTTTGTATTTTTAGTAGAGGCGGGGTTTCTCCATGTTGGTCAGGCTGGTCTCGAACTCCCGACCTCAGGTGATCCGCCTACCTCCCAAAGTGCTGGGATTACAGGCATGAGCCACTGCGCCCAGCCTGTTTGGTGCATTATAATCCTGCCTACAAGACAAGCAGTTTTCAGTGTGTGCTGAAATACACCCTTCCCCACTCAACTGCCAAAAACCCAAAAGGAAGATCGTGGAGAAACACCATATTTATCTGTGAAATATCATTCCAGAACAAGGAGTCTCTCCCAGACAAGAAAGAAACCATTTCATTTTACCATCTAAATTTTTCCCAACTTGTTTGTTGTATGTAAAGAACTGTAATTAAGTATGCATTTATATGTGTGTGTTAAGAGGGATAAAATCATTCTAAAGGTGGACGGTTTTATTTTGAATACAGTTAATAAAATGAGAGTCCCATTGGGGCACAACGACAAATAGAAAGGCCATGTTTAATGTTATCAATACAACTGGGTGATAGAATAAATAATTTATATCAACATGGCATTTTCCATATAGCAACCAAAAATTTATTTGACTAAGCTTTTACCTCCTAAGCTTGCTGGTGGTTTTGGAATTAAAGAGAATATCGCCAGCTCTTCTAAAGGGTAAGTGGTACTTTTAGGTGTTACTTCCCTAAATGAACTCTTCCCTGCCTCCACAAACCTATGCCCCAGCCTAAATCAGGGCCCCTACTCTAAGCTCCTCACTTAGAGCAACTATGATTATGTATGTGGAGGCTTATTTCAAGAATGTCTGTCTCCGCCACCAGCCTGTGGTGTTGCTTACCTTCACACTCCCAGAGCCTAGCACAGTGCCTGGCAAACTGTAGGGCTCAAGAGTATTTACTGAAGGAAAGACTATTCAGTAGGTTTTGATAAGGGCATTCCTGTGCCTGGGCATCTTGGCAATAACTATTTTGTCTGAGAAGACAAACGTGAACTGAAGAAGAGAATTTGAATTCTTGATTATCATCAAATCCATTATTACCAAACCCACCTTGTTTTTTTTTAATCAAAAGCATTAAAAGAATGTTGAATACCTAGAAAAGCCAGCCCCGCTCCTGAGAGGTGTGTTCAATCTGTTTAGTCACTTCCCTAGACCAGCACTTCTGACTGACAACAGGTCCCATTTCCAGGAAAAGATGAGATTTTTCTCTAAACTGGTATGAGGAGCAAACCAGTTCACTATAAACCATTGTCACTGTCATGTGTTGCTTATAATTTTTTTTTTTTTTTTTTTTTTTAGACAGAGTCTCTTGCTTGTTGCCCAGACTGGAGTGCAGTGGCATGATTTCAGCTCACTGCAACCTCCGCCTCCAGGGTTCAAGCAATTCTCCTGCCTCAGCCTCCAGAGTATCTGGGACAACAAGCGTGTTCCACCCCACTTGGCTAATTTTGTATTTTTAGTAGAGATGGGATTTTGCCACGTTGGCCAGGCTGGTCTCAAACTCCTGTCCTCAGGTGATCCACCTGCCTCGGCCTCCCAAAGTGCTGGGATTACAGGCGTGAGACACCATGCCCGCCCTGTTGCTTCTAATTAAAACCAGTTGACCTAATTCTACTCAAAGGAAGCAAGTACCAACCACATCTAATTATGCAAATAGCACTTAACACTTATAGTAATACTCAGCATTTCCTGAGTGCTTGTTAAGTACAGTACAATGCTAAGCAATTCACATGCATTGTCACATTTAACTCTCACAAGAATCCTGGGAGGTACTGTTATTATTTCCACAAGGCTAAGAGAGCTTTGGCACTTAGCAAAAGTGGTGAAGACCAGACTAAACATCTGGGTCTGTCTGACCTCAGGGCCTTTATTTTTTTTTATTTTTTTGAGACGGAGTTTTGCTCTTGTTGCCCAGGCTGGAGTGCAATGGCGCGATCTCGGCTCACCGCAACCTCTAGCTCCTGGGTTCCAGCGATTCTCCTGCCTCTGTCTCCCAAGTGGCTGAGATTATAGGCATGTGCCACCATGCCCAGCTAATTTTGTATTTTTAGTAGAGACAGAGTTTCCCCATGTTGGTTGGGTTGGTCTCAAACTCCTGACCTCAGGTGATCCGCCCACTTCAGCCCCTCAAAGTGCCGGGTTTACAGACATAAACCATCGCATCCAGGCAGGGCCTTCCTTCTTAATCCCTGCACACACAGTCTCTCTGAGGAACGATCTGTTAAGGTGTTCATCTCCCTTACTAAACTAAGAACATCCAGGGCAAGGAATAACTTTTACTTATCCTTTTATCTCACAAGGAGCAGAGTGCTCAGTAGGTGCTCAATGAATGTCTTGTGAAAGAAGACGGAAGTGCTTTCTCAATCATCAAAACTATGTTATGTTTAGGCTGGGTGTGGTGGCTCATGCCTGTAATCCCTGCAGTTTGGGAGGCAGAGGTGGGAGGATTGCTTGAGGCCAGGAGTTTGAAACCAGTCTGGGAAACATAATGAGACCCCATCTCTACAAAAAAGTTTAAAAATTGGCTGGGCACGGTGGCTCATGCCTGTAATCCCAGCACTTTGGGAGGCTGAGGCAGAAGGATTGCTTGAGGCCAGGAGTTTGAAACCAGTCTGGGAAACATAATGAGACCTCCGTTTCTACAAAATGGAAAAAGTAGCCAGGCATGGTGGTGTATCCCTAGAGTCCTAGCTACTGAGAAGTGGGAGGATTACTTGGGCCCAGGAGGTCGAGGTTACAGTGAACTGTGATAGTGCTACTGCACTCCAGCCTGGGCAACAGAGAGAGCCATGTCTCAAAAACAAACAAACAAACAAACAAACGTTATGCTTACTATGGTTTTAATGTGTAGAAATACACAAAACAAATATTTATATAAAATGAGGCAAATATTTACATATATAAATCTATGTAACTTTTTTTTTTTCCAGACAGGGTCTCACTCTGTCATGCAGGCTAGAATGCAGTGGCATGATCACATCTCATTGCAGCCTCCACCTTCCAGGCTCCAGCAGTCCTCCTGCCTCAGCTTCCTAAGTAGCTGGGACCTCCTGCCTCATCTTCCTAAGTAGCTGGGACTACAAGGAATGTACTGCCATGCCCGGATAATTCTTAAATTTTTGGTAGAAACAAAGACTCACATGGCCGGGCGCGGTGGCTCACGCCTGTAATCCCAGCACTTTGGAAGGCCAAGACGGGAGGATCACGAGGTCAGGAGATCGAGACCATCCTGGCTAACATGGTGAAACCCCATCTCTACTAAAAAAATACAAAAAACTAGCCGGGCCTGGTGGCGGGCGCCTGTAGTCCCAGCTACTCGGGAGGCTGAGGCAGGAGAATGGTGTGAACCCGGGAGGCGGAGCTTGCAGTGAGCTGAGATCC
>NW_012104654.1:124281-125465 GCF_000951045.1 Mandrillus leucophaeus
TCACTGCAACCTCCGCCTCCCAGGTTCAAGCAATTCTCCTGCCTCAGCCTCCCAAGTAGCTGGGATTACAGGCATGTGCCACCATGCCGGGCTAATTTTTTTGTATTGTTAGTAGAGACGGGGTTTCTCCACGTTGGTCAGGCTGGTCTCGACCTCCCGACCTCAGGTGATCTGTCCGCCTCGGCCTACCAAAGTGCTTGCATTATAGGCGTGAGCCACTGTGCCCGGCCTGCAAATATCATTTTTATATGGCACAACTGAATAAAGAAAAAGCTCTGTCAACTCTCACTTATACAATTAAGTAAAATGTTTCATTGCCAGATTTTTCCACTCAATTAGAGGTTTATCATTATAAACTGTTAAAGACAGAGTTTTGTGAAAAATTAAGGATGTCATATCTATATGCCATTTTTTCTAGGTTCAATGATCTAACATTGATTCAACTTCGTATTTTATTTTTCATGCCATTACGGACAATTTGGTCCTAATGAAAATTCAAGCAGGCACATATATATTCCTACTTGGGTTCTCCACTTTTTTCAAGCTGCCAGGTTGTCTACCTCCTTTCAAACTCATTCTCCATGAAGTCTTTTCTTTTTCTTTCTTTTTCAGATTAACTCCACCTTTATCCCATGCCTGACCCACCCCTTAGTGTTCCTCAAGCACTTTCATAATGACGATAGTTCACGTGTTTATAGTGATCACTTTTTGTTGAATATTGGTCTCCACTGTATCCAGTTATGTAAAGCACTTAACATGGAGGAACTGTACCCAATTCATTCAGTTACTTTTTGTTTTGTTTTGTTTTGTTTTTTGAGATGGAGTCTTGCTCTGTCTCCCAGGTTGGAGTGCAGTGGCACGATCTTAGCTCACTGCAGCCTCTGCCTCCCAGGTTCAAGCAATTCTCCTGTCTTAGCCTCCCGAATAGCTGGGACTACAGGTGCACGCCACCACTTCTGGTTAATTTTTGTATTTTTAGTAGAGACAGCGTCTCTACTAAAGGCTGGTCTCAAATTCTTGGCCTCAGGTGATCCGCCTGCCTCGGCCTCCCAAAGTGCTGAGATTATAGGCTTGAGCCACCATGCCCAGCCTTCATTCAATTATCATACTAGGAGATTGACTGGTTGACTTGGAAGGTTAACTTTTTTGTATTTTGTATAAAAAGAAACATAAAATTAGCATTT
>NW_012104654.1:125515-126316 GCF_000951045.1 Mandrillus leucophaeus
GGGATACAGATGTAGGATGTGCAGGTTTGTTACATAGGTAAATGATTTGTGTCAGGGTGGTTTGCCGCACAGATCAACCCAGCACCTAGGTATTAAGCCCAGCATCCATTAGCTATTCTTCCTGATGCTCTCTTTCCCCCAGCCCTCCCACATGCCCCCAGTGTGTTGTTACCCCCATGTGTCCATGTGTTTTCATCATTCAGTTCTCACTTATAAGTGAGATATAAGTGAGAACATGCCGTGTTGCCGTGTTTGGTTTTCTTTTTTCTTTCTTTCTTTTTTTTTTTTTCTGAGACCGAGTCTCACTCTGTCACCCAGACTGGAGTGCAGTGGCACAATCTTGGCTCACTGCAACCTCTGCCTCCCAGGTTCAAGCAATTCTCATGCCTCAGTCTCCCAAGTAGCTGGGACTACAGGTGTGCGCCACCATGACTGGCTAATTTTTGTATTTTTAGTAGAGACAGGGTTTTGCCATGTGGACCGGGTTGGTCTTGAACTCCTGACTTCAGGTGATCTGCCTGCCTCAGCCTCCCAAAGTGCTGGGATTACAGGCCTAAGCCACCGTGCCTGGCCCCGTGTTTGGTTTTCTGTTCCTGTATTAGTTTGCTGAGGATAATGGCTTCCAGCTCTATCCGTGTCCCTGCAAAGGACATGATCTAATTCCTTTTCATGGCTGCATAGTATTACATGGTGTATATGAGCCACACTTTCTTTATCCAATCTATTACTGATGGGCATTTAGGTTGATTCCAGGTCTTTGCTATTGTGAATAGCAAATAGCATTTTTACTCTTTTTTTTTT
>NW_012104654.1:127326-157905 GCF_000951045.1 Mandrillus leucophaeus
TAATTTTTGTATTTTTAGTAGAGACAGCGTCTCTACTAAAGGCTGGTCTCAAATTCTTGGCCTCAGGTGATCCGCCTGCCTCGGCCTCCCAAAGTGCTGAGATTATAGGCTTGAGCCACCATGCCCAGCCTTCATTCAATTATCATACTAGGAGATTGACTGGTTGACTTGGAAGGTTAACTTTTTTGTATTTTGTATAAAAAGAAACATAAAATTAGCATTTCAGAGAGTGACCTTGGGTGCCATTTTAAGCACATGTGAAATCTGCTTTGCTTTTGCATGATTCCGGAGGGAAGACTACAACCTCTCCTTACTGAATTCCTTATGTGCTAAACGTTGTGAAAGAAATTACTTTTTCCATTTCACTTTACACAAGACTTTGTCATCTAGGGACTGCCAGTGATAACAACAGGGCCTCCTGTTTCTGGTGTTCTAAGAACACCTCCCAACCCACTGGTAGGCCTCTGTGGAATTTTAAAACCCCACTCGGTGCAAACAATGGGAGCTTCCTGATCCTAGTTGGGTGACCTGGTTTTGTGCACAGCTGGATTATCTGGCCTAGTTAAATTCTGAAATTGTATATACAGATCGGCAACACTGGGGTTACAGGATTTAAAGACTTAAGTCAGAACCTTCATTACACGTTTGAGTTAGATGTATATTTCCTAGAAGATAGTAATGGGCAGTCTTGTCAAGAATAGACAGTGAAAAATATCAAGTGCCATACAAATATATTTTGGTTGTAACCTGAAAAATTTCCTCAGTTGACAGTGGGTACAAATGGGGTAGTATTTACAGTTGTAACTCAGGAGTCATTGGAGTGTCCCCATTGACTGGTACATTGACTTCTGTGTTTGCCAGAGAAACATGCTCGAAAAGAGTTCTCTAAAAAAAGTATTTGCAGTCCCAGCTACTCAGGAGGCTGAGGCAGGAGAATCGCTTGAACCTGGGAGGTGGAGGTTGCAGTGAGCTGAGATTGCGTAACTGCACTCCAGCCTGGGCAATAGAGCGAAAACTCTGTCTAACAACAACAACAACAAAAAGTATTTCCAGGGCCAGGTGAGTTACATGTGTTTGTGTACAAGTCTGCTCCTCCTTGGGTGCCACGTTTCTACAGGTATGCTGCCATATCACTGGGCTTCTTGTCTTGTCAAAATTGCGTAGAGCTTTAGGATGAAGTGAAGGTAGGAGGCCAGAGAATTCCATTCTCTTATGATATATATATATATTTTGTTAAAGTCGTCCCAAAATAGGGCTGCCTGTGCTCTGAGATTTTAGTGGAAACAACTCTTTCTATTTTTATTTTTATATATTTTTTTGAGACGAAGTCTTGCTCTGTCACCCAGGCTGGAGTGCAGTGGCGCAATCTTGGCTCACCACAACCTCCACCTCCTGGGTTCAAGTGATTCTCCTGCCTCAGCCTCCTGAGTAGCTGGGATTACAGTGTGCACCATCACGCTCAGCTAATTTTTGTATTTTTGGTAGAAATGGGGTTTTGCCATGTTGGCCAGGCCGGTCTCGAACTCCTGACCTCAGGTAATCCACCCGCCTCAGCCTCCCAAAGTGCTGGGATTATAGGCATGAGCCACCGTGCCCAGCCTTTCCATTTTTATTTGCATGCTGATCTCACATTTCCTCTCCTCTCAGAGGTCAAAGGCTGTGCCAAGCTCCTCCCTCCCAGTAAGTTCTTCCGCAAGGCTACTCAGGCCAGGAAGGACTTCTGGTATGCCCCAGCAGCTGGCCAAAGTCCAGATCTTTTCATCTCACTAGGACCTATGATGGCACACCAAAACCCTCTCACCTTCTCACCTTCCCCATGAACTGTGAGCCTTCATACTTCAGTTCAAATCCAATCCCTTTCTTTTCTGAACTCTATATTCTCTAGGCACTACACAGTTTTAAAACTTCTTAGTTTATGAACTTAATTCTGTGTCCCAGGCAGCACAACTCAAAGCTTTCTGAGGTTAACAAGTTACCATTAAAATCCCCTGTCTTCTCCCATCACACTAACTGAGGGTTCAGTCAGTATTTGCTTGATTGACAATGACAAATACAGGTAGATTCTCTTAGTTAATGCTAAACACCTCTCTGACAGGGGAAAATATTAGACTTCCAAATAAGTAACCCAAATTTTACAGTTTCCATCTTCCTCTGCCTGACGATGAAGGTGAAAACTGAGAGTAAAACAAAAATATTACATCATCCAAAAAGCCCTAACATACCTTATTTATTTGCTTTGTTGAATTCTTTTTATCACAAAACAGGTCTTTATTTGCACCTGTCCTGTAGAGAGTTGCTGTTTGCAATGTTTCACACACTCGATTTACATGGGCTAGCTGAGTTTGTTTGCTGAATAAAAGGCAACGAGACCAAGTTTGGGCAATTGGATCTCCCCTAGGTCAATTTGCTTCGCCCAGAGATAAACTTTTCTGTAGGCAAAGCCAGGTCCCATTCCTCACCCCTGCCCTTCTCCACTCCAATGAAGGGAGGATTGCATAATTTCTAGCAAAAATTTGTGCCTGATTCATGTTATATTTTATTCCTATTGATGCCACTTTCTTTAACAATGAAGAACATTTTTCTACTTATTTGAGTCTCAGTAAAATAATCGGAACATAATAAGATCAAGTTCATGTTGAAAAATATGAAAACAGAGTCTGAATAGAAGATTTTTTTCACTAAATATTAAGTACCCATTGTATATGCTAGATAACCCATTATATAGATCACATTGAGTAACGACTTAATAAGAAGGGGTAAAAAAAAACCCCAAAAAGGAATTGGAGAGTTTTGGAAGGAATCTTGTCCATTTGATTTATTGTAAAGGAAAGGAAGCTGAGGTCCAGAGAGTTTACACTGCCTCATGCCATGAGACAAGTTAGAGGCAAAGCTCGGGACGACTTGGCAAAATCAAAATTACAAGTGTAAAGATATTGTGCAGTTATAGATTTGAGGCATATTTGGAAATCGTCCAAGTTCAAGAGAGTGCTATGTTATTAATCTTGATTTGACTTGTTATCCCTTTTCTACCTTTTAATTTTCTACTACCAGTTTTTATTGTGGCATAGTGTCTATGATGAGGTAGTAGCCATACTGAAGTTAATGTCACCAAAGAAACCAGGTGAATTAGGACTGAATATCACCACCAGATTTAAAAGTTTAACTTTGTGGTTTATATGGTAATTTATACCTGAAAAAAAATGGATGGTTATTTTTTTTTCCGTAGAGACAGGATCTCACTATATTGCCCAGGCTGGACTCCATCTCTTGGGTTCAAGAGATCCTCCTGCCTCAGCCTCCTGAGTAGCTAGGACTCTAGCTGCACACCACTGCACCTGGCAATATTATAAAGTTTTAACGTTATAAAAATAATGTACCATTAGACTAAGTTTGGGGAAAAGGAATGGATATATTGCCTGAAGCAGTATAGAATACACAAGGGTGGCATAAAAACTACTTTGAGCAGAAGGGATTTGAGTTCTGAAGTCTCTTATCTGCCTAAAAGCAGAGCCTTCCAAAAGAACTCAAGAAACCTTAACTTGCCATAGATTCCCTCCCTGGAAGCAATCAGGGAAGACTGACCCTTATCACCAGAGATGAGAAGTCTCTGCACCACATCTGAACAGATACTGTCACCAAAACTATCATATCACCGGTCTGTTCTCCTAAGGACCCGTTTATGTTTCCAAAAAGTCATTTGTTTTCCCGTAAGTGCCCTTCTCTTCCATTTCTCCTATTCTATTAAGATGGCATATATAAAACAAAACAAAAACAAAAAAACACACACATAAAAAAAAAAGAAAAAAAAAGATGGCATGTAAGCCCCAAATTCTAACTGCCCATCTGAGTCACTTGTTTTTTTTTTTGTTTTTTTTTTTTAGATAGGGTTAGGTTCTGGTTGCCCAGGCTGGAATGCAGTGGCACAATCATAGCTCACTCAGCAACCTCTGAGTCACATTTACTTGGGAACGCCCATATCTACATACAAACAATTCAATTTTGTTTTCTCTTGCTAATCTTTCTTCTGTCAGTTTCATTTGCTGGTGCCTAATAACAAATCTAAGAGGGAACAGAAGTTTTTTCTCCTTGACACATCTATAATCTCACCATCAGAGTAACACATCTCTTATCAGTTTTGCATATTCAATCTTTTCTACTTCATTTATTTTTACATGATTATAATTCTGGTTAACATGATCTGTTATTAAATATTTATCTCAGGGACATGACAATTAGCGGTCAAGTAACAGAAAATGTATGACCTTTTATAAACTAAGTGACTTAAATCAGATAAAATAACAAAATAGGCCATGGAAAACATAATAATCTAGTGTCTGGCAGATGTACAAATATGATGAGAATTATTCACTAAGAATAATTACCTGTAACTTGAGACCCAGGAAAGGTCCCTTGGCCTTTTTTGTTTTGTTTTGTTTAAACGAAAATACCATCGGATTCATGTAACAACAGGTTTGTGGATTCTTGAGTGAATGAGTCTGCCTTAAGTGAAAAAGGCAGTTTAAGAGCATTATTGCCAGTGAAAGATCTGTTATCAAACTTTATTTGGTTTTCATTAGCTTTCTTTTGGAGGAAAAGATAAAAGGCAATTGGTGCTCACAGTTTCTGACTAGAAAAGGAACAACTGAATAGCTGAACTCTTCTCTCCCACAGTCTTCCCTGCATTTAGCCATCTACCCCTTGTTGGGAGAGCCCAGATACCAATTATTCTAACAAGAAATTGATAGCGAGATTCGACAAGGCAACAACAACAAAGAAATGGCAGAGCACAACAAATCACAAACCTTTCATCGTACAAATGGGGAGCCAGTGGCAGGGAACCGCAATACAACTCAGTTTAGAACTTTTTTCCCACCTTGTAATCTAAAGAGGGCGATACCAGTTTTCCTCTCGGAATACCAATTTTTTCTACTAGTTTCTCAACAGTGAGTCTTCCACAAATGATGTTTGACTATTTCTAGATCACAACTCCTTAAAAGCCAGATTTATGAGCTGTAATTATGTAGGTAAAAGCTGAGAAAATTACTGAAAGTTCTTCTTTGTCCGCCCACCCCAGCAACATACTCATTTTCTCTCTTGCAGTGTTTTAGGATTAATCAGCAGCTGTAGCGAACCCTGAAGGATCGTCCCTAAACACTTTTGCCAAGACCAAAAATATGAATCTGCAGACAGAGGATTTTGTAAACGATCAGTAGTCCTTTTCCTTTTTTGCCAGCTGGTAGTTAGTCAAATACTGTTTTGTAAATAAATCATCTGCAGGAATCCTCATCAGGTCAGCTGTAAATGTGTCAGTTTGAGGAAAACAAACAGGACAGCACTTACCAGTTAATTTTCTGTGAGGAGAGAAGCTATTGTCATGCCTGGGTGTACCTTCCTGGTTCCAGAATGAAATGGAGGGTGGTGTTCAGAACGGCTGCATTCCTCATTCCACTTTTATCTGGCTTTTGAAATGACAGTGTAGAGAAGAATGATGTTGGGTTTTGAATGTGGTTCTTCCCTTCCCCCACCACCCTCCATAAAAATTCATCATGCAATCCTAGAGAAAAGTAAGCCATGAACATACTGTACAAATTAATTCTTTTGACCAGCATGTGTTGGTGTAACAAGTTTGTTTTTTGAATGGAAATCACTGCTACTAGCTGTTCTGCAGGCTGAAAATCAGTTATGGATGGGGGCACCCACCCCTCCTTTCTCTGGGTAGGCTTTTGCTTATGAAAAGTTAGTTAAATTAGCAGAGATGGAATGTTCTTCAAATACATGGTATAAGGCTCATCAGGAGATTTTACTTTCTGTGCTTCAGTGTGTCCTGATAGTGAAGAGATGGAATCACATATTGGTTAATTGTGAATTTTAACTTTTTTTTTTTTTTGAGTCAGAGTCTCGCTCTGTTGCCCAGGCTAGAGTGCAATGGCACAATCTCGGCTCACTGCAACCTCCGCCTCCCAGGTTCAAGTGATTCTCCTGCCTCAGCCTCCTGAGTAGCTGGGATTACAGGCACCCGCCACCATGCCCGGTTAATTTTTGTATTTTTGGTAGAGATGGGGTTTCACCATGTTGGCCCCGCTGGTCTCGAATTCCTGACCTCAGTTGATCCACCCACCTCAGTCTCCCAAAGTGCTGGGATTACAGGCATGAGCCACCATGCTTGGCCTTAAAGATTTGATTTTTTTTTTTTTTTTTTTTTTGAGATGGAGTCTCGCTTTGTTGCCCAGGCTGGAGTGCAGTGGTGTGATCACGGCTCACTGCAACCTTCACCTCCCTTGTTCAAGGAATTCTCCACGTCCGCCTCCTAAGTAGCTGGGATTACAGGCATGCGCCACCATGCCCAGCTAATTTTTTTGTATTTTTAGTAGAGATGGGGTTTCACCATATTGGCCAGGCTGGTCTCGAACTCCTGACCTTGTGACCCACCCACCTCAGTCTCCCAAAGTGCCCGGCCTAAAGGTTTGATTTTTATCCCGGTCACCATCTATGGGTCTGGCAGATGTGGGCACATCTGTGTACCTGAGGCAGGACTTAGAATTCATAAATTCAAGGGATGAGAAGTATGGAGCTGGAAAGTAGGCACGCCTTGATGTGGCGAGCTTACCTCTGACAGCTAGTTATCTTTTTTATTTTATTTATTTATTATTATTATTATTATTTTTTGAGATGGAGTCTTACTCTGTTGCCCAGCATGGAGTGCAGTGGTGCAGTCTCGGCTCACTGCAAGCTCCGCCTCCCGGGTTCATGCCATTCTCCTGCCTCAGCCTGCCGAGTTGCTGGGACTATAGGCGCCCGCCCCCACGCCTATATATATATATATATTTTGTATTTTTGGTAGAGACAGGGTTTCACCATGTTAGCCAGGATGGTCTCAATCTCCTGACCTAGTGATCTTCCCGCCTCGGCCTCCCAAAGTGCTGGGATTACAGGCGTGAGACACTGAGCCCGGCTGCTATCTTTATTTTTGTATAGTCTAACTTCAGCTTAACCATGTGATACCCGAAAGTGCACATTGTTAGGCCGTGAAAGGTCAGCTGCCAGAGAAGCACAGGCTTTTGTTTTTGTCCACTGTTAAAGACCAAGTCTAGGAAATCTAAAGCAGGAATTCTCACGGTGGGGGTCGGAAAAAGTGGGGTGCACTTTTTCAAACTACAAATATCCCTCTGCTTTATAAGAATATATGCTCTTCCACACCTACCCGCAATCCCTTGATTCAATCTTGGCATATTTTTCAGTGTTTTGTGAGACTGGATGAATAGATGTGGTCAGTGAAGGGGGTACTTAGTAGAGCTCTGCTAGTTTCCATTCCTTTGCATTAGCAGTATTAGTATTTACTATAGTCTATACTATGTTCTGTAATCACACAAAATCACAATTTCATCTGTAAAAGCCATTATTGAGGAGAATCTCAGGAAGTTGTGGTTACTTTGTGAGTTTATTTTCGGCTCTAGAGCAGGAACCATTGAGTAGCAAAGAATATAAAAAGCGACAAGAGAAATGCCATTGATCAAGGACTGTCCTATGTGCCAAGCATAGTTTAAGCACAGTACACAATGAAACCCAGGAAAGTGTATGCGTTTTTATGTTTTAGCCACCACCTAAAACAATTAAAACACATGCTTGCTTAGCTTTGAAATTAGTCTAAGAAACAATAAATAAAAGGAATAATAAATAAAATATCTCTGCAAATGTGCCTTATAGTTTGATGTATGTTTGAAGAGCTTCCGTTTGACACCCTAAGGCATGACTTGCAGTTGATCTGTTATGCAAAAGGAGCTGAAGTGCTCAGGTGTACTAGAGATAAGCTACTTGCCACCTCGGAGCATTAAGGGTATAGTAGATACCAGCCAGGCTGTTTGGTGCATTGGTTAAGCTGGTGGGCCAGTTAATTGGAGATCTGTTAAGAGAGCCTTTCGTGTAAGTGGCAGAGTTGGGGTTTGGTTCCAGACGTTCTGACTTCAGATACCATTATCTTAAGAGACTTAATCATTGGGCTATCCATCTCCTTATTGGAAGAGATATTTACAGAATTGAGTGTATGAGAGGAAGGGATAGCAAAACTTCTGCCAGGTAGAAGGATTTCAGGACAGTTTTGCCACTTTTTAAAAAATCATTTGCAAATTTTCTGAAGGCTGTTATGGCTAGTATTTCAAGGGGTTTCTTTTTATAATACACTTTTTTATTTTTAAAAATAGAGACAGGAGCTGGGCATGGTGGCTCACACCTGAAATCCTAGCACTTTGGGAGGTGGAGGTGGGTGGATCACCTGAGGTCTGGAGTTCGAGACCAGCCTGACCAATATGGTGAAACCCTGTCTCTACTAAAAATACAAAAATTAGCCAGAAGTGGTGGCGTGCGCCTGTAGTCCCCAGCTACTTGGGAGGCTGAGGCAGGAGAATCGCTTGAATCAGGAGGTGGAGGTTGCAGTGAGCCGAGATAGTGCCACTGCACTCCAGCCTGGGCGACACAGCAAGACTCCATCTCAAAATAAAAATAAAATTAGAGACAGGGTCTCACTGTATTGCTCAGGCAGGTCTTAAACTCCTGGGCTCAAGTAATCCTCCTGCCTCAGCCTCCCAAAGTGCTGGGATTACAGGCATGGGGCACCATGCCTGGTCTCAATGGGTTTTTGACAGGAGAATGTGTGCAAGGAGGTCTACAGGGCCAACTGGGCTCAGAGATGGAAGATACACAATGCCACTATCATATTATTCTGGGGAATAGGATCTCCCATTTCATACAAATAGCATTTCTCCACTAATGCTTGAAATATCACTATTAGAAAACTGTTCTTTTGAAGATATTACATTGTAAAAGAGACGATTCATATTAATCTAATGAAGATTTAATAGTGAGAAAGGGTTGGGTGATTTTAAGTAGGTTATCCCCTCCCCTCCCCTCCCATCAACCCCACGAGAAAAATTGGGGTTGCTAACTTGGCCTTTCATCTTTTGATATCATTAAGGTTAGTATTATTCTTGCTCTTTCTTGTGTGATGCTAAAATAGCATATTTCCCCCAAATATCTAAAAACTCTGATGATAGAAATTTTAGAAATAGACATTTGGGAGAATATGATATCATCAGGTCATAATAATTTTTGTCAATTATCTTTTCTAACCTTTTTGTTGTTGTTTGAAAAAGAAATCTGGAACAAAAGCATTGGAAAAGAGATATACAAAAGGACACTTTCTTACAAAGAAGCTGATTAATGAGAAACGAAGACACTTCAGTTTTTTCCTCCCGTCATACAGGGTGATGACTATCTTGTGTAAATGCCTTTCTTAGGCCTGGCTCTTCAGGGTAGTCAGGAAGGAGATTAGACTTGGGGGGCCCTTACTTGGTTAAACTGTGAGGCTGGAGACACACAAAGCTTTTTCCAGAGACTGAAATGGACTCACAGTGGCAGGCTCAGTAGCCCTGGGGGTCACAGCAAGGAACCATGGCAACCCAGCCATACAGGGAAGTTTTCATCCACTTAAAGCAGAGAATTCTTAAAGGCTTCTAAATGAGGACAAAGCCTTGTCTAGATTCTTGCTTCTAATTCTGTTTTGCCCCGTGTAGAAAGTGAGTCTTGAGGATACTTAGTGGGAAAGTCTGTGGAGGACTTAGTTCTCCATCACTTCCACTAAGATTTCCGAAGTTCTCATTACCTGCAGAAATACGGGGAACAATTTCTGTTTTATCTCTAATTTGAATAAACCTTACTTTTAATATGTCAAATGCAAATTCAAAAGAGATCCAGATACAAAGCATTTTTAGGTTGGTTTTCTTAACTACAATCTACTGGCTCAGACACATGGCATGCAGGTGGGGTGTGAAGCTTTGGGGGGCAAAGCAAGCACTCACCTCTCGGAAGTTGCCGGTGCCCGTGGCTGCTGCGGGAAAGCGCGTGACCAAACTTTTCAGGGCTCTGGGCTCTGTCTGAATCCTTGTGGTTTAATGATTTCTCTGGGAGAACAGGTCACAGCTGCCCTGAGTCTAGGAAGTATTTCCTCTCTCTGCAACAAAGGGAGATACATAATCTTTTAAGTTATTGCCCTGGAAAAGGAAATGTGGTTTGCCAGTGGTTAAGTAAATCTGTTGTACATGAGTTAGTCAACAGCATCTGGGTGACACCATTGTTGGCCCTGATTTAAGAGAAAGGGCTGCTGTGGACATTCAGGTCACTCCCAATTACCTACTCTAATTATGCTACTTTTCTCATTAAACTGCAGATAATTGTGGCTATGATGTAAGTGTATCTGGAGTTTTCCAAAATGCCACATTTTAGGAAAGGAAAAGGATCAGATAAAACAGCATATTTTCTCAATCTCTTTAAACTTGTTCAGCTGCTACTTTTGCATTTTTCATTAGGAAATTGGTAGCCTGAGGGCTCACTGCAGCTGTGAATGTGTTTTGTTTGTGAAGCAGTGTTTTCTAGAGTTTGAATTAATTTCCAACCTTTAGAAGTCAGGAATCTTAGCCATCTAGATTATTGGCTCCTCATGAAAAAATCAGCAGATTTGGGTACACTGGACCCATGTCCCAACAAGGATACTGTTTGAGCTGCCTGCGTAGTGGCTTACTCCCAGTACCACCTGCCCGCTTTTGGCAGGGCATTGCATCCCGGCTCCACACCTTTCTCCTCTGTCCTCCTCACTCATGGACACTGTCTGGATCCTCCAGCAATTTGCACTTTCAATTTTTGTATCTCTTTCTAATTCTTTTCCTATTGAGTTTCTTCCATTTAGGAAAATTGAATATGCAGAATGGTAAGTCACTGGGTGCTTATTTTTATTGCATAAGGAACTTTAGATTTGTTCATTAAAAGAAAATGAATCTCCAATGTTTCCCTACTAAAACCTGAATGCATTATAAAGCACTATGAAATTAACAAAACCAACCATGCCGAGCTTAACTACGGAATGGAGGTATGATGAAAGGTCATGTAGTAGGAAGCAGTCCACCCAGGTGTAGGCAATAAAGGGACTACTGTCTGTAGGGAATTTAAAAAACGATAATAAAACCAACTAAAGCCCTTCTGCTTTTTGTTGGCACCATGTGCCAGCAATTCTCAACTCAATGATGAACTACTCCTCCCCTCAAGAGACCTCTTGTTGATTTTGGTTTAAGTTGTGAACAATTACTGTGATTATAATGAGCTGTAGTTTCATGAATATGTATAATCTACTCTTAAATAGAGAATATATTTTACATAAAAAATAACTGTTCTTATTTTAATTTTTGTTACTTCTCTTTAATTGACAATGTATTTTACACTGAAGATAACTGAAACAACTCCCATTTAGAAAGATGCCCCGATGCCGTGTGTTGATTCAGATATGCTTTCTCTTGAGATTAAGTTGATAATGGTTCCAAAACATTGGCACAGCTTGTATTTTCCCATTGCGATCTACATGGGCCTGCATTCAAGCAATAGATTCAAAATACATAATGATAGCACAACCATGGCAAAATAAAGAAGCAGAAGTTGGCATTTCAACTTCTTTATTCCATATTCTCTCTTGGAAGTTTTAGTTTTTAAAAATTTTAAACAGTGAAACAAAAAGTGCTTCAAGGTGTACTATTTTTTTTCCCCTTTGGCAATTGTAAATTTTAGTCCATAGATGAAATTTTTGGCTGAATTTGGATATTTTTTACGTTAAATTTTTTTTTTTTTTGAGATGGAGTCTCACTCTGTCGCCCAGGCTGGAGTGCAGTGGCACGATCTCAGCTCAGTGCAACCTCTGTCTCCCGGGTTCAAGCGATTCTCCTGCCTCAGCCTCCCCAGTAGCTGGGATTACAGGCATGTACCACCACGCCCAGCTAATTTTTGTATTTTTAGTAGAGATGGGGTCTCGCCATGTTGGCCAGGCTGGTCTTGAACTCCTGATCTCTGGTGATTTGCCTGCCTTGGCCTCCCAAAGTGCTAGGATTACAGGCATGAGCCACAGTGCCTGGTCTAAAAATTATTTCAAAAAATGGTCCCTTTGGGAGCTGAGGCAGGAGGATCACTTGAGCCCAATAGTTCAAGACCAACCTGGGCAACATAGTGAGACTCTGTCTCTACCAAAAAAAAAAAAAAGCTGGGTATGGTGGCTTGTCCCTGTGGTCCCAGCTACTTGGGAGACTGAGGTGGAAGGATCACTTGACCCTGGGACTTTGAGACTGCAGTGAGGTGTGATTGTGCCACTCCATTCTGGAGCCTGGGTGACAGAGCAAGACCTTGTCTCAAAAAAAAAAATTGAAAAAAAGAGGAAGGAAAAAGTTAAAAAAAAAAATTTTTTTTTCAATATTCCATTTTAAAACTACAAACTGAATCAAGAAGTAAAGGCATATGGCAATGATGTGACTTAGTAGTTGCCTAAATTGTATCTTCTGCAGACATTTCAGTTTTTAAAAAATTTAGTTATTAATTGCTGGACAATTATTTGCATAAAATATTATTATGTCATACTGTAACCAAGAGATCTATGGTCAAATTGTTAGTTAGATATAAAAACTGGGAGGAAATCATTGTCCATTTTTTCTTTTCTTGTACTGTGGCTATATATTACTCATTTATTTTTAATTTAGCTTCCTGGTATAATTCTATATTATGAGGTTCAATTAAAAAAAATTCTGTGGTAGCTCATGCCTCAGTGTGGTAGCTCACACCTGAAATCCCAGCACTTCGGGAGGCTGAGGCGGGAGGATTGCTTGAGTGCAGAAGTCCGAGACCAGCCAGAGCAACATAGTGAGACCCTGTCTGTAAAAGTTAGCGTGGCAGCACATGCCTGTAGTCCAAGCTACTTGGAGGCTGAGATGTGAGAATTACTGGAGCCCAGGAGGTTGAGGGTGCAGTGAACCACGATCGTGCCACTGTACTCCAGTCTGGGCAACAGAAGGAGACTCTATAACAAACACACAAACAAAAAAACACCTCACCATCTGCAGTTTTTGTTTCATTTCATGATATTACTGAAATTATTCTGGTCATATTGAAAAAGGGGGTACTAAAAATTGATCTACTATAGTTGCCAGCCTAGATACACCACTGCAATGGTACACAGAGACATCAAAGTAATGTAGGAGGAAGAAGTTCCTGTGTACCCTCTTAAATTTGGAAGCTGGGGCTTGCAAACTGAACTGACAAAAGACAGATTAACAGGAGAAAAGATTTATTTCACGAGCACACAGGGTCTTCACAGAAAAGAATTAAAAACCCAAAGAAGCGGTTTGGAGCTTATATGCCATTTTAACAAAGAGTGATAAATTGCAGAGAAGTGACTAGACAAAGGGAAGTGAGGTGGTTTGGGCTTCTAGGGGCAGTAAATTGTGGGCAGGTGACTAGGAAATGTATAGTAGACAAGGCTTGTTAAGTAAAGTTTGTTATGCAGGATGTGAGGGCAATCTGGTTGTGACATCTCTCACCCCATTGATTGCCAAGGTTGATTCAGCTGATCTGGATGGCTAGGTGGGTGTCCTCTTCCTCCCTTACCACCCCATGTGCATCCTCCCAAAGCTGCACGCTTGGTGGAAGAGGATGACCATCCCCGATAAAGAAGGACTGATCTTCGGTCAAGGGTATAAGAGTAACCGCGCTTCCCTGCTAGAACCTCCAAACAAGCTCCCAAGTTTGTTATGCAGACTCAATTCAGTGTCATCTCCAGTGATGATAGTCTGGTGGTTAAAAATTGTTTTCCTCGTGGCTCATGACTGTAATCCCAGCACTTTGGGAGGCCGAGGCAGGCGGATCATGAGGTCAGGAGATCGAGACCTTCCTGGCTAACATGGTGAAACCCTGTTTCTACTAAAAATACAAAAAATTAGCCGGGCGCGGTGGCGGGCGCCTCTAGTCCCAGCTATTTGGGGGGCTGAGGCAGAAGAATGGCGTGAACCCAGGAGGCGGAGCTTGCAGTGAGTGGAGATCGTGCCACTGCACTCCAGCCTGGGTGACAGAGCAAGACTCCATTTAAAAAAAAAAAAAAAAAGTAATTCTTCTCTCCTGGTACTAGAGACAAACATATCTTTATAAATGGAAACTTGTGTTATCTGTACAAAGGGAAACTTATGCACTGGTTTTAGGCAGAAAGGAAGAGAGCAAAGGTTCTTCCTGTGTCCACTATTTCTTAATTGCCTTCAGCTTAAAATAAACCTTATACCCAAGTGATATATTTGGGGGTGGCATATTCTGATCCCCTTCACAAACTTATCAATGTATGTCCAGGTTCATTGGGTTTCTTCTGTTCTGTTGGAGCTCTCTGTACTGAATTTTTAGAAAATTTTCTTAATAAAAAAAATTGTAGTAAAAAACACACAAAACTTACTGTTTTAACCATTTTTAAAAAGAGACGAGGTCTTGCTATTTTGCCTAGGTTGAAGTGCAGTGGCTACTCACAGGTACTATCATAGTGCATTATAGTCTCAAACTTCTGGGCTCATGTGATCCTCTTGCCTTAGCCTTCTGGGTAACTGGGAATACGGATACACACCACAGTGCCTGACTTATCTTGACCACTTTTATTTTTATTTACTTATTATTATTATTATTTTGACAGGATCTCAGCCTGTCACCCAGGCTGGAGTGCAGTGGCATGATCATGGCTCACTACAGCCTTTACCTCCTGGGCTTAAGTGATCCTGTCACATCAGACTCCCAAACTGCTGGGATTACAGTTGTAAGGCATGTGTCTGGACCTTAACCATTTTTTGGGAGTGGGTATGGGGATGGAGTCTCACTCTGTCATCCAGACTGAAGTGCAGTGGCACGATCTTGGCTCACTGCAACCTCCGCCTCCTGGGTTCAAGCGATTCTCCTGCCTCAGCTTTCCAAGTAGCTGGGATTACAGGCACCTGCCACCACACCCCGCTAGTTTTTGTATTTTTAGTAGAGACAGGGTTTCACCATGTTGGCCAGGTTGGTCTCGAACTTCTGACCTTAGGTGATCCACCCGCCTCAGCCTCCCAAAGTGCTGGGATTATAGGTGTGAGCCACTGCACCTGGTCCTCTGAATTTTCAAAAGGAGATCTCAACTGATCTTTTCAGCCATTCTGAAGAAGGGAGTCAACCTCACTGTGGCAGTGTAAATAGACGGAAAGAACAGTCCAAGCAGGTCCTGACAGGACAGCCTGATTTGCCTGGAGTGGCAGAGGTCCAGGTGGAGTTGCTGGAAGAAGGAGGATAGAAAAGAGCCCAGACCATTATCTTTACCACAAGCTCTGGAGATGCTTGATATCTTCGGAATGAAACTGTCCATAGAATAAGATGCTAGTGGCTTGTTTAGGCTTTACTGAGTTACAATCATGGTCACACTGTAGCACCTTCCACTCACTCATTCAAAGGAACTTTTAAAATAATAACTTTGGTTGAGTGCAGTGGCTCGCGCCTATAGTCTTAGCACTTTGGGAGGCTGAGGCTAGCAGATTACTTGAGTCCAGGAGTTAAAGACCAGCCTGGGCAACATGGAGAAACCCCATCTCTACAAAAAATACAAATAAGTAGCCAGGCGTGGTGGTGCACGGCTGTAGTTCCAGCTTCTCAGGAGGCTGAGGTGGGAGGAGTGCTTGAGTCTGGGAGGTTGAGGATGCAGTGAGTTGTACTCCAGCCTCGGTAACAGAGCAATACCTTGTCTCATTAAAAAAAAGAAAAGAAAAGAAAAGAAAAGAAAAACCCCCAAATCCCCCATAACAAAAAACCTTTTTTCTTTTCTTTTTGAGACAGAATTTTGCTCTTGTTGCCCAGGTTGGAGTGAAATGGCATGATCTTGGCTCACTGCAACCTCTACCTCCCGGGTTCAAGCGATTCTCCTGCCTCAGTCTCCCAAGTAGCTGGGATTACAGGCGCCCACCACCAGGCCCTGCTAATGTTTGTATTTTTAGTAGAGACGGCGTTTCTCCACGTTGGTCAGGCTGGTCTCGAACTCCTGATCGCAGGTGATCTGCCCTCCTTGGCCTCCCAAAGTGCTGGGATTACAGGCGTGAGCCACTGTGCCAGGCCAAAATCTTTTTTTTTTCAATTAAAAAAGTTGCAGCCAGGCATGGTGGCTCACGCGTATAATCCCAGCACTTTGGGAGGCCAAGGTGGGAGAATCACTTGAGTCTAGGGGTTCAAGACCAGCCTGGGCAACACAAGGAGACCTCATTTTGAAAATGACAAAAATAATTCTTAATCCACCCCCACCCCCATTTAGAGAAACCAGTCTTGACATTTTGGCATATTTTTAATATTTAAAAGATATGTGAGATTAGGTCAGACATGGAGTTTTATAGCCTACCCATTTTACTTACATCATGAGCATTTTTTCATGTCATTACATATTATTCACAAACATGCTTTTAATGGTTGCATAATATCATACGCTACAGAGTTCTTTAAGGCATTTTAAAAAGTGACAACTAAATTTATTTCCACCCTAGAATACGAAAGTTTCAGTGCTGTCGAACCTGTCTTCCAAGCAATTACTGGTTTATCTCATGCTATTATCAAGTTGTACCCTAAAGGATAAGTACATTTTAAGAAATATTAAAGTAAAAGACAAAACCTTAGCATAGGCTGCAATTTAGGCAAAGTAAAAAGAGAATCTGGTGTTATCTGTCAACAAACAATTTAGAAAGCTTTTTCCATAAAATTAAATAATGACGTGTATGTCATTCACTGTACTTGCAGCAGCATAATTACAATAATAAGACTTATTTAATATAATGAGACTATATTTTAAAAATGTTATTCCAAGCATGCTACTTGGTGTTGCTTTGCTATTAAGCTACTTAACATTTTCCATTTAAGTTTTTACGAAATCCAGGAAGCAACGTGAGGAGAAATTTTTGTTGAATTATAAAGCATATTGAAATGGAAAAACAAAAGCCTCTCTTGCATCCTCTAGAGTCAGGTAGCAACAGAGTTGGAAGTGTATAGCTTCAGCTAGAGTCCATAAGCCCTCTGCAATGAATACAAATTTATAGTGCTTTAAAACATAATAAAAAGAGCATACTTGATATTTTATTTCCTCTCCTGTCATCGTGGCTATCAAAAAGTTGCAGTTAATGTCACCTTTGGAAATTTGTCTGGAAACAAAACCAAAATTATTATGGCACCAATGCACGTAAGGATGATAAATGCAAAGAGCAGGGCAGTCTTGGCCAGAAGAGAAAATGGAAATGGCACTGAAGAAATTACTTGCTGGTAGAAAAAGCAGAGTCAGACTGATGAAGTGCTGTTGCACTTGCAGATAAAAGACCCAGCCCTGAGAAAGACACTGACCACACATTTTCCAGGAGAGGTCTTTCCTCTCTAGAATGAGACTCTTCAACTTGCAATTTTGTGATTAGTCGCTTGTTTCAGAGGGAGAGGAGAGCTCATCAAATACTGATGGCAAGATCTGGGCCATTAGAAGGATGAGTTTTTAAATCCGAGTTGCTCTTGCACTGCCTGGCTAGATGACCATAAGCATGTTTCTGAAATTATTTATTCAAGCCCTGTTTTTTTAATCTGGAGAATGAGGATAATGATATTACCTATATCATAATGTTGTTGTGAGGTTTCACTGAGATGGTATGTGTAAAGCACATAAAGAATAAAGTTTCAATAAATGTTTGTGTTTTTATTGTTACTTGCTATGAACTGCCCTAGATACTTTCTGGTTTTTCTTTCTTTCTTTCTTCTTTTTGAGACAGTCTCACTCTGTCTCCCAGGTTGGAGTGCAGTGGCACGATCTTGGCTCACTGCAACCTCCACCTCCCTGGTTCAAGTGATCATCCTGCCTCAGCCCCTCCAGTAGCTGGGATTACCGGTGCATGCCACTATGCCTGCCTAACTTTGTTTTGTATTTTTAGTAGAGACAGGGTTTCACCATATTGGCCAGGCAGGTCTTGAACTCCTGACCTCAAGTGATCCACCTGTCTCAGCCTCCCAAAGTGCTGGAATTACAGGTGTGAGTCACCATGCCCAGCCTTATACTTTCTTTCTTTTGAGACAGGGTCTCACTCTGTTGCCCAAGCTGGAATGCAGTGGCCATGATCTGCAGTCTCAACCTCCTGGACTCAAGTGATTCTCCCATCTCAGCCTCCAAAGTAACGGGAACTCTAGGCATGTGCCCCTACCATGCCCAGCTAATTTTTTTTTTCTTATAGAGTTGGGGTCTCACTATAAATAGGTGAATCCCCAAATTGGGATCGGACCAGTAGAGTTCTTGACTTCACACAGGAAAGAATTCAAGAGTGGGCCAACAGAATAAAGTGTGAGCAATGGAAGTTTATGACAGGAATAGAGTATGGGAAAATGACTGCTCCATAGACAGAGCAGGGCTACCCGCAGGCAGAGAGTAGCACATACGGATTGCTGTCTAGCTAGATCTATAGCCATTCCGTAATTATATGCTACATAAGGGGTGGGTCATTCACAAATTTTCTAGAAAAGGGGTGGAGAGGTTCCAGAACCAAGAGTTCCTCCCCTTTTAAACCATATAAGGTAACTTTTGGGCGTTGCCATGGCCATTTGTAAACTCATGGTGCTGGTGGGATTGTCTTAGCATGCTAATACATTGTAATTGGCTTATAATGAGCAGTAAGGGCAACTAGAAGTCCCTTTCGTCACCATCTTGGTTGTAGCTGGTTTTGGCCAGTGTCTTTACACCATCCTGTTTTAATCATATTCTATTATTGATCAGCAGGATCATGACGGGTGCTCAGAAAACAAGTGCTGCTGATTAACAACCTCAGCTACATTGCCCTGGTTGGTTTTGAACTCCTGGGCTCAAGTGATCCTCCCGCCTTGGCCTTCCAAAGTGCTGGGATTACAGGTGTGAGCCACCATGCCCAGACTGGTTATACTTTCTATTGGTAAGGTGCTATACCACCTCTTCACCTTGTGACAGAGACCACAATTACCACCAAAAAATCCATTCCCTCCTTTCTTATCATCAGAACCACAGGTTTACTTAGGACAGCAGTATACTCAGACAAAGCACTACATTTCCCAGCTTCCAATGAAACTGAGCGTGGCCACTAAGATTTCGGTAGAAAACACCGGCTGGGGCTTCAAGGAAAGCTGGCTCAGATTTCAAGGTATGACTTGGAAGGTCAACAAGATGGCTGTAGCTTCAGCAACTCTTTTGGAACTACAAGGGAAAGACAAGTGTAGGGGAGAAGTTACCAAAGCTGTCTCAGTTCAGAAATTCTTGAGGCACTGAAGTAATGCTAGCAACCTTTTATTTCCAGACATTTTTTTCTCTTGAGAGATACAAGCTCTTATGTGTTTAGGTCACCATTACTTTGAGTTTGTTATGATATGTTGCCAGACTAAGTTGTGACTCACATACATCACACCGTGTTAAATTCCTTGAAAAATAAGGACAACTTCATCATTCAAGGTATCATTACAATAACATCTCATTGTGTGAGGTAATCTGGGTGACTTTGTGTTTGAAACAAATAAATGAAAAACTGACTGCAAACTCTCCCTTACAGAATTTTTGTGAAGATGGAATGAAAAGAAAGCACGTAAGTTTACCTGCTTAGCACAGCCCCTGACACATACTGGTTACTTGGTTCATAGTGGCTAACATTATAGGGCTACCAGAAAGGGAAACAAGCTAGAAAAAAATCCTGTTTATCCTTGGAGTAAAAAGCAGGGACAATCATTTTTATAGCTTAGCCGTTGGCAGTCTGTATTGTTATTTTCCGAACCTCTTTTTGTCTGACAGTTCATTATTCAGGAGGATTTCAGCTCAAAAATAATTGAGAAGGCAAGGCCTTAAGGAAAGGCAATGGATTTCATGAGACTGGAATTACAAAAGGATTGCCCTTCTATTTGAAGAGAGTGCCAGATAACAATTTGTAATCTCTGGATGTTATGTTTCTGGGACATGACCGCACCCTGTACCCAATATCTGGAGGGATTATGTCACTGTTGAGTGCTCGGGTAGGATGTAGATTCAGGAAAAGGCAGCTGTGCCTGCCGCTGAGAGTGTTTGTTGGGCATGGGCTGTTTGTTGCCTCTTCATTCTTCTTCATAGGTCGCACATGCAAATTCAGGTGGAGTTGGTATGTAACATGTGGTGGAAATTTGGGCTGTGATGTCAAAAGGTCACTCATTGGGTAAGCAGGTCTATTCTGAGCTGACTCTAGTCAGCCATATTGGTTCCAGCCAGTTTCAACCTGTCACCCAATTTTGTTGCAAAGGGAAGGGATTGTAACAAACTATTTCCTTATCTGCTGCCCTGCAAGACAAACTGGAGAATTTGTTGTTAGTTACCACATTCTCTAAGCCTGTAGGACAGTTTCCAGAGGTTGGCTTACTGTTTCCTGATTCTCTACTCCTATTTGCCCGTGGTATAGTCAGGAACACAACATGGAGGAGGAAGGGACTCAGTGGCTCTTTGTGAAGTTTTTATTTTATTTTATTTTTTGAGAGTCTCACTCTGTTGCCTAGGCTGGAGTGCAGTGGCATGAACTCAGCTCACTACAACCTCTGCCTCGCAGATTCAAGAGATTTTCCTGCCTCAGCCTCCTGAGTAGCTGGGATTACAGGCACATACCATCACACTCAGCTAATTGTTTTTGCATTTTTAGTGGAGACAGGGTTTCACCATGTTGGCCAGGCTGGTCTCGAACACCTGGCCTGGCCTCAAGTGATCTGTCTGCCTTGGCTTCCCAAAGTGCTGGGATTACAAGTGTGAGCCACTGCATCGGCCTGTGTGAAGTTTTTAAATGGTGAAAACATCTGTAAGGACCTTCCCCACAACCTGTGATGGTCAGTGTGACAAATGACTAATAATTAACTTTGAAACTTTCATATGGATGTCATTCCCAGAATGGAACCTGAGTGAGATCACTATTCACATGCCAAGGATTTTTTTTTTTAAAAGACAGAATCTCGTTCTTGTCACCCAGTCTGGAGTGCAGTGGTGCAATCTTGGCTCACTGCAACCTCCGCCTCCTGGGTTCAAGCGATTCTCCTGCCTCAGCCTCCTTAGTAGCTGGGATTACAGGTGCCCATCACCATGCCCAGTTAATTTTTGTACTTTTAGTAGAGACAGCGTTTCGCCATGTTGTCCAGGCTGGTGACAGTGAAAAACAAGCTAATTCAACTCTATATTATATATAAGAGACACACATAAATCAAATAGATTATGGTATATCCACACAATGGAGTGTTTTGCAGATGACAGAGAAATAAAGAAAATCTTTGTGTACTGATATAGAGTGATCACCAAGATATATTTTAGCAAAACAAGATGAAGGTCTAGAACTGTATTATAGTATGCTAATGTTTGATTAAGACAAAGTGTGTGCATATGTGAATGTGCGTGTATACACGTGCACTCACACACACATCTGTATATACTTATATTAAAATGGTTATCTATAAATAGGGTAGTATAAAAGTGAAAAAGATAGGGATGAAACCTGTCCCTATCTACAATCCATTCCCTTTGCAACAAAAGGTATCTAAAAAGTAACTTGAGCTGGGCGTCGTGGCTCATGCCTGTAATCCCAGCTACTTGGGAAGCTGAGGTGGGAGGATCATTTGAGCCCAGGAGTTTGAGCCTGTAATAAGCGACGACTATGCCACTGTGCTCCAGCCTGCGTGACAAGGCAAGACCTTGTCCCTACAAAAACCAAAAAACATGTATCTTGATATATAATTCTGTTTTTGTAATCATATTTGTTTTATTTAATTAAATGAATAAAACAGAATCAAATGAAGACAGCAGGCTTTAAAAATGAAAAACAACCGGAAACTAATGAACCTAACTGTATGTCAAGTTGGTAGCATATTCACACAGAGAAAAAAATCACTTCAAGTGACTTTAAAATACAGTATTTTTCCTGTACATCCTTATGAGATATAATTTAAGAACAAAAGAATTGCAAAGAAACTTGAAACGCGATCAATATTTATTGATAGTAGAAATATTGGCATTATTTGAAACTATTCTAGATATATTGAAAAGTAAAGTGAAATTAAAACTTACATGAATATAATTTAGAATGAAGATATTCGGTAATCAGTACAAGAGCAGAGAAATAATGTACAAAAATCAAGGATGTTCATATTCGTGGGTAACAAAACCCAAAAGAAATGTATAAATAAATATGAATAAAATAATTTAAAACAATTTTTAAAAAGAAAAAATATAAAAAAAGATTTTAAAAATCAAGGAAGTTAAAACATTGTAATTTTAAATTTGAATTGGAAGGATGAACTCAAAATTATATTTTTCTCTTAAAAATGTAATTTTAGCTCTGTTCTCCAAAACACCTAGAAGTAATAAAAAGCAAGTAGTGACGAGCTCCAGTTGTGCCTACATTATAGTCTCTAAATATCCATTTTCTTTACGAAGCTGCCAGAGGTCTTTGGAAAAATGACAGGAAATGTACACTACCTATATAAGGTTAGTACCTATATGAGCTGGAAAACAAAGAAGTTATAAATTAAGTCAACAGGATAAAAGAGCCATCTATTTTTTTTTTTTTTTTGAGACGGAGTCTCGCTCTGTCCCCCAAGCTGGAGTGCAGTGGCGTGATCTCGGCTCACTGCAAGCTCCGCCTCCTGGGTTCACGCCATTCTCCTGCCGCAGCCTCCTGAGTAGCTGGGACTACAGGTGCCCACCACCTCGCCCGGCTAATTTTTTGTATTTTTAGTAGAGACGGGGTTTCACCGTGGTCTCGATCTCCTGACCTTGTGATCTGCCCGCCTCGGCCTCCCAAAGTGCTGGGATTACAGGCGTGAGCCACCACGCCTGGCCGAGCCATCTATTTTTTTGAGATGGAGTCTCACTCTGTCACCTAGGCTGGAGTGTGGTGGCGTGATCTCGGCTCACTGCAACCTCCGCCTCCTGGGTCCAGGTGATTCTCCTGCTTCAGCCTCCTGAGTAGCTGGGACTACAGGCATGCACCACCATGCCTGGCTAATTTTTGTATTTTTGGTAGAAACAGGGTTTCGCCATGCTGACCAGGCTGGTCTTGAACTCCTGACCTCAGGTGATCCTCCTCTCGGCCTCTCAAAGTGCTGGAATTACAGGCATGAGCTACTGCACCTGGCCATAGAACAGCCATCTTGAAGGCCTTTCTCTGGTCTCAGAAGAGACGTTTTGGACAGAAATCAAGATAAATAATGACTGCAGCTCATCAAATATATTAAAAATCTGTGAGTTCATAATGACACTGAAGGAAAAACTAATTGGTCACCATTTGGAGGTCGTTAGGGCATTATAACTCATTTACTGTCATTACCCTGAAAATAAGGAGAATTAAGCATTTTCCTGTATTTCCTGTATGCGCTGTGCTGAGGATAGCCAAACTATTAATAAAAGAAAGTTTTTCTTTACATAAAAAAAAATCCAGCTTATAATTGTAGGGGTAAAAAAATGAAAGGATTAGAAAATCACCATTTTGCAACTCCTGAAGATATAATGGATCTAGGCAACGATCTTCCGTGGATGCTAAAATAAGTAGATTAAAGGTTGATGGAGGAACTTTACAAATGAAGAATTAGGCTACTACTTGAACCCACCTGATCGATCTTAACATCACTAAATGTGGGCCAGCCAGACATTCCGTGCCTCTTGATGTGATACAATAGGAAGTGCACAGCATCACCTATGAAGTGTTCTTGCCTAAAGTAAATTGAACCAAATAGAATCAAATCTCTAAATCTAACTACCATTTTGCCGGAAATGCCGGGGATGGAGGAAAAGTTAAATGACATTATGAGAAAGCAACCAGCCACATCTAAAATGTGTAACATTCTAAAGGATAAATGATTCTTCAACAAATTTATTGTACGAGAATGAAAGGAGAGATGAGGGACTCATAAAATAAAAGAGAGTTAAGGGACTTTATAACCAGATAAAATGTGTGGACCTTGTTTGAAGCCTGACTGCCTTTGAGACAATCAGAGAAATTTTAACACACACTGGGTATTAGATGAAGTAAGTCAAGGAGCACTTGTTCATTTTGTCAGGTGCGATAATGGAAAGATTATTATGTTTTAAAAAGTTTGTTAGTTAGCAATACATACTGAAATGCTGATTAATCATATGATATCTGGGTTTTAAAAATATGCCGGTGTCCTAAAATACTAAACAAAAAGATTTAAAGAAAGGTATAGCCATCAGGCAGAAATGTTTCAGAAATGACCAGGAGGGTAGAATGGGAAAAGCATTCCTTGGTTTAAGCAGTAGGTGAGTCATTGGTGACTTTACAAGAGCATCTACAGACAGATGGGTGGTTGACGAGCAAGCCAGACCAAATGATTTGGGGAGTAGTTAGAGGAAAGGGGGTGGACAAGTGCAGTCAGTGAGAAATTACTTATTTTTTCCTTTGAGACAGGGGTCTCACTCTATCGCCCAGGCTGCAATGCAGTGGCACGGTCTCAGCTCACCACAACCTCCACCTTCCAGGTTTAAGTAATTCTCCTGTCTCAGCCTCCTGAGTAGCTGGGATTACAGGCATGCGCCACCACACCTGGCTAATTTTTTGCATTTTTTTTTTTAGTAGAGATGGGGTTCAATCACTTGAACTCAGGAGGCCGAGGTTGCAGTGAGCCGAGATCATGCCATTGCACTCCAGCCTGGGCAACAAGAGCGAAACTCCATCTCAGACAAAAAAAAAAAAAAGGCTGGAAAGATACTAATAAAAATAGTAATAGTAATAATAATAGTAACTAGAGGAGTTTGAGAAAGATTTGTGTGCTGACTTTTTTTTTTTTAATGTGAAGAGATTCTATAGAGAGGGAAGGGGGGATAATGCTTTTCTTTTTTTTTGAACTTTCAGAATTCGGTCTACAACACCATGTTCTCTCTTTTCCTGTGACAGAGAGACAGGCAATATTCTCGAGAATGTCTTCTCCTTTTCCCCTGAGTCCTAGAGTGAGTAAACTTGGAGCAGAGTTTCCAGCCAAGGTATGATGGATGTGTAGGGAGAGTGAGAATAAACCTTTATTGTCTTAAGCAACTGACATTTTGCAAGTGTTTGTTACTGCAGCTAACTTAGCCCATTTGATTTAGGGATATATTTTAACATCATAAAATATAGAAGAGGTTTAATGGATTCTGAGAGTAGCATTCAGTCAGACATACATTTGCAGTAACATCTTATCAATGTGGCCAAGGGAGAATTTAATGCCACCAAGTGTGTGTTCTCCATCTGGGTCTCATAGTAATGGTACCTACATCTGTTTTTTCTGGTAGGACCACAGAGAAGGTTTCTGTCTTTTCAGAGAGGGTTTTTCTCTTATCTTTTCACAAGAATGGAAGTTAAAAAGAGATCCTCCTTTGGCAGCATCACGCTACCCTTCCTTCCCTGCCAAAATGGGTTGCACTAGTAGAGGGTGGCCCAGTCTATGGGCCCTATAATCAGAGCAAGAAGAGCTGGGGCTGGGGCTGGGGAGTGAGGCAGGTTGAGACGCTTCAAACATTAGGAAGTCTGTAGAGGACTTGGTAAGTATTCAAAGAACACTCATAAGGAAAGTAAAATGGTTGGAAACTTTGACCCAGTCTAGGTCTGGAAACTCTGAGGACCAAGCATGGTGGGATATTTGGAACTCCTTCCCCATCTTCAGGCAGGATCTGGGATTTGTTACCTGCCTGAATCCTGGGTGCATTTATTCAGGCACTGCAGTTACCCACTTAGCAGCTCTCCCTGGTTTCCCTCAGTGGAGCCCCACTGGGCAGGAATGTGATTAATTTGCCCATGGCCTAAAATCCTAGCTAATGCTTTGGTGGATCAGGCTTTGTCTTAGAAATATTTTCCAGTGGACAGAAAAACAGCTCTTTCTGGCTCACCACAGGGTCTGTCTCTAAGGGTGCTCTCAGAACTGCTGACACGGTGATATATTTCTATGAGGCAGCAATTAGCCAACTGCCCTGGGGCTGATCCCTTCTACGCTTGCAGCAGGTTCACAGCAGGGATCCCTGCTGGATAGCCTAAGCCCAATTCATCTCAGGACTCAAACTTGCTTGGGCATGATCTGGAAGGCTGATGTGTCCCAGGGGGTTGGGCTTTTGAATGAAGAGCCTCATGGAAAGGAACCACATAAAGGGAAAAAAGAATTGAAGTTCACAGGTTGGTTTAAAGATAGCAAGAAGCCAAGTATTGGGGACAAGAGAAGGCAGGGTTGTGAGGGTGTTGTGGTGGATATCTGCCACTCCCATTCACTCCCATTGCCCTCTGTGTCAGCTTGCCCGGCTGCACTCCTGCGTCCTGGAGGAGGGAGAAGGAGCGGCAATAAACATCAAATGAGAATGGAAAGAGTTGCTCTGCTGGTAACCTCAGTAAGACATAAAGGGGACCAGGACACCTTACTGTGAAGCTTCATCTGAGAGCACCCCAATTTTTCAGTTTTCCGTGGCTATCCCCAGGGTCACCTCTGGCTCCTGCTCCCACTGGCCTCTTTGCCCCACCCCTCAGCCCCCAGATTTGGAGTTCAGGCACTTTCCTAGCTTGCTTGCTTCCTTCCTTCCTTCCTTCCCTCCCTCCCTCCCTCCCTCCCTCCCTCCTTCCTTCCTTCCTTCCTTCCTTCCCTCCCTCCCTCCCTCCCTCCCTCCCTCCCTCCTTCCTTCCTTCCTTCCTTCCTTCCTTCCCTCCTTCCTTCCTTCCTTCCTTCCTTCCCTCCTTCCTTCCTTCCTTCCTTCCTTCCCTCCTTCCTTCCTTCCTTCCTTCCTTCCCTCCTTCCTTCCCTCCCTCCCTGCCTTCCTGCCTTCCTGCCTTCCTAGGCCGGCCGGCCAGCCTGCCAGCCAGCCTGCCTGCCTGCCTGCCTGCCTGCCTGCCTGCCTGCCTTCCTGTTCTCCCTTCCTTCCTCCCTCCCTCCCTCTCTCTCTCTCTCTCTCTCTCTCTCCCCCTTTCTTTTTCTGTTTCTGACAGTCTCACTGTGTCACCCAGGCTGGAGTGCAGTGGCGCAATCTTGGCTCACTGCAACCTCTGCCTCCTGGGTTCAAGCAATTCTCCTGTCTCAGCCTCCCGAGTAGCTGGGATTACAGGCATGCACCACCATGCCCAGCTAATTTTTGTATTTTTAGTAGAGACGGGGTTTCACCATATTGGTCAGGCTGGTCTTTTTTTTTTTTCTGAGACAGTCTTGCTCTGTCGCCCAGGCTGAAGTGTAGTGGCGGGCGCGATCTCGACTCATTGCAAGCTCCGCCTCCCGGGTTCACGCCATTCTCCTGCCTCAGCCTCCCGAGTAGCTGGGACTACAGGCATGTGCCAGGACACCCAGCTAATTTTTTGTATTTTCAGTAGAGACGGGATTTCACCGTGTTAGCCAGGATGGTCTCGATCTCCTGACCTTGTGATCCACCCGTCTCGGTCTCCCAAAGTGCTGGGATTACAGGCGTGCGTCACTGTGCCCAGCCCTGGTCAGGCTGGTCTGAAACTCCTAACCTCAGGTGATCCACCCGCCTGGGCCTCCCAAAGTGCTGGGATTATAGGCAGAAGCCACCGCACCCAGCCTTTCCTGCTTTCTTTCAAAGACCCCTTCATGGAAGGTGTTTATACATGTGGCAGATTTTATTGAATATTTAGGGTCCAGAAATGGTATCACATCACTGCCCAGCTCAGCCTCCCCTGGAAAGTCTATCTCACCACAAAGCAATCTGCCTGAGGTCACCTGCCCATTTTGGTGACTGGTTATCAGGCACACTGACTATTCCTCACCTCAGGGCCCTAAGTGCCTCACTGCTAAAGGGCATTCTCAGACACCGGACCTGGGACAGGGGGTTTTATGCCCCAATACCAAGCCGCAGCTGATGGGGAGCCTATGTTGGTAGATAAATAGCCCAGCTTCCCAGTCTCAGTGGGGAGATCGTGAGCATGTTCTACAGAGTTCTGCGGAGAGGCTCAGCACCAGCAGTGTTCTCATTAACACGTGCCACTGTAGGGTGGCTATAATTAACAATAATATATTATGTCATTTCAATAGTGAGAAGGAAGATATTGAATGTTCCCAACACAAAGAAATGATAAATGTTTGAGATGATGGATATGCTAATTATCACGATCTGATCACTCCACGTATGTATTGCAACATCCCTATATATCCCATGAATGTATACCATTATTATTTGTCAATTAACAAAATAAAATTTAGTTAAAAAAACACAGAAAAACAAAAATCCTTCATGGCTTCTCTTTTCCTGTCTCTCACTTTACCCACCCCCTCACTTCTGTTTCCTGGCAACACCTCCCGGCAACCTGCCTACACCTAAGCCCTTCCTTAGCAGCTGCTTTTTGTAAAATCTAAACCAAGACACCTACTCTCTGTATTTCATTTGCTACTAGTTTAAATTCTCTGCCCTCTCTTAGTTTTTCAGGCCTTTGGTTTTATAGCTGAAGTCTCATGAATATCTCTGTGAAAACGACATGCCATCTACTCTCTGTATCACACAGTTTAGCAACATAGAGGAGCTGTGCCTTTGAAATTTCAGCCTTCCTTTTTCTCTCGCCTCCACCAGTGTCTGTTTGCAGTAGATGGAAGCAGTGAAGAAATTTCTCTGCCCCTTGATATGAATTGTGCATGAACTGTGGCCTCTTGCAAGGCAGAAATGACTGCAGTAAGCTTGCTTTTATGCAGTTTTACTTCCATCCAGTGGCAGGATATGTTTCTCCTTGGATGCAGTTGGAGTGGGTGGTGGACACAGGGACTTACTGAGTAAAAGGAGGGAGGATATCAGGTCTTGCAACATTATGGTCGCTTTAGAGGTCAAACTTGCTTGGGCATGATCTGGAAGGCTGATGTGTCCCGGGCTTGGGCTTTTTATTAAGAGTCTTATGGAAAGGAACCACATAAAGGGAAAAAAGAATTGAAGTTCATAGGTTGGTTTAAAGATAGCAAGAAGCCAAGTATTGGGGACAAGAGAGGGCAGGGTTGTGAGGATGTTGTGGTGGTTTCTCTGGGGTAGGATTATCAGCATTCAGGCACTAGCTCCTCTGTCCAGGAGCAGGCTACAGCAGGTACAGCTCCATTCTGAAGCTGGTCATTGTGGAGACAGATTTCTACTCATGATGGCTTCCTAATTGAATCAGTGATGGTATGACTTCATGGCCAACAACTGTTATGACAGCTTGTGATCCACCCACCTCGGCCTCCCAAAGTGCTGGGATTATAGTAAGTGCTGAGTGAGGTACATGGAAGGTGGCTTCACGGGTACATTGGAGGCACCCAATAGAGCTAAGTGGCACCATTTGGGAGGAATTTGATGGATGGTTGGATTTCCTACAGCATAAATGAGAATGAAATCAAGGTTATCCTTTTAGGTGATGTCTATTTTGATTATTTTTAACCTCCAGGCTCGTGTGTCCTGGAAATATGCATTACATCAAGTTGCTTAATTTTTTTTATTTTTTGAGATGGAGTTTCGCTTTGTTGCCCAAGCTGGAGTGCAATGGTGTGATCTCAGCTCACTGCAACCTCCTCCTCCCGTGTTCAAGTGACTCTCCTGCCTCAGCCTCTGAGTAGCTGGAGTATCAGGGGCCCGCAACCATGCCCAGCTAATTTTTATATTTTTAGTAGAGATGGGGTTTCACCATGTTGGCCAGGATGGTCTTGAACTCTTGACTTCAGCTGATCCACTTGACTTCAGGTGATCCACCCACCTTGGCCTCCCAAAGTGCTAGGATTACAGGCATGAGCCACAACGCCTGGCTTAAGTTGTTTAATTTAACTGAGTGAATGCACAGTAATATGTTCATGGACAAACCAGGCACAAAGGGATGTTTTCCCATAAAGCAAACACATGATGGCAGATACTGCGTGAGGCCAGAGGTTTTGTCATATTTGAACTCGGGTGGAACCCTGTGAGAATGACACAGTGGTAAGGGCTTCTGACACCTTGAAGAAAGCCTAGAATTGGGAATGATTTGAACAGATGAATCTGTTAAGAAAAGTTCACTAGGAAGATTGTGTGAACCAATTCTTTGGAAGAATGAAATTCATAGCTGCTTTAAGATCATGCAAACGGCCATGTATGGTGGCTCATGCCTGTAATCCCAGCACTTTGGGAGGCTGAGGTGGGTGGATTACTTGAGCCCAGGAGTTCAAGACCAGCCTGGGCAACATAGCAAAACCCCATCTCTACAAAAAATTAAAAAAAATTAGCCGAGTGTTGTGACGCATGCACCTCTGGTCCTAGCTACTTAGGAGGCTGATATGGGAGGATTGCTTGAGCCAGGAGGTTGAGGCTGCAGTGAGTTGTGATCACGACACTGCACTCCAGCCTGGGCAACAGTGAGATTCTGTCTCAAAAAATAAAAAAGATCATACAAATTATTACAACGTTAGGACTCAGTGAAACTCAATAACATTTATTGAATGTGTTATTTACTTGGGTACATAAACTCCTTAAAATTGAGTGTGAACTTTTTCTGGATAAAAGATTTGTAGTTTCATCAGATTGTCAGTGGTTGAGTTTGTGACGTGCCCCCCCTACCCCCAAAGATTAAAAGCCTTAAGTATACTTTTTTTTTTTTTTTTGAGACGGAGTCTCGCTCTGTTGCCCAGGCTGGGATGCAGTGGCACGATCTCGGCTCACTGCAAGCTCTGCCTCCCGGGTTCACGCCATTCTCCTGCCTCAGCCTCCCAAGTAGCTGGGACTACAGGTGCCCACAACCACGCCCG
>NW_012104654.1:157955-164098 GCF_000951045.1 Mandrillus leucophaeus
CACAACCACGCCCGGCTAATTTTTTGTATTTTTAGTAGAGACAGGGTTTCACTGTGTTAGCCAGGATGGTCTCGATCTCCTGACCTCATGATCCACCCGCCTCGGCCTCCCAAAGTGCTGGGATTACAGGCTTGAGCCACCATGCCCAGCCGAGTATACTCAAAAGAGAAGTACCCTGGGTCACATAAATCTACCAACATTTAACCTCTGTCCTGTTGCTGTTCATGAGTGCATTTGTACTTCAGTGGTAACAGAAATAACCACCACCACCACCACCTCCATCATGAGCCTGAGGATCATATTGCCAAGCTGACATATATGCTTTTGTGTGTATGGAAATGGGTTTGATACTCGGATATAGGTTTGAGTCCCTGTTCTGCTAGTTAATAATTATATGACACTGATTCAGGAACTTTATCTCCTGTGTTTTGTTTTGTCTTCTCTAAAATAAGAGTCCTACCTCCTATGTTGCTGTGAGGATTAGAAAGAATGTATGTGACCTCCTTGGAATTCCTTCTTTCCTCTCGTAACTCTTTGTTATAGGACTTAGGTTGCTGTATTGATTAGGGTTCACTTTTAGAGAACAGAATCTACTCAAGCTATAGAAAAGTTGATTTTTTTTTTTTTTGAGTCAGAGTCTTGCTCTGTTGCCCAGACTGGTGTACAATTGTGCCCAGGTGGCATAATCAGGGCTCACTGTAACCTCTGCCTCCTGGGTTCAAGCTGTTCTCCTGCCTCTGCCTTCTGAATATCTGGGGTTACAGGTGCCCACCAGCACGCCTGGCTAATTTTTGTATTTTTAGTAGAGACAAGATTTCACCATGTTGGCAAGGCTGGTCTTGAACTCCTGATTCAAGTGATGCATCTGCTTCAAGCCTCTCAGAGTGCCGGGATTACAGGCGTGAGTCACCAGGTCTGGCCGAAAAGTAGAAATTTGAAGGACTAAAGAAACAGATTCTAGGCAGAGTATTCAGAAATGATTCTCAAAGCCACACTGCAGAATCAGAACACCAAGGAAGCTGCTGCATATTCTCTTGTCAGGAAAGCATTTGCTGAATGGGGAAGCTGCCGTAACAGTTGTTGGCCATGAAGTCATACCATCACTGATCCAATCAGGAAGCCGTCATGAGTAGAAACTTGTCTCCACAATGACCAGCTTCAGAATGGAGCTGTACCTGCTGTAGCCTGCTCCTTGACAGAGGAGCTAGTGCCTGAATGCTGCTATTCCTACCCCAGAGAAACCACATGCCTCTGTGACCATTTTTTAAAAATTGTTATTTTGAGACAGAGTCTTACTCTTTTACTCAAGCTGGAGTTCAATGGCACAATCACAACTCACTGCAGCCTTCAACTCCAGGCTCCAACTTCAGCCTTCCAAGTAGCTGGGACTGCAAGTGTGCACCACCATGCCTGGCTAACTCTTTAATTTTTTGTAGAGACAGCATTTTGCTATGTTGCCCACGTTGGTCTTGAACTCCTGGGTTTAAGAGATCCAACTACCTCGGCCTCCCAAAGGGCTGGAATTAAAGGGGTGAGCCACCATGCCCAGCCTCTTTGTGACCATTTTTAAAGTGTAAATGTAGAAACACCAAAAAAGGGGGGCTCTTACCTCATAATCTGATTTAAGAAACCTAAATCACACCCAGAGCCCTAGCTGCAAGGGAGTCTGAAATATGTATAATTTTTTTTCTTTAATCTTCCATCTTCTTCAATATAAGAAAGCATCCTAGGAAGAGATAAGATAGATATTGAATGTTAATCTGCCATGTGTATTCTAGTAGTTTTTGTGCAAGTATTATTAGCAGAGACAGAATTTCACCATGTTGACAAGGCTGGTTTTGAACTCCTGACCTCAAGTGATCCATCCGCCTCAAGCCTCCCAGAGGGCTGGGAAAAAAGACGTGAGCTACCATGCCTGGCCAAAAATTAGAAATTTGAAGGGCTAAAGATTATTGTTCATTATTTTGTCCAAGTAGTATTTTTATTATTTTTTCTGTTCCAGAAGCTTTTTATTGTTGCTCCAAGTTTAAGAATTTTCAGTGATGGCAGAAAACCAACACTTTTAGACAACATCTTGCATAGCCCTGCTCAACTTCTGAATCTTGGTCTTGGCAGACATGTCAACATATTTCTTTCCAATGCACACAATCATTCCACCTATGATTGACAGATCAGTCTTACCCTCCAATTTCAATACTTGGCCTTGACTTAGGAATCTCCTGAAGAGATTTAGAATTAGAGAATTAGAATTCTCTAATTCAGAGAGTGTGGCTTCCTCTAAAGGAGATGCAGTGGCCACTGTGCAAGGTAGCTCTCCACGGTGGACACTCATCATGGTAGAAAAGGCAGAAATGACTCCTTGGGTATTGCTTCAGTGACCATGTTCAGCAAGCAAACTGATCGGGGTCGTGAGGGAAGAGAACGTCTCTGGCTGTGATGTCATTTAGGCTTTTCACTTTAACGGAATGCTTCACATAGGGGTTCAAAATAGAAGCAGCCACTTTGGGTTCCTTCAGGATTTGTGCTATTCTCAACAGCTCCTTTTCTACTTGCTCCAGCTTATTCTGTTTCGATGCAGCAGAATGAAGAGCCATGGCATAGAGACCTTCAATACTGTATACCTGAACTGAAGCCTCACAGGCTTGGCAATGGTCTGACCACAGATGTACTGGAGCATTGCACCTGCAGGGAGAGCCTAGACACTGCTGGAGGGTGGCCATCATCTCCCGGGCACCTTTTTACTATTTTTTAATTACAGAAGTAATATATAGCCTGGGTGTGGTGGCTAACACTTATAATCCCAGCACTTTGGGTGGCAGAGGTGGGAGGATTGCTTGAGCCCAGGGGGTTTGAGACCAGCCTGGGCACCATAGCAAGATGCTGTCTCTATAAAAAATACAAAAATTAAGGCTGGGTGTGGTGGCTCATGCCTGTAATCCCAGCACTTTGGGAGGCCAAGGTGGGTGGATCGCTTGAGGTCACGAGTTCAAAACCAGCTTGACCAATATGGTGAAACTCTATTTCTGCTAAAAATACAAAAATTAGCCAGGAGCGGTGGCATGCATCTGTAGTCCTAGCTACTCGGGAGGCTGAGACAGGAGAATTGTTTGAATCTGGGAGGCAGAGGTTGCAGTGAGCCAAGATCGTGCCACTGCACTCCAGCCTAGGCGACAGAGTAAAACTCCATCTCAAACAAATGAAGAAACAAACCAAATATAAAAATTATCCAGTCATGGTGGTGCATGTCTATAGTCTCAACTACTCAGGAGATTGAGGTGGAAGGATTGCTTGAGTCCATGAGGTCAGTACTGCAGTGAACTGTGATTGTGCCATTGCACTCCAGCCTGGGTGACAGAATGAGACCCTGTCTCAAAACAAAAACAACAATAACAAACAAAACAGAAAAGTAATACATAGATATATTCTCTTTGTAGAAGACGAGAACAGAACAAATCTGTAGAATAAAAAATAAATATCCCGACCCACTCAGTTCCCACATTGCTTCCTAGCAGGAGTCACTGACAGCAGTTTACCAGCTATTGGTTCAATCTTTTGTCTGTGCCTGCATATGTATATAGAGGTATGTACACATATCTAAGAATTTTTTAAAACATAAATATGCTAATGCTAGTCCATAACTTTGCTTAGAAATCTTTCCATGTCAGGTCATAAAGATCTAATAGGGGTCAGGAAACTTTCTGCAAAGGGCCAGATAGTAAAGATTTTAGGCTTTGTGGACCACATATAGCAGTCGTCCCCAACCTTTTCAGTACCAGGGACTGGTTTCGTGAAAGACAATTTTTCCGTGGATGAGGGTATGGGGGAGATGGTTTCAGGATGAAACAGTTCCAACTCAGATCATCAGGCATTAGATTTTCATAAGGAGTGCACAACCTGGATCCTTGCATGTGCAGTTCACAATAGAGTTTGCACTCCTATGAGAATCTAATAGATCTGGCAGGAGACAGAGCTCAGGTGGTAATGCTCTCTTCGCCTGCCACTTGCCTCCTGCTATGCTACCTGGTTCCTAACAGGCCACTGATCTGATATACAGTCTCTGTGACATAGTCTTCTTCTTTTTGTTGCTATTTGTTTTTGTTTTTTTAAACAACCATTTAAAAATGTCAACAACATTCTTTTTTTTTGAGACGGAGTCTTGCTCTGTCCCCCGGGGGGAGTGCGGTGGCGCGATCTCAGCTCACTGCAAGCTCTGCCTCCTGGGTTCATGCCATTCTCCTGCCTCAGCCTCCCGAGTAGCTGTGACTACAGGCGCCCGCCACCACACCCGGCTAATTTTTTTGTATTTTTAGTAGAGACTGGGTTTTGCCATGTTAGCCAGGATGGTCTCGATCTCCTGACCTCGTGATCCGCCTGCCTCAGCCTCCCAAAGTGCTGGGATTACAGGCTTGAGCCACCGCGCCTGGCCTTTTTTTTTTTTTTGAGATGGAGTCTTGCTCTGTCACCCAGGCTGGAGTGCAGTAGCATGACCTCGGCTCACTGCAATCTCCGCCTCCCAGGTTCCAGTGATTCTCCTTCCTCAGCCTCCCTAGTAGCTGGGACTACAGTTGCATGCCACTATGCCTGGCTCATTTTTGTATTTTTAGTAGAGACAGGGTTTCACCATATTGGCCAGGCTGGTCTCAAACTCCTGACCTCAGGTGATCCGCCCACCTTGGCCTCCTAAAGTGATGAGATTACAGGCATGAGTCACTGCTCTTGGCCCCACATTTTCTTTATTCATTCATCCTTCAATGGATATTTAGGTTGTTTCCATAGCCATCTTGGCTATTGTGAATAATGATGAAATGAACACAGGGGTACAGATATCTTTTTGGGATCCTGATTTCAATTCTTTTGGATATGTACCCACAAGTGAGATTGCTAGATCACATGATAGTTCTATTTTTAATTTTTTGAGGAAATTCCAAACTGTTTTCTACAGTGGCTGCATCATTTTGCATTCCTACCAACAGCATGCAGGAGTTCCGCATCCTTGTCAACACTTTCTGTCTTTTTCTTTTTGATAAGCGGGGGTTCTGGGCCAACTCTTTCTCCCCTGGGAAAAGCTGAGAACTGGACTTTTTTTATCCACAAACTCTGTGCTGTGTGAGGGGAAGGGCCAATGGCGCCTATCAGCCAGAGACTCCACCTCCATTCTCCCCTTGGTATCCAAACTGTAACCGATCATGAGACTTCCAGGACTGGCAAAATATAGCTAGTTTTTTGGGAAGTCCTCTCAGAAGAGTTGAGGTGCTGGACACAAAGACCAAAACCTCTCCCTCCTCTGGTGGAAGCTTGGGAGTGAGGGGATCTTCTCATGGTCATACGGCATGGGGTTAGGGACAGGGTCTCCGGTGAGAGAATGTCCCGAGTCTCCTTACTGGCTTCGGTGAGTCTGATGTAGCATTTTCTGGGGGTGCAGGAGCCTTTCAGGTAGTTTCTGATCTTCCGCAAAGGGAATTTGTCAATGAATTTTTGTTGAATCAGTATGTGGAGGGGAGGGGGAAGGATAATTCAGGTTTTTTTATACTGCCATGTTGCTGACATAACAACCTCTTATTAACGTAACTACTTATTTTTTTGTGAGTCTAGAAAGTTGTTAATCCTTTTTGAACCTCATTTCTTTTAAAAATAACTCTATAAATTGGAGGTGGCAACACTGAGACTTTATTAGGTTACAGTAAGTATTAAATGAAATCATGTATGCATTTCGCGTGGATGTTACCGGCTCCTACTCCCAGTTGAGCAGAAGACTAGATCCATTTCATGGACTCACTAGGGGTAGCTTACATTTCCTTACCATCAAACTGGCTAATTAAAAGACGGCTTTAGCCATTTGCTCCCTCTCCTACTCTGGGCTATCTTCTCTGAGAGCCAACATTCCTGCCCAGCACTTTTTTTTTTTTTTTTTTTTTTTTGAGACAGGGCCTCACTCTGTTGCCCAGGCTGGAGTGCAGTGGTGCCATCTCGGCTCACTGTAACCTCCGCCTCCCGGGTTCAAGCGATTCTCCCGCCTTAACCTCCCGAGTAGCGGGAATTACAGGCGCCCACCACCACACTTGGCTAATTTTTGTATTTTTAGTAGAGACGGGGTTTCACCATGTTGGCCAGGCTGGTCTCGAACTCCTGGCCTCAAGTGATCC
>NW_012104654.1:164148-167176 GCF_000951045.1 Mandrillus leucophaeus
TAAAAATACAAAAAATTAGCCAGGCGTGGTGGCGTGTGCCTGTAATCCCAGCTACTTGGGAGGCTGAGGCAGGAGAATCGCTTGAACCTGGGAGGTGGAGGTTGCAGTGAGCCAAGATCGCACCATTGCACTCTGGCTTGGGCAACAAGAGTAAAACTCTGTCTCAAAAAAAAAGTAATTCTGGCTGGGTGCAGTGGCTCATGCCTGTAATCCCAGCACTTTGGGAGGCTGAGGTGGGTGGATCACCTGAGATTAGTTTGAGACCAGCCTGACCAACATAGTGAAACCCCCCCTTAATAAAAATACAAAAAATAGCCGGGCGTGGTGGCGGGCGCCTGTAATCCCAGCTACTCAGGAGGCTGAGGCGGGAGAATTGCTTGAATCCGGGAGGCAGAGGTTGCAGTGAGCCAAGCCATTGCACTCCAACCTGGGTGACGGAGCAAGACTGTCTCAAATTTAAAAAAAAAAAAAGTAATACCACCAGAGTTATTGAATGAAAGGTTTCCAAGTGTTCTAATATTAATTCTGAAGCGTCAACATCATGTTTTTAGAAGGATGTTATTGAATCACAACATATTGTCACTTGAAGGCACCTCTAATCTCAGTTTACAACTAAGAAAGTGTGATGTACTTGTTGGGCAAACACAGTGGGCAATGGACCAGCCAGTGGGGACACCCCAATGAATCCTGAGTTACAATTCTAAATACTACCTCATTTGTACACACTGGGAACTGGGAAAAATGTCAGGTTACAAGCAAAATATATTTGCATAGACCTTTACATTTTTCACTGTGCTATTCTCGACAACACTGTTGATTACTATCCTCTTTGAAATCCACGTCTAACTCAGACCAGCAATGAAGTCTCTTTAATTCTTAAAACCAGTAATGTCGGTGTTGCTGATCTACATGTAGGATTTCAGAATTTAACCAGGCCAGATAGTACAACTGTGTTCAACTCAACTAGGACCGGGAAGTTCCCAAGTGGGCTTTACATTGAATGGAGTTTTAAAATTCCACAGAGGCCCACCAGTGGATTAAGTATGTATTCTTGGAACACCAAAAAACAGGAGGCCTTGTTGGTATCACTGGCAATCCCTAGATGACAAAGTTTCAAGTAAGGGGAAATGAAGACAGGGTCTTGTTCTGCCACCAGGCTAGAGTGCGGTAGTGTGACCTTGGCTCACTGCAGCTTTGAATTCTTGGACTCAGGCGATCCCCTTGCCTCAGCCTCTTGAGTAGCTTGGATTACAGGCACATGCCGCCGTGCCCCGCTATGTTTCTACAGAGAGAGGGTCTCACTATGTTGCCCAGGCTGGTCTTAAACTCCCGGCCCAAAGCCATCATCCTGCTTTGGCCTCCCAAAGCACTGGGATTACAGGTATGAGCCACTGTGCCTGGCCCAAGAAAGTAATGCGTTTTATAAAGTTTAGCGCATAAGGAATTCAATAAGGAGAGGTCATAGTCCTCCCTCAGGTATCATGTAGAAGCAAAGCAGAGCTCATATGTACTTAAAATGTCATCCAGGGTCACTGTCTGAAGTGCTAATTTTATGTTTCTTTTTACACAAAAAAAGAAAAAAAAGTTAATCTTCCAATTCAACGAGTCAGTCACCTGGTATAATAACTGATTGAGTTGGGTATAGTTCCTCCATTTCAAATGGTTTACATAATTGGATATAATAGAGAGCAATATTCAGCAAAAGGTGATCACTATAAACATGTGAAATATCATTATGAATGTGCTTGAGGAACATTGGGGGTGGGTCAGGGCATGGGATAAAGGTGGAGTTAATCTAAAAAAGAAGAGACTTCATTGAGAAGGAATTTGAAAGGAGATAGGCAATCTGGCAGCTTAAAAAGATGGAGAATCCAAGCCATGTGTAATATATATGTGCCTGCTTGAATTTTCATTAGGACCAAGTTGTCCCTAATGGCATGAAAAATAATAAAATACAAAGTTGGATGAAAGTTAGATTACTGAACCCAGAAGAAAGTGCTTATAGCTATGATATCCTTAACTTTTTTATGAAACTTTCTCTTTAATAGTTTATAATGATAAACCTCTAGTTGAGTGGAAAAATCTGGCACTAGAGAATTTTACTTAATTATATAACTGAGAGTTGACAGAGCTTTTAAAAAAAATTAGCTTGTGCCATGTAAAAGTGCTGGTATTTGATCTTGACCATTTTTGACCTAACAAACTGGCAGTGTTTTATGCTTTGACATAAAACATGGATTAATAATTTCATAAAAATAGTTATATATACCAGGTGCGATGGCATGCCTGTAAGCTCAGCACTTTGTGAGGCCAAAGCAGGAGGATTGCTCACATCCGGAAGTCCGAGACCAGCCTGGACAATATAGCAAGACCTTGTCTCTCCAAAAAATCAGAACCTATCCAGGTGTGGTGGTGTGTGCCTGTAGTCCTAGCTACTTGGGAGGCTAAAGTGGGAGGATCACTTGAGCCCAGAAGGTTGAGGCTACAGTGAGCTGTGATCGTGCCACTGCCCTCAGCCTGGACGACAGAGTGAGAGACCCTGTCTCAAAAAAATAAAAAAATAACTCAGGAAGCGCTATATATATTTATATATATAATATTTGACTTATTACATGCAATTTGTCTTATTTCATATTTTATTTCCATACATAATATAATTCAATATATGTAACATTAAAACCCTACTAAACATAGCATCATTTTGATGACTGAGAAATCACTTCCTTCTTCTTCACTAGACATTCATTGAGCACCTATTATGTTTTCAGCACTCTGTTCCTTGCTGAGATACAAGGATGAGTAAAATATATTTCTTGCCCTTGACTTTCTCAGTTTAGTAAGGGAGATGAACACCTTAACAGATCATTACTCAGAGAGACTGTGTGTATAGGGGTTAAGAAGGAAGACCCTGAGGTCAGACAGACCTAGATGTTTAGTCTGGTCTTCACCACTTTTGCTAAGTGCCAAAGCTCTCTTAGCCTTGTGGAAATAATAACAGTACCTCCCAGGATTCTTGTGAGAGTTAAAT
>NW_012104654.1:167271-173258 GCF_000951045.1 Mandrillus leucophaeus
GTCTCGATCTCCTGACCTCGTGATCCGCCTGCCTCAGCCTCCCAAAGTGCTGGGATTACAGGCTTGAGCCACCGCGCCTGGCCTTTTTTTTTTTTGAGATGGAGTCTTGCTCTGTCACCCAGGCTGGAGTGCAGTAGCATGACCTCGGCTCACTGCAATCTCCGCCTCCCAGGTTCCAGTGATTCTCCTTCCTCAGCCTCCCTAGTAGCTGGGACTACAGTTGCATGCCACTATGCCTGGCTCATTTTTGTATTTTTAGTAGAGACAGGGTTTCACCATATTGGCCAGGCTGGTCTCAAACTCCTGACCTCAGGTGATCCGCCCACCTTGGCCTCCTAAAGTGATGAGATTACAGGCATGAGTCACTGCTCTTGGCCCCACATTTTCTTTATTCATTCATCCTTCAATGGATATTTAGGTTGTTTCCATAGCCATCTTGGCTATTGTGAATAATGATGAAATGAACACAGGGGTACAGATATCTTTTTGGGATCCTGATTTCAATTCTTTTGGATATGTACCCACAAGTGAGATTGCTAGATCACATGATAGTTCTATTTTTAATTTTTTGAGGAAATTCCAAACTGTTTTCTACAGTGGCTGCATCATTTTGCATTCCTACCAACAGCATGCAGGAGTTCCGCATCCTTGTCAACACTTTCTGTCTTTTTCTTTTTGATAAGCGGGGGTTCTGGGCCAACTCTTTCTCCCCTGGGAAAAGCTGAGAACTGGACTTTTTTTATCCACAAACTCTGTGCTGTGTGAGGGGAAGGGCCAATGGCGCCTATCAGCCAGAGACTCCACCTCCATTCTCCCCTTGGTATCCAAACTGTAACCGATCATGAGACTTCCAGGACTGGCAAAATATAGCTAGTTTTTTGGGAAGTCCTCTCAGAAGAGTTGAGGTGCTGGACACAAAGACCAAAACCTCTCCCTCCTCTGGTGGAAGCTTGGGAGTGAGGGGATCTTCTCATGGTCATACGGCATGGGGTTAGGGACAGGGTCTCCGGTGAGAGAATGTCCCGAGTCTCCTTACTGGCTTCGGTGAGTCTGATGTAGCATTTTCTGGGGGTGCAGGAGCCTTTCAGGTAGTTTCTGATCTTCCGCAAAGGGAATTTGTCAATGAATTTTTGTTGAATCAGTATGTGGAGGGGAGGGGGAAGGATAATTCAGGTTTTTTTATACTGCCATGTTGCTGACATAACAACCTCTTATTAACGTAACTACTTATTTTTTTGTGAGTCTAGAAAGTTGTTAATCCTTTTTGAACCTCATTTCTTTTAAAAATAACTCTATAAATTGGAGGTGGCAACACTGAGACTTTATTAGGTTACAGTAAGTATTAAATGAAATCATGTATGCATTTCGCGTGGATGTTACCGGCTCCTACTCCCAGTTGAGCAGAAGACTAGATCCATTTCATGGACTCACTAGGGGTAGCTTACATTTCCTTACCATCAAACTGGCTAATTAAAAGACGGCTTTAGCCATTTGCTCCCTCTCCTACTCTGGGCTATCTTCTCTGAGAGCCAACATTCCTGCCCAGCACTTTTTTTTTTTTTTTTTTTTTTTTGAGACAGGGCCTCACTCTGTTGCCCAGGCTGGAGTGCAGTGGTGCCATCTCGGCTCACTGTAACCTCCGCCTCCCGGGTTCAAGCGATTCTCCCGCCTTAACCTCCCGAGTAGCGGGAATTACAGGCGCCCACCACCACACTTGGCTAATTTTTGTATTTTTAGTAGAGACGGGGTTTCACCATGTTGGCCAGGCTGGTCTCGAACTCCTGGCCTCAAGTGATCCTCCCACCTCGGCCTGCCAAAGTGCTGGGATTACAGGCATGAGCCACCATGTCCAGCTTCTGCCCAGCACTTCTAACCCTCCTCCAGCATCTATTTCCTCTTCTTCTTCAATGCCTGGGATATGGGCTCTATTCCAGGCACTCCTGCTGGTTCTTCCACTAGGATCTGAACCTTCCTCTCACCCATAAACAGGTACTTTCATAGGGTCAGAACAATGCTTTGGTCTGTGGTCTGTCTTGGGGGTTGGGGGGCTGCCGCCTTTCCACATCCCTGTTAGAGATATGATAGGAAAGCTGGGCTGCATGTGTACCAGCATCTTCCAGCACTGATATGTAGCCTTGCCCCTTACTGTTTAGAACCAGTTTCCTCTGCTCCTTCCTTCACTCTGAGGACTTTGTAATTGGACAAATGTTAATATCCCTACTTTTTTCCCCTTAGGATCAATTTTCTCTCAGGAGGCTCCTCATTGACTCATGCAAACAGATTTCTGGCAGGAACTGCTCCAAGGCCTTCCAGATGTTCACAGGCATGGATGAATCAGAGCAAAAATGGACAGATGCAACTGAAATGGAGGGTTCTGCTATGTAAGTAAAGCATCCAGCCTTTCACATTGGGAGTCACCACGAGTCCTAAGCTTGAGTTGAGTCATCTTTAATTGAGGTACACAGAGTAGGGCAGCTTTGAAGTCATTTACACCTGAAACTGGACCCCTACCCGGTGTCTTTCTTTCTGTGTGACCTGGAGTTAGCTACTTAACTTTCTGAGTTTCAATTTACTCACAGTTAAAATAGTAATACTAATTTTCATTTTATGGTTTGTTGTGTGCATTATTAAATAATATTTAGAAAATATCTGGCAAGTACTAGGTTTGCTTTTTATTCTTTTTCCATTAAGCATCTCTTTTGTGACTTACTAAGGCTGAGTTTTATTTTATTATATTTCTATCATCCTTCTTTTCGTGTAGTCTTTTTCTTTCTCTTTTTTTTTCTTTTTTCTCTTTCTCTCCTCCTGCCTGCCTGCCTACCTTCCTTCTTTTTTTCTTTGCTGTGTTTTTAAAGCAGTAGACAAATATCAGAGAACAGGACCCCATCATTAGAACACTGACAAGTTTTTCTAGCAGAAACAACAATATTTTGTTCCAACAATTGTGTAGGCTTAATATATAAGTAACTTCACAATATCCTTAAAAAATTAAACACAGATTAGAGTGTTCTAAAGTTATTTAAAAATTTAAAAATGTTAAAAATTGGCTGGATGCGGTGGCTCACACCTGTAATCCCAGCACTTTGGGAGGCTGAGGCGGGTGGATCACCTGAGGTGGGGAGTTCGAGACCAGCCTGACCAATATGGAGAAACCCCGTCTCTACTAAAAATACAAAACTAGCCCGGTGTGGTGGTGCACGCCTGTAATCCCAGCTACTCGGGAGGTTGAGGCAGGAGAATCACTTGAACCTAGGAGGCAGAGGTTGCAGTGAGCCAAGATCATGCCATTGCACTCCAGCCTGGGCGACAAGAGCAAAACTGCATCTCAAAAAAAAAAAAAAAAAGTTAAAAATCACACATAAGCTCACAACTTACAAGAACAAAGAACTTTTATATGTTATATTACTTACCATAAACCAATAGCAAATATCTATTTCTCAAAGGCACAAATTCTGCATAAAATTTAGCCATGCCTTCCCACACCTGTTACCCAAATACAATTCAATAAAATCAGTGACGCCAGGGTATTGTGAAGCTTCAATTACAACTGGATATAAAATGAGCTTATCTAAGCTGTTGTTATGGTGCTAACTTTATAAAAAATGTATCTGAGAATGGACTTTCTCTTTCTACCTAATCTAAAAGGTAGGATGCTGGAGATAGTGAATTACCCCAAACCACAAATGGGAAACAGATGGCTTTTCAGCCAGGAACAGAACCAATTATTTATAACCTTCTCCTCGTCATCCTTTTTACAAACTAAACCTGGCAAATGGTTGGGAACATGAGCTCACAAGTCAGTAGGACAACAAAATATGCTGGTTATACTGTAGGCTAGTTTCTTCCGGAAAGAAGGCACAGTAGTGCAGGATGAAAATAGGGGTGATGAAAGCAACTTAAGGTTACTTTTGATTTTTAAAAATAGTAATTCTGGACTGGGTGCTGTGGCTCATGCTTGTAATCCCAGCACTTTTGGAGGCTGAGGGGGGTGGATCACCTGAGGTCAGGAGTTTGAGATCAGCCTGGCTAACGTGGTGAAACCCCGTTTCTACTAAAAATACAAAAAATTAGCCAGGCGTGGTGGCGTGTGCCTGTAATCCCAGCTACTTGGGAGGCTGAGGCAGGAGAATCGCTTGAACCTGGGAGGTGGAGGTTGCAGTGAGCCAAGATCGCACCATTGCACTCTGGCTTGGGCAACAAGAGTAAAACTCTGTCTCAAAAAAAAAGTAATTCTGGCTGGGTGCAGTGGCTCATGCCTGTAATCCCAGCACTTTGGGAGGCTGAGGTGGGTGGATCACCTGAGATTAGTTTGAGACCAGCCTGACCAACATAGTGAAACCCCCCCTTAATAAAAATACAAAAAATAGCCGGGCGTGGTGGCGGGCGCCTGTAATCCCAGCTACTCAGGAGGCTGAGGCGGGAGAATTGCTTGAATCCGGGAGGCAGAGGTTGCAGTGAGCCAAGCCATTGCACTCCAACCTGGGTGACGGAGCAAGACTGTCTCAAATTTAAAAAAAAAAAAAGTAATACCACCAGAGTTATTGAATGAAAGGTTTCCAAGTGTTCTAATATTAATTCTGAAGCGTCAACATCATGTTTTTAGAAGGATGTTATTGAATCACAACATATTGTCACTTGAAGGCACCTCTAATCTCAGTTTACAACTAAGAAAGTGTGATGTACTTGTTGGGCAAACACAGTGGGCAATGGACCAGCCAGTGGGGACACCCCAATGAATCCTGAGTTACAATTCTAAATACTACCTCATTTGTACACACTGGGAACTGGGAAAAATGTCAGGTTACAAGCAAAATATATTTGCATAGACCTTTACATTTTTCACTGTGCTATTCTCGACAACACTGTTGATTACTATCCTCTTTGAAATCCACGTCTAACTCAGACCAGCAATGAAGTCTCTTTAATTCTTAAAACCAGTAATGTCGGTGTTGCTGATCTACATGTAGGATTTCAGAATTTAACCAGGCCAGATAGTACAACTGTGTTCAACTCAACTAGGACCGGGAAGTTCCCAAGTGGGCTTTACATTGAATGGAGTTTTAAAATTCCACAGAGGCCCACCAGTGGATTAAGTATGTATTCTTGGAACACCAAAAAACAGGAGGCCTTGTTGGTATCACTGGCAATCCCTAGATGACAAAGTTTCAAGTAAGGGGAAATGAAGACAGGGTCTTGTTCTGCCACCAGGCTAGAGTGCGGTAGTGTGACCTTGGCTCACTGCAGCTTTGAATTCTTGGACTCAGGCGATCCCCTTGCCTCAGCCTCTTGAGTAGCTTGGATTACAGGCACATGCCGCCGTGCCCCGCTATGTTTCTACAGAGAGAGGGTCTCACTATGTTGCCCAGGCTGGTCTTAAACTCCCGGCCCAAAGCCATCATCCTGCTTTGGCCTCCCAAAGCACTGGGATTACAGGTATGAGCCACTGTGCCTGGCCCAAGAAAGTAATGCGTTTTATAAAGTTTAGCGCATAAGGAATTCAATAAGGAGAGGTCATAGTCCTCCCTCAGGTATCATGTAGAAGCAAAGCAGAGCTCATATGTACTTAAAATGTCATCCAGGGTCACTGTCTGAAGTGCTAATTTTATGTTTCTTTTTACACAAAAAAAGAAAAAAAAGTTAATCTTCCAATTCAACGAGTCAGTCACCTGGTATAATAACTGATTGAGTTGGGTATAGTTCCTCCATTTCAAATGGTTTACATAATTGGATATAATAGAGAGCAATATTCAGCAAAAGGTGATCACTATAAACATGTGAAATATCATTATGAATGTGCTTGAGGAACATTGGGGGTGGGTCAGGGCATGGGATAAAGGTGGAGTTAATCTAAAAAAGAAGAGACTTCATTGAGAAGGAATTTGAAAGGAGATAGGCAATCTGGCAGCTTAAAAAGATGGAGAATCCAAGCCATGTGTAATATATATGTGCCTGCTTGAATTTTCATTAGGACCAAGTTGTCCCTAATG
>NW_012104654.1:177178-187035 GCF_000951045.1 Mandrillus leucophaeus
TAGTCTGGTCTTCACCACTTTTGCTAAGTGCCAAAGCTCTCTTAGCCTTGTGGAAATAATAACAGTACCTCCCAGGATTCTTGTGAGAGTTAAATATGGCAATGCACGTGAAGTTGCTTAGCATTGTACTGTACTTCACAAGTACTCAGGAAATGCTGAGTATTACTGTATGTGTTAAATGCGACCTTATATAATTAGATGTGGTTGGTACTTGCTTCCTTTGAGTGGAGTTAGGTCAACTGGTTTTAAGGATAAACAACATATGACAGTGACAATGGTTTATAGTGAACTATAGTGAACTCCTCATAGTGGTTTAGAGAAAAATCTCATCATCTTTTCCTGGAAATGAAACCTGTTATCAATCAGAAGTGCTGGTCTAAGGAAGTAAGGAAGTGGCTGAACAGATTGAACACACCTCTCAGGAGTGGGGCTGGCTTTTCTAGGTACTCAATATTCTTTTAACGCTTTAGGTAAGAAAAAAACAAGGTGGGTTTGGTAATAATGGATTTGATGATAATCAAGAATTCAAATTCTCTTCTTCAGTTCACGTTTGTCTTCTCAGACAAAATAGTTATTGCCAAGATGCCCAGGCACATGAATGCCCTTATCAAAACCTACTGAATAGTCTTTCCTTCAGTAAATACTCTTGAGCCCTACAGTTTGCCAGGCACTGTGCTAGGCTCTGGGAGTGTGAAGGTAAGCAAAACCACAGGCTGGTGGCGGAGACAGACATTCTTGAAATAAGCCTCCACATACATAATCATAGTTGCTCTAAGTGAGGAGCTTAGAGTAGGGGCCCTGATTTAGGCTGGGGCATAGGTTTGTGGAGGCGGAGAAGAGTTCATTTAGGGAAGTAACACCTAAAAGTACCACTTACCCTTTAGAAGAGCTGGCGATTTTCTCTCTTTTTTTGTTTTTTGAGACAGGGTCTTGCTCTGTCACCCAGGTTAGAGTGCAATGGCGCAATCTTGGCTCAGTGCAACCTCCACCTCCCAGGTTCAAGTCATTCTCATGCCTCAGCTTCCCGAGTAGGTGGGATTACAGGTGCCTGTCATCACGCCTGGCTAATTTTTGTATTTTTTAGTAGAGACAGGGTTTCACTATCTTGGCCAGGCTGATCTCGAACTCTTGACCTCATGATCCACCCCTACCTTGGCCTCCCAAAGTGTTGGGATTACAGGCGTGAGCCACTGTGCCTGGCTGATTTTCTCTTTAGTTCCAAAACTGCCAGCAAGTTCAGGAGATAAAAGCTTAGTCAAATAAATTTTTGGTTACCATATGGAAAATGTCATGTTGATATAGATTATTCATTCTATCACCCAACTATATTGATAACATTAAACATGGCCTTTCTATCTGTCATTCTGCCCCAATGGATCTTTCATTTCATTAATGTTACACAAAGTAAAATCATCTACCTCTGGAATGATTTTATCATTATTAACACACATATACACGTATGCTTAATTATGGTTCTTTATGAGCACTAAAAAAGCTGGGAAAATTTGAGAAGATAGTAGAATGAAATAGTTCTTCCTTTCTTGTCTGGGAGGAGTTCCTTGCTCTGGAATGATACTTCGTGTATAAATACAGTGTTTCTCCGTGGTCTTCCTTTTGGATTTTTGGAGGTTGATGGAAAGGGCTGAATTTCAGCACACACTGAAAACAGCTTATCTTGTAGGAGGGATTATAATATCCCAAACATTGTATAAAAGTGGCATTTTGAGATTTCCTCAGAAATGTATTACAAACGCAGAGAGGAAAAAAATGATTGTAGCAAGTATTCAGCCATTTTGTCCTTTTATTCAAATATTTACAGGAATAGTCACACTTATTTTTTTCAGCCTTAAATAAGCAAAGCTTGATTTTTTAAAAGAGGCTGTCTTTTAGGTGTTGCAAGTGGAATCTGCTCGTATTGATTGGGTTGCTCTTCAGTAATTTCCTTCAGCGTGCACGTATCTTCCTTTTTATGTTTTTCTCAAGCAATCAGTAAATAATGTATTTATCAAACTTAAGAGAGTGTCCAAACATAATTTCTTTGGAAAAGCTGGGTTTCTTTCTTGCTGAGGTATATAGTTGATGAGTTCTTTAGCCAGTTGGATTATAGCAGCTCGGTGAGATCATAGCAAGTAACCTGGTTATGTTGCACTGATATTTATCACAGGAAATGAACTCATCTCCACAAATTATTTGCTGCAAAATAAATTAACTCCTTTAGTAGAAGATTATCACAGGATCAGCACGTCCCACTTGTCAAGGAAGGAATATGAGCACAGTGTAGCTTTACTGTAACAGCAGGAAACCATTATTTTGTTGTTCACAGTAGTCTCACATAAATCTAAAATAATATCATCAAATGAACACTCTGATTGGAGTCATTGATCACTAAATTATTAGAAGTCCAAGAAATTGCTAAGTTTCACCGGGCATGGTGGCTTATGCCTGTAATCCCAGCACTTTGGGAGGGCGAGGCGGGTGGATCACCTGAGGTTGGAAGTTCAAGACCAGCCTGACCAACATGGAGAAATCCTGTCTCTACTAAAAATACAAAATTAGCTGGGTGTAGCCCCAGCTACTCAGGTGGCTGAGGCAGGAGAATTGCTTGAACCTGGGAGGTGGAGGTTGCGGTGAGCCGAGATCGTGCCATTGCACTCCAGCCTGGGCAACAAGTTGGAAACTCTGTCTCAAAAAAAAAAAAAAGAAAAGAAAAAAAGAAAAAGAAATTGCCAAGTTTCAACAAAGTCATAGTCATGTTAGTTGTGTGAAATATTTCATAATACATTCTAATAAAAGGATTATTCCTGTAAGGTTATAACAACGATATTGTGCACTTTTACTATTGCATAGCTTTTCCTATGAGCCCGACACTATGTTAGGCACTTACATGCATTATTTTGTGTCCTTTGTACAGCAAACCTAGAATGGTTTACTCTTGGGTTTCTTCCCCAGATCACAGATAAAGAATAGAGAACTGATTGTGCTAAAAAAATTTTCTGGTGCCTGTGATCAGTGTATTATATTTGGTATCTACGTTGGGCTGAGAATAAAAAAATAGAAACTAGAAGGACACTAGAAATAGAGGGAAGATAGGGAATTGGAGGGGACCAGAGCTAGAAAAGGAAATTATAGTAATAGATTATGCCAGAGACTGTGTATATGATGGGACAAACAACATTTTTTTTTCTTTCCTTTTTTTTTTTTTTTTTGAGACAGAGCCTTGCTCTGTGGCTCAGGCTGGAGTGCAGTGGTACAATCTGGGCTCACTGCAAACTCTGCCTCCCTGATTCAAGCAATTCTCATGCTTCAACCTCCCAAGTAGCTGGGATTATAGGTGTGTGCCATCATGCCTGGCTAATGTTTGTATTTGTAGTAGAGTCGGGGTTTTGCCCTGTTGGCCAGGCTGGTCTTGAACACCTGACCTCAAATGATCTGCCTGCTTTGGCCTTGAAAAGTGCTGGGATTACAGGTGTGAGTCATCGTGCCTGGCCACAACTTTTTTTCTATACTTTCACGGTATTCTTAATATTTCTGCCACAGGATTCAGGAGTTTTTCCCACAGCAAGCAATTTTCCAGTTCTCTATGGACATCAAGTAGTGTCCTGTGAATCAACTTAATTCTGACTCTTTCTCTATCTGGTGACAGTACAGACACCACAGGTCAAGGGCTCAGTCAAGACTGCCCCAATTTCACATGCCGGGTTGTAACCTGTTCTTACAGCCAACAGGAATTCAGGGTTCCTATGACTGCCTCTCACATTCGTTAATTTGCTAGACCAGCTTGGAGAACTCAGGAAAATAGTTAACTCCCTATATTTGCAGTTTATTACAAAGGCTAGAACTCAGAGGCAGCCAGATGGGAGTGATGCACAGGACAAGCTACATAGGAAAGTGCACAGCTTCTATGCTGTCTCTAGGTGGGATTTTTTTTTTTTTTTTTTGAGATAGGGTCTTGCTCAGTCGCCCAGGCTGGAGTGCAGTGGTGCAATCACTGTTCACTGAAGCCTCGACATCCCTGGCTCAAGCAATCTCCCCACCTTAGTGTCCTAAGTAGCTGGGACTACAGGCCACACTACCACGCCCAGTTAATTTTGGACATTTTGTAGAGATGAAGTCTTGCCATGTTGCCCAGGTGAGTCTGAAACTCCTGGGTTCAAGTGGTCTTCCTGCCTCAGCCTCCCAAAGTGCTGGGGTTACAGGCATGGGCCACCCTGCCCAACGGGTTTTTCTTTTCTTTTCTTTTCTTATGAGACAGGGTCACCCAGGCTGGAGTGCAGTGGTGCAATCATAGCTCGCTGTAACCTCGAACTCTTGGGCTGGAGAGATCCTCCTGCCTCATCCTGTTGAGTTGTTAGTCTTAAAGGCATCCACCACCATGCCTAGCTAATTTTTTGGTTTTTTGTTTTTTTGTAGAGACAGGGTCTTGTTTTGTTGCCCATGCTGGTCTCAAACTCCTGGGCTCGAACGATCCTCCCACTCGGCCTCTTGGAAGTGCTGGGATTCCAGGCAGGAGCCACCGAGCACAGCCTGCGGCCTGGATGTCTATGTGAGACAGTAGGTGGCACTCTAAGCGTCTCCGAGCGTTTCTCGGCACTCTATTGTGTGCCCTACCTTGTGCTGCACTCTACTCACGTTTGATTCTTTGTAGTACACTATGCCTCACTCCTCATCTTGGAATCATTTACTGTACCATACGCCTCAGTCTTTTTGTCTTGGAATCTTTTTTGTTTGTTTGTTTTGTTTTTTTGAGACGGAGTTTCGCTGTTGTTGCCTGGGTTGGAGTGCAATGGCGCGATCTCGGCTCACTGCAACCTCTGCCTCCCGGGTTCAAGCGATTCTTCTGCCTCAGCCTTCCGCGTAGCTGGGATTACAGGCGCATGCCACTACGTCCAGCTAATTTTTTTATTTTTAGTAGAGACGGGGTTTCATCATATTGGTCAGGCTGGTCTCAAACCCCTGACCTCAGGTGATCTGCCCGCCTCGGCCTCCCAAAGTGCTGGAATTACAGGCGTGAGCCACAGCACCCGGCAGGTCTTGGGATCTTTAGTAGTGCCGGATGCCCTAGGTTTTCATCTTGGGATTATTTGGGGGCCATACGCCCCAGTCATTTTGTCTTGGAATCATTTGGGAGACTGTATGCTCCCGTCTTTTTTTTTTTTTTTTTTTTTTTGAGATGGAGTCTCACTCTGTCCCCAAGCTGGAGTGTAGTGGCTTGATCTGGGCTCGCTGCAACCTCCGCCTCCCTGGTTCAAGCGATTCTCCTGCCTCAGCCTCCCAAGTCGCTGGGATTACAGGCATGCGCCACTATGCCCAGCCAAATTTTGTATTTTTAGTAGAGATGGGGCTTCACCATGTTGGCTAGGATGGTCTCCATCTCGTGACCTCGTGATCTGCCCGCCTCGGCCTCCCAAAGTGCTGGGATTACAGGCGTGAGTGAGCCACTGCGCCCGCCCGACTGTCCCGGTCTGTTCGTTTTGCAGTTGTTTGCAGTGCCGTACTCCCTGATCTTTTCGTCTTGAAATTCTCTGGGGAACTGTATACCCAATCTTTTCATCTTGGAATCCGGTAGCGGACCGTATTGCCCTAGTGTTTTTGTCTTGGCATTGTTTGCAGTGCTGTACACCCCAATCTTTCCGTCTTGAAAACCTTTGGGATATTGTACCCTTGGTCTTTTCGTCTTAGAATTCTTTGCGGGATGGTACGCACCCGTTTTTCATCTTGGAATCTTTTGGGAGACCGTATGCCCCAGTCTTTTTGTTGTGGGATTATTTGGGATACGGTATTCACCAGTCTTTCCATCTTGGAATGTTCTGGGAGATTGTATGCTCCAGTTTTTACGGCTTGGAATCGCTTGCAATGCCCTATGCCCTAGTCATTTCACCTTGGAATATTTTGGGGTGTCATATGCCCCAGTCTTTTGTCTTGGAGTCATTTGCAGTGTTGTATGCGCTAGTATTTTTATCTTGGAATTCTTTGGTGGACTGCACACGCCAGTGTTTTCATCATGAAATCTTTTGGGAGACGCTACATTCCAGTCTTTTCATCTTGGAATCTTTTGCGGTGCCACAGCTCCAGACTTTTTGTCTTGGAATTTTGGGGGGCAGCTTAAGCCCCAGTCTTTTCATTTTGGAATTCTTTGGCGGACTGTATTCACCAGTTTTTTCATCTTGGAATCTTTTATGAGATCGTACATCCCAATCTTTTTGTCTTGGAATCGTTTGCAGTGCCGTCTGCCCCAATCTTTTCATCTTGGAACTCTTTGGGGGGACTATACACCCCAGTCTTTTAATCTAGGAATCTTTTGGGAGTCCATATGCCCCAATCTTTTTGTCTTAGAATTCTTTGTGGCATTATACACCCCAGTCTTTTCATCTTGGAATCTTCTGGGAGACTGTATGCCCCAGTCTTTTTGTCTTTGAATCATTGCAGTGTCATACTCCCCAGTCTTTTAATTTTGGAATCGTTTGCAGAGCTGTATTTCCTGATTATTTTTCTCTTGGAATTATTTGGGGGACTATATGCCCCAGTCTTTTCATCTTGGAATTTTTCAGGGAACCATATACTCCAGTCTTTTTATCTTGGAATCATTTGCATTGCTTTATTCCCTACACTTTTTTTTTTTTTTTTTTTTAGACAGAGTCTTGCTCTGTCGCCCAGGCTGGAGTGCAGTGGCGTGATCTCGGCTCACTACAACCTCTGCCTCCCAGATTCAAGCGATTCTCCTGCCTTAGCCTCCCAAGTAGCTGTGACTACAGGCACCTGCCACCATGCCCGGCTAATTTTTTGTATTTTTAGTAGAGATGAGGTTTCACCGTGTTAGCCAGGATGGTCTCCATCTCCTGACCTCATGATCCGCCTGCCTCGGTCTCCTAAAGTGCTGGATTACAGGCGTGAGCCACCGTGCCCAGCCATTCCCTGGTCTTTTTGCCTTGGAATCATTTGTAGTGTCATACACCCCAGTTCTTTCATCTTGGAATTCTTTGGGGGACCGTGTGCCCCAGTGTTTCCATCTTGGAGTCACTTGCAGGGCTGTACTCTTCAAATCTTTGGGGACACCGTATGCCCCAGTCTCTCCCATCTTGGAATCTTTTCGGAGACCCTATGCCCAGTCTTTTTGTCTTGGACTCATTTGCAGGGCTATATGCCCCAGTCTTTTCATCCTGGAATCTTTTAAGAGATCGCATGCCCCAACCTTTCCATCCTGGGATCATTTGCAGTGCTGTCTGTGATCTTTTTGTGTCGTAATAGTTCGCGGTGTCATCTTGGAATTATCTTGTCATCTTGGAAGTGTCTTTTCATCTTGGAATTATTTCAGGGACTATAAGTCCCAGTTATCTGTCTTGGAATTGTTTTCGGGGATGGATGCCCCAGTCTTTTCATTTTGGGGTCTTTGGAGAACCGTATGCCCCAGTGTTACTGTTTTAGCATTCTTTGCAGTACCGTGCACCGCAGTCTTTTCATCTTAGAATCCTTTGGGGTACCATACTCCCAGTTCATCTTGGAATTATTTGGGAGACCGTATGCCACAGTTTTTTTCAGTGTACCACAGTTTTAAACATTTATGTTCACCTGTTGAGAGACATCTTGGTTACTTCCAGTTGCCCCAGTTTTTTTGTCTTGGAATTCTTTGGAGGTACTGTATTTCCTCTTTTTGTCTTGGAATCATACACCCCAGTCTTCTCATCTTACAATTCTCTGGGGGTACAATATGCCCCAGTCTTTTCATCTTGGGATTCTTTCAGTGAACGCAGGTCCCAGTTTTTTTTGTCTTGGAATTCTTTATGGGACCACACACCCCAGTCTTCCTGTCTTGGAAAGGTTCGCGCCACTCTATTGCATGCAATCCCGCCGGCGGCACTCTACAGGGCTTGGAGCCGCCTGCGCTACGGTATGCAGCACTCTCCATGGTAGCTCCCTGGGGACTCAGCTTTTCCAGTTCCCCATCTTTAGGCTGCAACATCATGGCAATGTTCAATAAAAAACAACGCAAGCAGTAGCCATCATGCTGCCAACACTGGCAGTGCCCTCTTGGGCAGTGGCCACTCTGCTGAGCGCATTACTAAGCCCAGAGCACTCTATGGACTCATCATCTCCATCTGGTGTTCACATATCCTGCTTGCTGTTCCAGTTGTCCCCAAAATATGCCCCAGACTTGTTTTGAGCAGGTATAGTAAGATGCACAGACACACAAATGATTGCCAACGAACAAGTCACAGTTTATTATACTCACAGTCCCCAAGACACGGGAGGGGGTCACTCCACACAGGGCCACACAGGGAAGTGAAAAAGCAGAATGAGCAGGCGTAGAGAGAGGGAAAGCACTGGCAGACTATTATGGATTTCTCAGGAAGGAATGGGCAAAGGAAGGTAAGCAAATGGCGCAAATTTAGGATTGGATAGTTTGCATTGTTTCAGCAGATTCTGCGCTATAGGGTGCATTGCCAATTGTGTAAAAACTGGTTTTGGAGAGTCTGAGTATCTCTTAGTAAATCATGAATTTTAGGGTCTGATGCTCTCTCAGCAAATTGCTGCTTCTTCAAGATAGTGAACTGCAGCTTGGAGCCCACAGTGAAGGCCCTAGAAACGAGTCTGCCCGTTGTTCTCTCTCTTCTTTCTTTTCAAGATTTTAAAACTTGTAGCAATAAACACATAACATTAAATTTACCATATTTACCATTTTAAGCATATAGTTCAGTAATATTAAGTATATTCACATTATTATGCAACAAATCCCTGGAACTTTTTCTTCTTGTAAATCTAAAAGTCTATAATTGGTAAACACTAATTCTCCTTCCCTCTTTCTGGCCTTTGGTAACCTCTTCCTACTGTTTCTGTGATTTTGACTACCTTATTTAGTCTTTCTTTTCTTTCTTTTTCTTTTTTTTTTTCTTTTCTTTTTTTTTTTCAGACAGGGTCTCACTCTGTTACACAGGCTGGAGTGCACATGCCGTGTTGTGATCACAGCTCACTGCAGCCTCGAACTTCCCGGCTCAAGTGATCCTCCTACATCAGCTTCCCGAGTAGCTGGGACTACAGGCACTCACCACCACACCCTGCTAATTTTTAAATCTTTTATAGAGACAGAGTTTCCCTATGGCTGGTCTCAAACTCCTGACCTCAAGGGATCCTCCCTCATGGCTGGGATTACTGGTGTGAGCCACTGTGCCGGGGGCGGTTTTTTTTTGTTTTTTTTTTAGAGACTGGGTCTCACTCTGTCGCCCAGGCTGGAATGCAGTGGTGGGATCACAGCTCATTGTAGGCTCCACCTCCTTGGGCTCAATCAATCCTACCATCTCAGCCTTTTAAATAGCCGGGATTACAGGTGTGCGCCACAACACCTAGCGATTTACTCCTTTAGATCGTTCATCGGAGTCCTTTTGTGACTGGCTCATTTTTTTTTAAGGACCCTACATACTGTTTTCCATAATGGCTATATTATTTTACATTCCTACCAACAGCTTCCAAGGGTCCCAACTTCTCCAATTTCTGGCCAGCACTTGTTATTTTTGTTTCTTTTTTCTTTAATAGTGGGGATGTTATGGGCTGTGTTGAGGATCAGTACACAAACATTCGCATTTGAATACAATTCTTAACATACTAGAATGAAAATCTCAAAAGCCATGTCGTTGTGATCTTTTTTAAAATGATTCCAGTGACTTCCCAGCTTCAAAGCTGGGAGCAAATTTTCCTTAAGAGCTGTTAATTTACAATGTAATATAATATAAATTACATGCTCAAATTTTCAATCTTTCACGGCATATTAACAAAGTTCTTACGAAAATTGGACTGCCATAACCAAAGATGTTACAGAGTGCACATAATCCTTTTCTTTCTTTCTTTCTTTCTTTCTTTCTTTCTTT
>NW_012104654.1:187750-200201 GCF_000951045.1 Mandrillus leucophaeus
GGGGGTGGGAGGGGTGAGGGAAGACTCCTTCCTTTGCTACGGGTGTTACTTTCCTCGTTCACTTTAGCATTTAGCCCCACCTTGGGCGGAGATAGTAATCTCGCAATTGTTCCGTGCACATCAGCTTTCCTTGGCTCGAGGCAGGGAGGACCTGGTCTTTAATCTGTCTTGTCTTTAACCTTAGTCAATCAGGAGCCGCTATGTGGTCAATTCTTGTTAGACCAGAGGCGCCTGGTCGAATGACTCTCTTTGGGACGACTTGGGTTGATAATGGCAACCTCATACTTTAGGGTGGACACTGCAAACAACAGGCAGCAGAGGGCTTTATGCAGCTCGCATAGCAGCAGCACACCCCTCCAGCAAGCAGTTCTGCTTCCCCACATGGTGCTAGCCATGGGGGAGAGCCACAGCAAGCTACACACGGGTCAAAGGCATTTTGTGGTGCCCCTCATGCTTGTGACTACACACCCTGCTTGCTGCGCCAGTTGTGTTTTTCTCTAATTTGATCTTTCCTCTAATTTGCTCCCAAGACAGAGACTAGCTATGAAGTCTAGCTTGTACTGAAGGGGCTGCCCCGAAGGGGATGTTTATATTGTATTTTTCACAGAATACTTCTTTACCCTGACCTAATGCCTGATTGTCCAGCCTGTATCCGGGTGTCCCTGTCACAGGAAACTTGTTTTCATGGGCAGATGCCCTTGTGGCTCTTGTCTGACCTGTGTCCAGTTTATTCCAACGAAGCCGGAATACTCTCTCTGAGGGCCCTGACTGGCAGAAGGGTTCGCTTCCAGTGTTTAGCTCAGGTGACACACAGCGGAGGTAACACAATGAAACACGTGAAATAACAAAAGCAGTGTGTCACTGACAGATCCCAGAGAGAAGAGGACAACATGCCTTGCGGGGCCAGCGGGAAGCGGGGAGCCATCTGGGACATGCACGCTCAGGCAGCGGGTGGGGAGCAAGCAAGAGTGTGCAGGGGAACTGTGGGCCAAGCCTTTGGAGGGGTCCAGGGCGTCACCCAAGCGGGTTTCCCGCGGGGAGTACTTTTTTTTTTTTTTTAAATCAGGTTTGGCTCCTGTTGCCCAGGCTGGAGTGCAGGGGCATGATCTCGGCTTACTGCAACCTCTGTCGCCCCATTTTAAGCGATTCTCCTGCCTCGGTCTCCCGCGTAGCTGAGATTACAGGTGGCCTACCACCATGCCTGGCTAATTTTTTTGTATTTTTAGTAGAGGTAGGGTTTCACCATGTTGGCCAGGCTGGTCTCGAACACCTTGACCTTGGGTGATCCACCTATCTCGGTCTCCCAAAGTGCTGGAATTACAGGCGTGAGCGACCGCGCCCAGCCCCCGTGGGGGGTTTAGAGCAAGTAGGCATGAATTCCGCGGGGGCACGCATGCTGTGACTGGGAGGGGGACACTGTGGCATACCTGTGCAGTCCATGCAGGGTGTGGGGGCCAGTGGGTGAGTCTAGTAGGTTGTGCCTAGCTGTCCTCTAGGTAGGTGGTCACCAGGAGGTGGTGTATAAAGTAGATTGCTGGATCATGTACCTTGAGGAACAGAGAGGAAGCAGAGAGTTGAGAACTGGAAATGGTGTCAAGGGTGACTAAGCTCTGCTTCTGGTATGAGAAAGTCCAATTTATATTCAAAGTGGATGCCAGGTAACATAAAATTATAAGAATTCCCTACAGCTTTGTATTACAGGATATAAAACTACACTCTCCACCTATGGTTTGTTAACTTGACACCCACAACAGTAAAGTGCTCCCATAATCTATATCCCACAGTTTTCTGGTTGTATAAAAAATAAACAGCAAATGATTTTGCCTCTTTTTTTAAAAAAAAGCACTTAGTTGGGAAGCGGAGGCGGGTAGATCACGAGATCAGGCGATCAAGACCATCCTCACTAACACAGTGAAACCCCATCTCTACTAAAAAATAAAAAAATAAAAATTAGCTGGGGAATGGTGGCACACGCTTGTAGTCCCAGAGGCAGGAGAATCGCTTGAACCTGGGAGGCAGAGGTTCCAGTGATTGTGCCACTGCACTCCAGCCTGGGCGACAAAGCAAGACTCTGTCTCAAATAAATAAATAAATAAATAAATAAATAAAAATAAAAAGCACTTAGGCCAGGCGTAGTGACTCAAGCCTGTAATCCCAGCATTTTAGGAGGCTGAGGTAGGAGTATTGCTTGAACCCAGGAGTTCAAGACCAGCCTGAGCAACATGGCAAAAACCTGTTTCTACAAAAAACAAAAAAAATTAGCCGGGCACAGTAGCGCATGCCTGTAGTCCCAGCTCTTCAGGACCCGGAGGCAGAAGGATTCCTTGAGCCCAGGAGGTCAAGGCTGCAGCGAGCCGTGTTCTTGCCACTGCACTCTAGCCTGGGTGGCAGAACAAAACCCTGTTTCAAAAACAAACAAAAAAAGCTTTTACATTTTAAAAATCATATTTCTTCCTTCTTAAAAATATTTCCAGGCTGGATGTGGTGGCTCATGCCTTTAATCTCAGCATGTTGGGAGGCCGAGATGGGAGGATTGCTTGAGGCCAGGAGTTTGAGACCAGCCCAGGCAATGTAGTGAGACCCATCTCTTTAAAAATCAAAAATCAAAATAAATAAATAGCTGGGCATGGTGACTCGTGCCTGCACTCCCAGCTACTTGGGAGGCTGAGGTGGGAAGAGTGCTTGAGCCCAGGAATTAAGGCTGCCGTGAGCTATGATCATGCCGTTGCACCCCAATCTGGGTGACAGCAAAACCCTATCTCGAAAAAAAAAAAAATGCAGAGCTACTTGTATGTTTACAAATACAGTATTTGATACAAATATTTCTCAGAATTGCACAAGAAGGAAGACAGGGACCACTGATAAAACAAGGGTGTAGGATATTAACCAGACTTGGCTTCTTTCTCTCCTGCTTCAGCCGAGGCTGGCCTCTCCTTATTTTCAGTTTCGCCATTTTCTGCCGGAAAATCTTTACTTTCTGGTGTAGCTACTTTGGCCTGTTTGTCTTATACTCCCGTTTCCCTTTTTTTGCATTTTTTTGTTTGTTTGTTTGAAGATTTATCCTTTCCTGTTGCCTGTTTCGGATTTGTTTTCACTTTTGTACGGGCAGGTTTAGCTGATAACCTCACCAGTCTTCGACTCTTCCTTCACTGCCCTTTCAGTTGTGCGGACCTTCCTCTTGGGCATCTTGGCAGCAGGGAGGGCGCCTGAGGGTACTGGTGCCTGCAGGCTTTGAGCACGGGGAGCCTTCTTGAAGCAGGGCTGCCTGGCCACTTGGAAAAAGGTAGGGAGAAATCCATGTGGAAGAAGGTAGGGAGTAATCAGAAAGTCCAAAGTGGGACGTGAAATTAGAAAGCACTTGAGAGCCTGTTTGGAGGTTCTAACAGGGGAGTGCAGCTACTCATATACCCTCCATCAAAGAGCGATCCTCCTCTATCAGAGTGGGAGCTCACAGCTCCGACTCTGACAGAGCTCACAGCTTCAGGAGGGAGGGGACACCTGGCTAATCAGACAGATAAAAAACAAAGAGCTCTTAAGGTTCTCAAAAGCATCTTTGGATGGGGGATCCTAGGCGACCAGGTGGGCATATGGGGCAAGGCAGTTACAGAGAGATCCTGCAGTTTCTGACCCCAAAATCCCCTCTATTGTCTTTTTGTTTCTGGCAGAGTAAACTGTTGAACAGTAGAAGCCCAGTCTGTGGAGATAGTTTTTCCTGTGGCTGAGATATCATGACCCAGACACTGAATGCAGAACTTTGTCTTCAGCCACCTGGTGGCCCTGTATTCCTAATGCCTTAGGTGTTCAGAAGAGCACTGTCATAACGGGCAGGACATAGAAATCATCCACATATTGAAATAAAGTGAAGTTTCCTGCGTATTTTAAGTCCCTTAAATAGGACCCTCAGTAAATCCTTGGGGCATAACTGTCCAGATATATCGTTGTCCAGATATATTGTTGATTGTGAAGAAAAACAAATACTGAGAATCTTTATGAAAAAGGATGCTGAAAAAATCTGAACACAAACTGATGACAGGTGAAATATTAGATGTTGGAAGGGATCACAGCCAGTCTAGTATTAGGTTTGGGCATCAGGGGAAATCTGGGTTGGACAATTTTATTGATAGCTCTCAGATCTTGGACTGGCTGAAAATCCTCTTCCGTTTGGCTTTGTAGTGGCCATAATGGGAGTGTTGCCTAGACTAGAAGTGGGGATTAGCCTTTCTTTGTCTATTAAATCTTGGGTTATTGGGTGGACCCCTTCAAGTCCTCATGGTTTTAAATGATTTGGGGTAGTCTAGGGAGGAGTGTGGGAAGATCTGTTTCCACCTTAAGGAATTCTACAGGCCATGTACCAGTGGGGTTTGTCGCCCACAAAGCAAGGATTTTGTCTAACAGTTGATGTAAATCCTTAGTAGAACAGTGCTAGGTTGAAGGGGGAAGAGGAACTCAGAGAAGTCAGACAAAGCCATTACGGGACAGACATGGGGGGGCAGGAGTTTGAGAGGGGTCCCTTGCGGGCACAGTGAATTTTGATACTCCAATTCTTGAAAAGATGCCTTTTTAACAGATTTACAGGGGTGAGAGAATTGAGAAAAAAAGTTGTGCTGAGCTTTAAGAGGCCCCCCAAAAACATTAAGAGGTTGAGAAAGGCAAATCGTGAGACAAATGATCAAAACCTGCCGCTGAAAAAGTCTAGTAATGCTGAGGAAGGAGCACAGGAACCAGAGTGGTGGGTGGTGTTAAGGGTAGATGATTGTGCAGTCTAGATATTGGTATCAATAAGAAACGTGGTCCGGGCACGGTGGCTCACATCTGTAATCCCAGCACTTTGGGAAGCTGAGGCGGGCGGATCACAAGGTCAGGAGTTCAAGATCGGCCTGGCCAACATGATGAAACTCCGTCTCTGCTAAAAGTACAAAAATTAGCTGGGTGTGGTGGCACGCGACTATAGTCCCAGCTACTCGGGAGGCTGAGGCAGGAGAATTGCTTGAACCCAGGAGGCGGAGGTTGCAGTGAGCCGAGATCACACCACTGCACTCCAGTCTGGGCAACAGAATGAGACGCTGTCTCATAAATAAATAAATAAAAGAAACATTTTTTCAGTTGAAAGTGCTGGACATTTACTTCCTCGGAGGGGAGTCAGTGATTTTCTACGAGAAGGGCCCTGAAAGTTTTCCCTCCTCTTGAGAGCGGGGCAATTCTGGACCCAGTGTTCTTTTTCTTTACAGTATTGACACACTTCTAGATCACTGAGAACCCATGATTTTGGAGCTTGCCCCATGGGTTAAAATCTTGGGGTTTTTCTAGTTGTTGTGATTACATTGATTGCATTGCCACAAACCTGTGTATTTTCCAATTGTTTGGAAATGCTACCTTTATACTGTTGGACTAATGTCTGAAGCTCATACATGTCTGCATTTTTCTAGTTGATATTATTTTTTCTTTTTTCTTTTTCTTTCTTTCTTTCTTTCCTTTTTTTTTTTTAAGACAGAGTCTCGCTCTGTCACCCAGGCTGGAGTGCAATGGCGTGATGTCAGCTCACTGCAAACTCCTCCTCCCGGATTAAAGCGATTCTCCTGCCTCAGCCTCCTGAGTAGCTGGGATTACAGGCGTGTGCCACCACGCCCAGCAAATTTTGTATTTTTAGTAGAGATGGGGTTTCACCATGATGGTCAGGCTGGTCTCCAACTCCTGACCTCGTGATCTGCCCGTGATCTCCCAAAGTGCTGGGATTACAGGCGTGAGCCACTGCACCCAGGCATTGATACTATTTTTTTTTGTGATGTGTGAACTCCAGCCTGAGACCATTTACAAAGCTTGTGGCCAGAACAGAGGTTTTTTGGGGAAGTCAGTTCTCACCCTGAATGTTCCTTCCATGTTGTCTCCAGTCGATGACGATAGTTTGCCACAGTTTCATCCCTTTGTTGTATACAGTTTTGAGTACATGGCCGATTGGTTTTGGTCAGATATTCAAAACTGTGCGGAGCGAAGGGGATTGAACTGAGGGATGCCTCGCAGTAGTTTATCTCTTATTTCTTTCAGTCTTCCAAAGGGGTCAGGGATAGGCTGAGAAAAAAGGTCCCTGGAAATGGTGGTCCATTTGGCTTTTTCAAACCAAAAGGAGGCATTTCCAGGTTCAACCAAGAGCTGGTTATATTGATATAAGTCAGGGAGAGTATGACCCCAGGACAATTCTAAATTGTTCAGTAAATTGTCCTTTTCCTTTCCTTTCAAGGGTGATGGCATGTAATTCAGACCAAGACCAAAGTTTAAATTACGACTCTTTCCTCAGTCTAGCTTGGGAACAGGGGCCTGCTGTACCCTGGCTTCATCTGTAGGAGATTAGGGCCCAGTGAATCTTAAGGTTACGGGGAGTTGAGGGGCACTGAGGTTCCGTTGGTAGAGAATATTGTGGGAAAGAAGCATGCAGGAGAGAGCTGGGAGCAGGATATGGAATTGCTATGGGGTTTTCTGGGTTAAAAACATGTTTCTGAAGGCATGATGTAAAGGCCTCAATGGTTTGAGTAAGGTGTGAATTATTTCGCTGTTTTTTGGCTTCTCCCTTAAATAAGCAGACCCTTATGCACCTGAGAATTTTGTTCCTTTTTGCTCTGGGCGTCCCTTTAGGTGGATTAATTTGGGGATATCCGAGGAGCCCCAGAGGGCCATTGTAATTCAAGATCTTCAGTGAAGTTTTGCCGCGGAGAAAGAACCCGGCCGGTATTGGGACCATGGTGGTGGCGCAGGATTGGAGGAACAGAGGTTTCGGTGGACTGAGAAGTTCCTGTGAGAGAAACAGCCTCAAATAGGGAGAACAGAAAGATGTCGTGAGGAGTCAGGAAAGAAAATTTTCCAGGGATCAGGGAATGAATTCCAATCAGAACAAGGAGCCAGCAAGAACTTCCAGCCTAGGAGGTACTTTTCAAAAGAAGCCCGGGACTCTAACCCAGCTTCCGAGAGTATACTCAGAATTGTAAGAATCAGGCAGGGCGGGGTGGCTCATGCCTGTAATCCCAGCACTTTGGAGGCTGAGGCGGGCGGATCACCTGAGGTCGGGAGTGTGAGATCAGCCTGACTAACAAGATGAAGCCCCATCTCTACTAAAAAAATACAAAATTAGCTGGGCATCATAGTGCACGCCTGTAATCCCAGCTACTTGGGAGGCTTAGGCAGGAGAATTGCTTGAACCCGGGAGGTGGAGGTTGCAGTGAGCCAAGATCGCGCCATTGCACTCCAGCCTGGGCAACAAGAGTGAAACTCTGCCTGGGGTTGGGGGGTGGGGGTGCGAAGAATTGTAAGAATCAAAACCTGTGCTCCATGTGCGTCAACAAATGCTTGTTCAGGCACTGGATGTGGAGTTCGATTCCCCACTGGATACCCAAACTGCAGGAGGTAGGTGGTTCCCATCCGGACTCAAGTCGCCGTACCAGGCCATTGTCAGAAATACAGCGGGACTTGAGTTAAAGTGGTGAAAAAACAGATTTTATTCAGTAACTACTGAAAGCAGGGAAGGAGCTGAGCTCTATTCCAATTTGGGCAGAGGTGATTTGGGTGTTTTAAAGAAAGAATGAGGGAGACGGGAATAAAGGAGCTCCGAAGTGTGGGGGAAGTGAAAAAGTGCCAAGGAGAGCTTCCGGATAGCGAAACACATGGAGGTTCCTGGAGGGTGTCCTCCCAGAGAGGACGTGGAACCTTCCCGCTCCCACTGCACACTGGCCCTGCGCGTCTCTTCCATCTGGCTGTTCATCTGCATACGTGGTAATTTCCTTTATAGTAAACCAGTAAACGGAAATTTGCAGCAGCCGTGAAAAACTTCAATTTTCTGAATCCACTTTTGATTTTTAGTGGCGATTGTTTAAATGCCTCAGTTTTAAGTACCATAACGAAAGGAAAGCATACGATTCCTTTATTAATGAATCAGAAGTACATTTTGCAGTTTTTGTTTTGCTTTTTCAGACAGGGTCTTATTCTGTCATCCAGGCTGGAGTGCATTGGTGGGAACACAGCTCACTACCTACTCAGCCTCCTGAGCTCAAGCGATCCTCCCACCTCAGTCTTTCGAGTTGCTAGGACCACAGGCGCCCACACACTACACTGCCTAACTAATGTTTTGTTTTATATTATATTATATTATTTAATTTTATTTTATTTTGTAGAGACAGAGGTCTCACTATGTCAACCAGGCTAGTTTTGAACTCCCGACGTCAAGCAATCCTCCTCCCACCTCAGCCTCCCAAAGTGCTAAAATGATAGGTATGAGCCACTGCACCCAGCGATTTTGCAGTTTTTGGAAACCACGAGCTTGATTTTGGTGTGGACATTTTGGAAACAAATACACTTCATGTGTTCTCAGTAATGTTGATGATAGATTTACTTCTGAACCTCTTGGACGTGTATATGTTAGAAGTTCTCCACCAAATTTATATGGAATTAAATAGCTGTGAAATTACTGTAAGAAGAACCAAAGCAACATTGGAAATTTGGTAACTAATGCCATGTTGGAAGCTACTCGTGCCGATGTAGCATTGCTTCATACAGGTACTTCCAGATCTAATTGAATATATCCAGTGGGAAATTTCACTTTGAATGATTTTTTGGCTATCCTTCTCATAGTGGACCCCAGTTTTAGTTGTCAGAGTAACACAGGCACAGCTGCTTGAAGGTCTTGAAAATGAGGTTAACAAATATTCAGCTTTAGATGGGAGTTTTTCTCAAGTTGTTGGACTAGAATGTGGACTCGATTCAGATGCAGAACTGGGACACTGAACAATAAGAGATAATGTGAAAGTTCAAGGACCACGCGAGAAAAATTTACCTTCTTGTTGCTATAAACAATAAAAATTTACCTTCTTGTTGCACATGGGAGAGATAGTTACATTATGCCTGATAGTTGTTCTTGAATGTTTGACACAGAAACTGTACAAGTACCTTCCACAGTCATCATGAATCACTTTGAATCGATAAAAATTTTATAGGGAAGGAAGCAGTGTCTTTCAGGCCATTGAATGAATTTGATTACTACTACAAACAAATCATCATTATTAACAGCCTTCAAGGAAGAATCAGATAAACCATCAGCAGTAATTGTAGTACCTGGCATAGAAGGGTGAATTTGCCGTATTTCTCAGCACATGAAAGAACATTTGTACCAACTTAGAGCTGGAGGGGAACAAGGTTTAAGAACTTTTCCCATTATTAGTGGTAATGCATCTGAAAATTTTGATCCTGATTGAAATACTATATGGGTAATATATAATCAATGCCCAAATGAATGGAGAAAACATACACTTTTAGCATTGTTAAGCACAGTAATGTAATTTTGGCCCTTTGGTATTGTTCTAGAATTAATTTTAATTCTAGGGATATTGCTCTAAATGTGCTTCTTATCACTTTTGACTCTTTAGTGTGTTATCCAGGAAACAATATATATATATACACTTGTGAACTGTTGTTTGTGATTTAAGCATATATATTGAATAATGTTTCCAGATTAAATGCCTTCCAAGCTCCAAAGAAAAGAGTGCGAAGCATTGGTCAATATAAACGTGATTAGGCCAGCTGTGTCTGCTAGCAGGCAGTTATCTGAATTAGGGATCTATCCTCCCACAGAGAGTTGGAGACAGAGGCCTTACACTTCTTGATGATTATATTTTGAAGGAATGGCTCTCAGATCCTTGAGAGAGATGCTCCTGAGTTACAAGAGCTACATATGTACAATTGTGAGGACTTTTTGCTAAATGCCCTAAGAAAGGGTGGTCAAGGAGCTATCATCAGATGTGTGCTGGCTAGAGCACATAGTAAATTTTCCTGGCAGCATTTAGCTTTCTCAGGCAGGCATTATTTAGGGGCCTGGGATCATTCTAGGGACACAGCCTTATGCTGCTAGAAGCCAAACTTGTTTGATCAGGTCTCAGTGCAGAGATTTGGATGGGGTTTTCATGTGCCAAGGGTTCTGCACTCTTCCTTCTCTGCCGCTTGGCACTGTGCATGGTGATCTGTACGGTAATCTACACAGTGTGGTGCTCTTCACTGCAATCTGTGGGACAGCTCAGGGAGAACTCAGCTTTTCCAGCCCCCCAGTTTTAGGTTGAAAAATCATGGTAATACCCATTGAAAAACAATACAAGCAGTAGCCAGCAAGCAGCAAGGTGCCAACACTGGGGTGCCCTCTCAGGCAGTGGCTGCCGTCTGCTGGGGCCAGTTATTAAGCCCAGAGCACTCTACGGACTCATCATCTTCATGTGGTGTACACCACCTACCTTGCTTGCTGTACTAACTGTTCTAAAAATATACCCTAGCCTTGTTTTTGAGCAGGTGTAGTAAGGCACACACACCGGATGCGCAAATGATCGCCAGGAAGGAATATTGTTTTTTCTTTTCTTTTCTTTTTTTTTTTTTTTTGAAACGGAGTGTCGCTCTGTCACCCAAGCTGTAGTGCAGTGGTGTGATCTAAGCTCCCTGCACTCTCTGCCTCCCGGATTCAAGCAATTCACCCTGCTTCAGCCTCCCAAGTAGCTGGGATTACAGGCGTGTGCCACCATTCCCGGCTAATTTTTTAGTTTTAGTAGAGACCGGCTTTTGCTATGTTGGCCAGGCTGGTCTCGAACTCCTGACCTCGTGATCTGCCCGCCTCGGCCTCCCAAAGTGGTGGGATTACAGACGTGAGCCACCACACCTGGCACATTTTTTATTATACCCACAGTTCCCAAGACACGGAAGGCAGGCATACTACACAGGACCACACAGGGAAGTGACAAATTGGGGTGAGCAAGTGTAGAGAGAGGGGAACTGCTGGCAGAGCCTTTATTATGAAATTTTCAGGAAAGAATGGGCGAAACAAAGTAAGCGAGTGGCGCAAATTTAGGATTGGATAGTTTGCATGGTTTCAGCAAATGCTGGGTTATAGGGTGGGTCCCTGGTGGTCTAGTACCTGGCGCTATAGTAAATAGGACAGGGGATAGTGTCCCAGGCTGTAGAGTTCTGATAAAAGGAGATGGCTGGGGGTGGTGGACAGGTGATTGGTTGGTTTGCATAGCAAAGGCGTGCTGGCAGGCAAGCTGTTTGTTATCTCTGGGAATTAGTTAAACCCAAGAAAGGTGGTTCCCCAGGTCCCAAAGGCCCTAATTGCATCAATAATACAGAAAATAAGAACATATAGTTAATCCAATTGGTCTTGTAGTGCTCTAGCGTTACAAAATTTTCTGGAGCCCTTACCATATCATAATATTTGAATGTTACCAATTAATTTTAAAAAATAGGATCTGTGGAATTCACAGCCTCTAAATTCTTCCTTATAGAGTTATTCTATTTGAATATAAATTGCTTTATTGTTGCCAGTTAACTGGTGAAAATGTCGGAGTTTAAATAGAACAGCTCAATAATATAGTTTTCTTTTCTTTCTTTCTTTTTTTTTTTTTTTTGAGACAGAGTTTTGCTCTTGTTGCCCAGGCTGGAGTGCAATGGTGCAATCTCGGCTCACTGCAACCTCCGCCTCCCAGGTTCAAACGATTTTCCTACCTCAGCCTCCAAGTAGCTGGGATTACAGGCATGTGCCACCACGCTCGGCTAATTTTGTATTTTTAGTAGAGACGGGGGGGTGTCTGCATGTTGGTCAGGCTGGTCTCGAACTCCCGACCTCAGGTGATCTGCCCGCCTCAGCCTCCCAAAGTGCTGGGATTACAGGTGTGAGCTACTGCAGTGGGCCAATAATATAGTTTTCATGTTGATGACCTCATTGTCTAAAAGGCAATAGTAATTCTTTCTTTAAAGTTGAATCTCTAGAGGACATAAGCTTTGGATAATTTTTGAATTAAAGAAACAAGTGGGACGTTTGTAGCATTTTCAGCCCCAATTATCACCAGACATTAAAAGCACTCTTTGAGGGCTACCGATTTTGTTTCTACTAGTGAGAAAAGAGAAAGGAGGAGAAAAAAACGGGTGAGTAAAAAAGAAAGAGGAGCAATAGAGAAAGAAAAAAGAGAAAGGAGTAGAATATGGCAAGAATTGGTAGAGAATTATTGGAAACAAACACCTCAGCTATGACTGTATGAAGGAGGTGTATTACAAATGTTTCCATAAAGTATGAAGTGGAAAGACTTGAATGAAGGAAGAATACAATGTAAAGACTATAACTGAGAAGTTAAAATCACACTATGCCTAATTTTAAATTCATGTGGGGGGAAATGTTATCATGATTTTATACTTGTAGTTTCTTGCCCCTGCAACTCCTTTGCCCACATCTACTCCTGATAAGCAAAAGCAACTATTTTAAAAAATTTACTTTGAACTGGGCATGGTGTGGCTCATACCTGTAATCCCAGCACTTTGGGAGGCTGAGGTGGGAGGATCCTTTGAGGCCACGAATTTGAGAGCAGCCTTAGCCACATAGCAAGACCCCATCTCTAAAGAAAAAAAAAAAATTGGCCTGATGCGGTGGTTTGCACCTGAAGTC
>NW_012104654.1:201301-203307 GCF_000951045.1 Mandrillus leucophaeus
TTTTTTTTTTTTTTTTTTCTTGAGACAGATTCTCGCTCTGTCTTCAGGCTGGAGTGCAGTGGCACCATCTTGGCTCACTGCAACCTCCACTTCCCAGGTTCAAGTGATTCTCCTGCCTCAAGCCTCTGAGTAGCTGAGACTATAGGCACATGCTACCACACCCAGCTAATTTTTGCATTTTTAGTAGAGAGGGGGTTTCACCATTGTTGGCCAGGATGGTCTTGATCTCTTGATCTCCTGATCCACCCGTCTCGGCCTCTCAAAGTGCTGGGATTACAGGCGTGAGGCGCTGTGCCCGGCCTGCATTTTTTGCGTCAACATTTTTGTTCCAACAACTGGGAAGATGAGGACATTTAACACTACTATCTTTCCCTCTACCTTACAGGGAGGAATCAACATGACAAATGGAGATATTTTCTGACCATTCACATTACTTTAATTGGATTTTATTATTTATTTATTTTTGAGACAGAGTCTTCACTCTTTCTCTCAGGCTGGAGTGCAGTGGCGTGATCTCAGTTGCCTGCAACCTCCACCTCCTGGGTTCAAACGATTCTCCTGCCTCAGCCTCCTGAGTAGCTGAGATACAGGCTTAAGCCACCATTCCCAGCCAAATTTTTATTTTTAGAAGAGATGGGGTTTCACCATGTTGGTCAGGCTGATCTCAAACTCCTGAGCTCAAATGATCCACCTGCCTCAGCCTCCCAAAGTGCTGGGATTACAGGCATGAGCCACTGCAACTGACCCACAATTATTTTAAAATAATGATTTGGATGGAGCATGTGCATGAATCCCTTTATGCTTAAAGAAAACGTTTTACTTTTTAAAGAGCTAACATGCCAGGCTTAGGGGTAAAAGCTTTATAATGATCTCACCTGACTGAATAGGTAGAATGAAGCACACAGTAATAGAATTTGGGAAAAGAAATAGCCCACACTCTAAATTGATGAAATCTAAATTCTTTTATGACCCAGCTATGAGATCTTGTTTTTTCCTAATAGCCTTTCCTTAAGACATTAGCCTAATATTAGCTTAAATGGCTTACAAAATGTAGGCATTATTGGAGTGCTTTCTAGACACGAAAGAGCGGGTTTTGGTGTTCCTTAGAAGAAGGAAGAATGTGAAATAACACATACCCAGCACTTTTTTCTCCCTGGACCAAATATGTTGGGGGAGGGAATGGAGTACATACAAACCCAACTCTGATCTCTAAGGTCCTTTAACTATGTTTAGATGTGTAATGTGTTTAGATCTGTAACGGGTTAATAAAGAATTGAGGGGGAAATTACAACTTTTGGAGCTTAACCTTATAGATAACTAAGCTCTCCCACAAAACGTGCCCATTGCCAGTAGACGGAAATCTGATTTGTGCCGACTGCTGATCTGATGCAGAATGGCACTCCCTTTGATGTTTTATGATAGTATCATGTTGGAAGAAAAATTTTGCCAACTAAACTATAACACAACAATTTCGTGTAATTTAGTGTTTTTCTTTTTCTTTTTTTTTTCCTCTTTGAGACAGGGTTTCCACTGTTGTCCAGGCTGGAATGCAGTGGTGCGATCACGGCTCGCTGCAGCCTCTACATCCCAGGCTCAGGTGATTCTCCCGCTTTAGCCTCCTGAGTAGCTGGGACTACAGGCATGCGCCACCATACATACCCGGCTGATTTTTTTGTATTTTTTGTAGAGACGAGGTCTCGCTGTTTCCCAAGTTGGTCTTGAACTCCTGGGATCAAGAGATCCTCCCGCCTTAGCCTCCCAAATTGCTGGGACTACAGTGCGAGCCACTGTACCTGGCCTATTTTTATTTCATACTCAGAGCACTCTCAGACCGTGACACATTTATTACGCATTGATCTTGTAAAATTGGTTTAGGTATTTCAGAAACTTATTCATATTCGGAACTCAACTTTTACTTATATATTTTTTAAATTTTTTTTTTTTGAGATGAAGTCTCACTCTATCACCCAGGCTAGAGTGCAGTGGCGTGATCTCAGCTCACTGCA
>NW_012104654.1:209002-210001 GCF_000951045.1 Mandrillus leucophaeus
CTCGGGGAGGGGGCGGCCTGCGGGGTCGGATTGAGGGCCGGGAACCCGCGGAGTCTTGCCCCTGGGCACCTGTGGGGCCGAGATTCCGAGCCACCTGTCCACACACCCCCTTTCCCCAGCGCCCTGCGTTTGGTGCAGTTGGCCCCAGACCTAGGCCTTTCCAGCCTCGGGCTATTGTAGTTTATTTGGAAACGTTTGATTTTTGTGTTAGTGATCCTTTTACTACCGCCGTGCAACAGTTGTGTAAATGTGGTCATGTTACGCCATCGTTTTTACTTGCTCCTAAGAAGGCCCTTGCCAGCTCCTGCGATTATCCCACGCGATGATTCTTGGTAGCTCGTGGAAAAAATGCGTAACAAGATACTGGTTCTCAAGGGACCAAAACCCCACCCCCACCTAAAGGAAATAGCTTGTTTTTGTTTTTCTTTTTTACAGCAATATGCTACGTGTGGGGAGGGGGAGGGACGACGGAGGCAGCCTGTAGCGATCTCATCCTCGAGAGAATCTGCTAACAATTTGGGGGTGTATCTTTCCCTTCTCATTAATTAATACACAAACGTGTGTTACATAAGGGGTGTTTATTTGCTTTTTTCACTAAATACATGGAAGACCTTTTCTCTATCGTTTGAACCCAAAGCCTAGAAGGCAAGAAAGCAACTCGTTAGAGAGTTGATAAAGTATCACTGCAGTGGCCAGTGATTTGGATAGAAATAAGCTGAATTCAGGGTAAGAACTGGTTTCTATAAAATATTGTTTACTCTGCGTAATAATTGGAGGCAGTGTTTTTTCAAACTGAGTTTTTTCAGCCGGTTCGTGAATTGTGAAATTAATTTAGTGGGTCATGACTAGCATGCAATTTTTTTTTAAAAGATTGCATTAAAAAATCAGAATGCATTACATGTAGTGAGAGTATTGTTTTGTGAAAAATGTTTGTGCGCGTGTGCATTGTGAAATTTAGTGGGTCGTGACTAGCATGAAAGATCGCATAGAAAATATCAG
>NW_012104654.1:211106-213944 GCF_000951045.1 Mandrillus leucophaeus
CGTGACACATTTATTACGCATTGATCTTGTAAAATTGGTTTAGGTATTTCAGAAACTTATTCATATTCGGAACTCAACTTTTACTTATATATTTTTTAAATTTTTTTTTTTTGAGATGAAGTCTCACTCTATCACCCAGGCTAGAGTGCAGTGGCGTGATCTCAGCTCACTGCAACCTCTGCCTCGCAAGTTCAAGTGATTCTCCTGCCTCAGCCTCCCCAGTACCTGGGATTACACGAACGCGCCACCATGCCTGGTTAACTTTTGTGTGTGTGTTTTTTTTTAGTAGAGATGGAGTTTTGTCATGTTGGCCAGGCTGGTCTCAAACTCCTGACCTCAGGTGATCCGCCCACCTCGGGCTCTCAAAGTGCTGGAATTACAGGCGTGAGCCACTGTGCCGGACCCAGAGCTCAACTTTTATGAATTACTTTTTGAATCAGTTGTCCATGGCTGTAGTTTTCCACCGAAGGTGTTGGTGATGCATCTAACCTTAAGAGTGCCCCAGCCAGGCACAGTGGCTCATATCTGTAATCTCAGCACTTTGGAAGGCGAAGGTGGGAGGATCCCTTGATGCCAGGTGTTTGAGACCAGCCTGGGCAACAAAGTGAGAACCCCATCTCTACAAACAATAAAGAAAATAACCAGGCATGGTGGCACACGCCTGTGGTCCCAGCGGCTTGGGAGACTAAGGCAAGAGGATCGCTTGAACTTGGGAGATCGAGGCTGCAGTGAGCCGTGTTTGTGCCACTGAACTCCAGCCTGGGTGACAGAAGGAGACCCTGTCTCAAAAAAAAAAAAAAAAAAAGAGACAGAGAGAGAAAGTAAGAATGCTGCATTATATTGTATGTGTATGCAGCATTTTCTTCCAAGCAGCTGATCTTATTCTGCAAGTTTTGATGTTGGCACCTTCTTGATCTCACCTGAATATGTCAATTGCGTGTTTTCACGCAAAACATTCAAGACTTGTTTTCCTTCTTCGATGGTGTTATTGAATAAAATCTGTAGGGGTTGTAATTGACTAACCAGGCTATCAAGAATAATATCCAAGTTATTTCATTTTCGGGGGGTGCAAGTAGACTTAGTATTTAACTGTTCATATATAGGTTCCCCAAATCCGTCAAGAATGAATGTACTTGGTGAGTAACCCAGGGCTTCCAGAAGACTACCGGTTCTTAGCCAGCCCCATCTCTTTCTTTTCTAAATGCTGGGGAAATCTCTTTTTGGTCCTAGGAAAATCTTCTCCAGGAAAATCTTCCTTCTTTCCCTAGGAAAATCTCTCTCCAAGTTTGAGTAACTTTTGTCTGTTAATTCCCTTCCTGCTACGGTTATGTGTTTTATTAAAGAATGCACTTATCTCACTTGAAATGAGGACAACCTGCACAGCAACATCCACGTTGTAATATGTGGAGGTAATGACAACCAGGTCTGTACTGCTACCTGGTCAACGAGAGTTTGTAAGATGCATCTTGATTTCACAGATGTTAAACTGTGGGGAAAAAAGTGGCTTAGCATCTGTGAAATACATAATGCCATGGTGGTTGGATCAATGTAAAGTGGATTTTCTATAATTCCAAAGTTAGGATGTGGAAAAAACTTGCCTTAAAAGAAATCCGTACTTTTTGGTATGTTAAATCTAAGGGAGGTTATAAATCGAACAGTTGCAGGAGTCCAAGTTTAAAGTGAGAGAAAGATATAGTGGGGGAAGAAGGAGCTGAGAAATACAGAAAGAATGAAAACAATGGATGCAAAAGCAACGGGTAAGTTTTGTTTTGTGTTTGTTTGTTTGTTTTTTAAAGGGACAAAATCACAAGCTTATTAAAAAGGGTAACGACAATTATAGCTACAGCCAAACAGCAAAGTAGCTCATTTTAAGATTATTTTTACATTAGACATAAGCTTTGCAACAGGGCCTCTCTTCATTTTAGTAAAATTGGTTTAGGTGTTTCAGAAACTTCTTATCGCAGATTATAATTTCATATTCAGTAGTGTTATTCATTTAGGTTTGTTATCTCCGTTACAATTAAACTGTTTTTGCTCACAATTATATTCGTAATGGGTAGCGCAGTGAATATAATTGCATGACCTAATGTTTGTTAATATTCGTAACCCTTTAATGTGCAGGATAGATCTTTGAATATCTAACTTCCTTAAGCCTCAGTTTTCTCATTTGTCAAAGGGGGGACAATAATAGGATTCATTCAGAGTTACTCTGAAATGAAATGCAGTAATGTATAGAAACCTTAACGCCTAGCACAGCAAGCGCTCATTGAACACCAGCTTTTGTGAGATGCACCTCACTATGAAATAGGCGTGGAAACAGAAAACGACTAGCTCTCTTAGCCCCGTTTTCTTTTCTACATTCATATGTTGCTTTGAATTGGCAAGCAGCTTTTATTTGGACCCTCAAACGCTAAAACCTTGGTCTCTGCTTCGCGTCCTAACTGCGCTTATGAGTCTAGTCATTTTCGTTGGAACGTGATAGATTTCCAAGCTCCAGAGTGGGGCCCTGACCAGGGAGGAAGTGTCCGCTTTAAGAGCTCCTGGAGGGGAGGAAGGGGCTCCTCAGCCCGGGTGGGAGAGTGAGTGAGTGAGTGAGTGAGTGGGCGGGCGGGCAGGGGGCGGTCCCGCCGCTCCTGCGTCAGAAGGGGTCCGGTTTTCGCACCTTCCCTGACGTCAAACCTCCATCAGGGTTGCAACGCCACGTTGCCTTGGATGCCTGCGTGAGTGGAGTCGCGACTCGGAGCCCGCGTCCTGCGAGACGCGCTCCCTCCCCGCTTCTCCCCTGCGGATTGCAGGGGCCGAAGGCGCCTATTTCTGGCTCCGCGGGCAGCGGGGCCG
>NW_012104654.1:219669-221442 GCF_000951045.1 Mandrillus leucophaeus
AACCAAAATGCTGTTTTATTTTTATTTTAAGACATTTCTACCTAAGTCATCTGGGTAGCTCAGAAATCTCTGTTCACTGCCTGGGATAGGTTTATGCAATTTTAAATGTTACATAAATGAATGAAATAAGAAGGTGAACATAGTCATTTTTTAAAAATAGCATTGTTATTTTTATGAAAAATAAATAGAATGCTTTGGATTCATAAAAAGGTTATATTTGCAAAAGAACTAGGTATGATAACTGTGAAAGATTAGGGGAAAATGTTTACCATTGATCATAATTCTGCTCTCAGATTTGAAACTGCCTTCAGATTTTTGTTCTGCTTTAGAGGAACAAAAATGGAAACTCAGGGGTGAATTACGATGTAGTTTATGAAAAGACATGTCTTGAAACTCTAATCTGTCAAAAAAGAAAAAAAAAAAAAGCAACAACCCCCATACTAAAAATACCAGTGAAACAAAAAAAGCCCAATTTGGTCTTAAACATATATAAATTTAGAAGTTTTAAGTTAAATATGAAGGTTATGTGTAGATTTAAAAAATTATCTTACTGATTGGCTTTAAGAAGTTAACCCACCAACTACTGGTTCTTGTCTTGACAGGGCTTTTATCTACACTGACAAAATACTATGCAATCATTAAACATTCTATTTTATTTTACTTTATTTTCTTCTATTTTATAATAGCATTTTATAATGATATATAAAGGTACTCATTATATGTGGTTCAGTGAGAGAGGGTGGTTATAGAATAGAATGTACTGTACCATCCCATTTTTGTAAAAATATGTTTAGAACAAAGAAGAGTACGACACGTTAATGGTGGGTAGATTATGACTGATTTTTATGCTCTTTATTTTTATAATTGTACTATTATAAATGTTTTACTTTTGTAATAATTAATAAAAGTCATTTTTAAAAGAAAAATTAAATGTGTGTTTTCTTGTTTTATAAGCATACATGACTATGCTTTAAGGGATACTGACTCTTAACTTGGAGATTTTGGGAATTGACTAATTCTCCAGTATTTTAGGAAATGGTGCTGAGTGGTTAATAGTTATGTCCCTTACCCTTTGGAAAGCTGTTTTGAGTAGGAGAGAATCATTTTTCCAGAATTTTCTTAAACCACTCTCAAGTATACCTCTTTCCAAAAAAAACTTCCACAGTGCCTAAAGGTGCGGTCTAAGTTCTTTAGTCTGCATTTGAATACTACCATGTCAAAATCCAGTCTACTTTCCCTGCTTTATTGCCCCTTAAATTCTCAAATGAAACCTTAGATTCAGCTGGATTTGTTAATTTACTGTCTCCAAATGTACCTTGTATTTTCTTGCTGTTGTACCTTTGCTTGTTTGTTAATTGGAATATCATTTCCCAACCTTTGAGTGAGTAAATCCCACCCATTTTCCAGTATCTGGTTAAAAAACCATATCCACAGTGGCATCCCTGGCCACTCTAGCTAAAACTGAACTTTGCAGTTGAACTCATTGCATTTATTATTTTTGCTGAGGCATTTCTTAGGCAGCACCTCATTCTTTGGCTTGAATTTCTCAATTTCATTTAAAATTTTTTTGAGGGCAAGAAAACTTGTCTCATATTTGTCTCTATCCCTTAAAGTTTCTACCATGGAACTCTGCATTGAGTAGGTGCTTAATAGTTATTCTTTAGGCCGAGCACTGTGGCTCACTCCTGTAATCCCAGCACTTTGGGAGGCCGAGGCAGATGGATCACCTGAGGTCGGGAGTTCAAGACCAGCCTGACCAACATGGAGAAACCC
>NW_012104654.1:224562-225678 GCF_000951045.1 Mandrillus leucophaeus
CATGCAATTTTTTTTTAAAAGATTGCATTAAAAAATCAGAATGCATTACATGTAGTGAGAGTATTGTTTTGTGAAAAATGTTTGTGCGCGTGTGCATTGTGAAATTTAGTGGGTCGTGACTAGCATGAAAGATCGCATAGAAAATATCAGAATGCATTACATGTAATGAGAGTATTGTTTTGTGAAAAATGTTTTAACTGTGCGTGTGTGCCTGTGAGTGTGTGCTCGGTTGCAATTAAAAATGTATTGGTTCCTGTGTGTCATGTTAAATAATCTTGAAAGTCGCTAATCCAAGGTACTGTCAGCACTCAGCTGAGCAGTGATGCAATTAAAATAAACATTAGTTTTATTTTTTTCTTTGAAATAGTGTTGTTGATTGCAGCAAATAAGAGTCCTAATTATTTGTTTTCACCTAATATTAAAGCAAGTAGTATTCCTAAAAATACAGAGAGGAAGTGTCAAAGTCGTTAAAAGGTTAAAGCATAAACTACTCAAATTGACCAGTGATCACATCTCAGTTACGCTGGTTTTTGGTGTGAGACCTGCAATGAGATACCTCTTTTCTCTCAGCCTCAGTTCCCTGATTTGTTAAATGGGAATTAATCATGGCAGCTACCTTATAAAGCTGTTTGTTATTTAGATGAGATAATGCACAGGAAGCTGTTGACAGAGCGCCTGGCTCAGATTAAGTACTAAGTATTAGCTATTATTATTTTATTAAGACTGAATAGGGGTGTCTAGGATAATGCTTGTCACCAGAGGAAAGCCAGCATAGCGTGGATAATCCAAAAAAGGGGAAAACTGAAAATTAGTAGTGTTGTGTGGAGGAACTGACACTGAATTAGTGTAGTCTTTTTATGTCATTTGGCCATTGTTTTGTCATTGCCCCTCAATTGCTTCCCTACTACTGGACAGAAAATTCAGATTGTCTTATTCAGAAAACCAAATGCCTTTCTATTGTCTTTCCTTATTACTATTTTTTATTAAGTTGATGTCTCTTTTGTCAGGCATTTGAAAAATATGTTTTATGAGGATTGTGGGTTTTGTTGGTTCTTACCACACTGCCACACTCAGTTTGAGAAATACACACACGACAACTCCAAACTCATTTCAGAA
>NW_012104654.1:231363-249598 GCF_000951045.1 Mandrillus leucophaeus
CACTCCAGCCTGGGCAAAAAGAGCGAAACTCCGTCTCAAAAAAAAAAAAAAAAAAAAAAAGTTATTCTTTGATTATACCGTAGTGTCACTGGCTTTCTTGAGCCCATGTGTTGGAATTTTTTCCTAATCAGTGATCCTGGATAAGGAGCAGCACTTTGCCCACAACAATGCGGAGGAATAAAAAACATGCTTCTGCTTAATAGTGTATTGATGTAGATAGGTGATAAAAGAATTGACAGTATTTTTCATTAAAGCTAACGTGTACCTAAGCCTCGGGAAGTTTCTTATGAAGCTAATTTTGGGTTTGACAGCATTTTTGTTCTCAACCTTACCAGAGGCACAATTCAGCCTTACAGTCTTTTACAGCTACAGTTCCAGGAACCCAGAGACCTGCAGTGTTTGATGGTGGGTTAGATGGGCCATCACAGTCACTGCGCCAGAACTTTAGGAGGTCATGTGTGACATTCAGTGGGTCATAGTATGTAAAGTGCTTTGTGTTCCAAAGTTAATATTTTTTCTTTTATTATTGGGAACATGTCACTTTTCAAAATATATCTGGATATGTTTGGTCAATGGTAGACACTTATGGGACCTCTTTTTAAAAATGATTTTATTTTAATTTACAGATATTTGCCTGAACTAATACAGCTGATGAAATACCTGACTTTTTCCTGCTCCAGGTAAATAATTTGTTACTTTAAAAATATCAGGTTCTAGTAGAATTCAGAGTTTGTATAAAAAGACCTATTTAGGCATGCAAAGTAATGTAAATCCAGACCCTAAAGAAGTGATTCCTTTAATAAATAAGTTTTATTAGTTTACAGAAAATGATGACTTATGTTATTGAGTCAACTTATAGCAGAATCACCTTGAGCATTTTATTTTATTTTATTTTTTCGAGACAAAGCCTTGCTCTGTCGCCCAGGCTGGAGTGCAGTGGCGTGACCTTGGCACACTGCAGCCTCCACCTCCTGGGTTCAGACGATTTTCTTGCCTCAGCCTCCCAAGTAGCTGGGACTATAGGCATCTGCCACCACACCCAGCTAATTTTTGTATTTCTGGTAGTGATGGGGTTTTGCTGTGTTGGCCAGGCTGTTCTCGAACTCCTGACCTCAGGCGATCCACCTGCCTTGGCCTCCCAAAGTTTTGGGATTAGAGGCATGAGCCACTATGCCCGGCCACCTTGAGCATTTTAAGTATGCTTCCTAATGTATGTCCTGGGTTCCCTCAACCCATGGGAGTTTGATTTGGTAAGTTTCTGATGGGGTCCTAGCATGTTAATTTTAAAAAATGCCAACACATGCTTCTGGTTTATTGTAACTCACTGCCATTATGGCACTAGAGATGACGGAAGTGGCAGGTGATAATGCCACAAGAGTTAAGGACCATAGGGTTAAAGACTAAAAATATTTAAGTATTTACATTTTGTGTGTATGTGATACTAGATTAATGGTTTACTTTTGTCCTTTATTTAATGAATGTTTTAATTATATTTTCAATCCCCCAAAAGTTTATTTTAGGATTTTTCAAAGCTTACATTTAAGCTCTAGGCTCTCTCAGCTTGAAATTTGCCTTATGTGTAAGTACAATTTAAAATAAAAGTTTGTTCTGTTTTATTGCTGTAGGTTAATAAGTGAAGTAAATTAGTGGAAAAAAGACCAAATTTTAAGTAAGTAATGTCTTACATGTTTTTTGTGTCAGAGGCTGATTTAATTGATTAATTTTCCCCATAAATGTGAGAAGTCAGAAAATCAATTTCTCATAATAAGAAGTAATAGGTAAGTAAATATTATGCTAGCATTTTGACTTAATGAAGTTTTTTTCACCTCATCTTATGGTTTTAAGGCTGTGATTTCATTTTTCAGTTATTGATTTTAATGATTAAATTTTTCCCATTGCAAAAATACTCATAACACATTATAGAATGATTGTTATATATTTTCCAACAGATGAGAATGCTTAAATTAATTGAAATACAAAATTATTTGCAATTCTATTTTCAGCTTAACAAAGCAGCAAATAAACTGCATTAAAGTTTTTACTTAAAATAATCATAAATTATATGTACTTTGTGTCAGTTAATACATTGACTGGGCATGAAAATTACTGGGGGAATTTTAAAAATTCTGAATCCTAGGCTCACCTCAGCTCTACTAAAATTTTGGGTATTCATCCTGGTTTGGCAACCATGCAGTATGTAATGTTGAAGGATTACGCTTTTAGGTGAGTGGAAACTGGAAAACTATTTATTTGTAGAGAAATCTAAACACTAGTAGGAAAAAAAATCTCTCCTGTTTATCTGGCTTACATAATTCTCAGAAGAAAAATGTTTTGTGTTTCAGAGGCTAAATTAGTTATTCTGATTTTTAGCAACTGTGTTGGATAAATTATTTAAAAATCTGCCTCTTTGTGAGCTGAGCAGAAAATGCCATGTGGTGTCTTTACACTCATGATGACAGAGAATGAGACGTTGTCAAATAATCTGGGGTTTGATATGGAAACATGATGGAGAAATTAATGAGCTCCGTTAGAGTATAGTAAATATACCATAACAATATCATAGAAGTAATTGGTCTTCACAAATTTAATATTGTATTCTTTGTTACTAAATCAGTATCTAATATCTCTAATAAGTTATTAGAAAAACTAAATATTTAGTCATCTAGTCTTCAAATATTGGCAACTAACTGTTCTTTCATAAGATACATAGTTCTTGTCTCTGCTCCAGGCTCACTTATTTATTCAGTGGCTCATAGCAGCCTTGTATATTTTCCTAATTATTAGAAGTAGAAGTGAATTTCTGTTTTCTGCTAATTATCATAGCCATTTTCCTCATAAGATAAGGAATTATCATGATTTTTGCCATTTTTCTATTTGTTTTTCAGCTTGAGTATTCAAAGACAGTAGACATCTGACTTCAGTTATTTATTCAAGATGCAGAAAAGACAAGGATATTGCAGTTATTGCCGTGTGCAGTATCATAACCTGGAACAGGTGAGAGGTTTCTATTAATATGATAATATCTCAAAGGACCTAGTTGTGACTTTCTCTTACATTTTATTAAATTCATTTATTTATTTATTGAACAGATCGTATTGGGAATCTGTTAGTTGGCAGACACTGTTTAAGGTTCTAGGGATATGACCATGAACAAAAACTAAGCCTCTTTTTTCATGAAGCTTGTATTCTAGTGTAGTAAGACAGAAGATAAATAATATATACATTTAGTACATAATATGTGAGATTGTGATAAATGTTATGAAGAAAACAAAATAGGGAAGGGGTAGGGTAGCCAGGTAAGGCCTTTTTAAGGAAGTGACATTGAGTTGAGATTTGGATTTTGGGTCTCAGGTTTACATTTATCTGGGGAAAGAGTTTCTAGGTAGAGGGAAGAGACAGAGACCCCGAGGTTACAGAGTGGTTGGCACACTAAAGAAGAGTCAGGAGGCTGGTGGCTGCATGGATATGGGGAGGTGGGTGAGAAGTAATAGGCAAAGAATTCAGACTAGTAAATTGTGTATTTTAGATTCAGGAGGTATATGGGCTTGTTTGTTACATGGGTATATTGCATACCTGGTGGGGATTGGGCTTCTACTGTACCCATTACCCAAATCAGAGAAGTCAATTCTTTAAGACATTGTAGGCTAATGTAAGGACTTTGAATTTTATTTCAAGTGAGATGGGAGAGCATCTCAAAGTTTGAGCATAGGAGTTAAGTCATCTACTTTGTGTTTTAAAAGGCTCATTCTGGCTGCTGAGGGAAAAATAGTTGGTGTAGAGATTTAAAAATTTTGTTATCGTGATATAACTCATACACCATATACTTGACCCTTTAAGGTGTATAATTCAGTGAGGTTTTGTTATGTTCACAAAGTTGTACAACCATTGTCTAATTCCAGAACATTTTCATCACCCTAGAAGGAAGCCCTGTACCCATTGAGCAGTAACTGACTCCTCCCTTCTATCACTAGCCCCTGGCAACCACTTGTCTATTTCCTGTCTGTGTAGATTTGCTTATTCTGGATATTGCATGTAAATGGAATCAAACATTGTGTGGCCTTTTGTGTCTGCTTTCTTTAATGTAGCGTAATATTTTCATGGTTCATCCATGTTGTAACGTGCATCACGACCTCCTTCCTTTTTATGGCTGACAATGTTCCATTACATGGATATATCATATTTTGTTTATTCATTGAGCAATTTATGGATATTTGGGTTATTTTTACTTTTTGACTGTTATGAATAGTGCTGCTATGGATATATGTGTACAAGTTTTTGTGTGGACATATGCTTTCACTTTTCTTAGGTTTACATGTAGGATGGAATTGTTCGGTCATGTGGTAATTGTGTTTAACTTTTTTGAGAGGGTGCCTCACTGTTTGTCAAAGTGGCTGTACCTTACCACCAACAATGTATGAGGGTTCCAGTTTCTCCACATTCTTGTCAGCACTTGTGGTTGTCTTTTTTGTTGTTGTTGTTGTTGTTATAGCCATCTTAGTGGATGTGAGATGGTATCATTTTGGTTTTGATTTGCATTTCCTTAATGACATACAGTGTCTTTTCATTCGCCATTTGTATATCTTGTTTAGAGGGATGCCTATTCAGATCCTTTTCCTGTTTTTAATTGCATTGTGTTTTTATTGTTGAGTTGTAGAAGTCTTTATATATTTTGGATACTTGACCTTTATCAGACATATAATTTACAAATACTTTCTCCATTCTGTGGGTTGTCTTGTTACTTACTCTTTTTTTTTTTTTGAGATGGGGTCTTACATCGTTGCCCAGGCTGGAGGGCAGTAGTGCGATCATGGCACACTGTAGCCTCAGCCTCCTGGGCTCAAGCAGCTCTCCTGCCTCAGCCTCCCAAGTAGCTGGGACTACTGGTGTGCACCACCATACCCAGCTAATGTTTTATTTTTTGTAGAGATGGGGTCTCACTGTGTTTCCCAGGCTGGGTCTCAAACTCCTGGGCCCAAGTGATTCTCCTGCTTTGGCCTCTGAAAGTTTTGGGATTACAGGCATGAGCCACCACACCTGGCCTTCTTTTTACTTTCTTGATGCTATGTTTTGATGCACAAAAATTTTAAATTTTGCTATGTTTTGCTCATGTTTTTTGGTGTCAGAAGTGTTGCCTAATCTCAGGATTGAAGACATATGCCTATGTTTTCTTCTAAGAGTTTTATAGTTACTCTTACATTTAGGTCTTTTATCCGTTTTGAGTTCATTTTTGTATAAGGGTGTGAGATAGGGCTATACTTTTTTTTTTCTTGCGTCTGTAAAATTAAATCTATTTCCTAGAAATCATGTTAAAATTCATGCTCATCAGAGCTCACCCTGTGCTACCCATAGTGGATTTATATATGTATGTATTTATATTGATTTGTTTACTTTTATTATTTTTACAATAATTATACGTATTTATGGGGTACAGTGTGATATTTTGATACATGTATATAATGTGTAATAATCAAACTGGTAATTAGCATACTAATCGCCTCAAACATTTATCATTTCTTTGTGTTGGAAACATTTAAAATCCTCTCTTCAATTGTTTGGAAATTTACAATCAATTATTGTTAACTATAGTCATCCTACAGTGCTATATAGGACACTAGAACAACTAGAACGTATTCCTCCTATCTAGCTGTAATTTTGTATTCATTAATTATCGTCTCCTAATTTCTCTCCCCTGACTTCTTCCCAGCTTCTAGTAATCACCATTCTGTTCTCTACTTTTATGAGCACAACTTTGATGACAAGATTTTCTTCTTTTATGGCTGAATTGTATTCCACTGTGTATATATACCACATTTCCTTTTTTTTTTTCTTTTTTCCTTTTTTTTTGTGAGGTAGAGTCTTGTTCTGTCACCCAGGCTGGAGTGCAGTGGCATGATCTTGGCTCAGTGCAACCTTTACCTCTTGGGTTCAAGCAATTCTCCTGCCTCAGCCTCCTGAGTAGCTGGGATTACAGGAGCATGCCAACATACCTGACTGATTTTTGTATTTTTAGTAGAGATGTGGTTTCACCATGTTGGCCAGGCTGGTCTTGAACTCCTGACCTCATGTGATCCACCTGCCTCAGCCTCCAAAAGTGTTGGGATTACAGGCATGAACCTCTGTGTCTGGCCCTTTTTTCTTTTATCTGTTGATGGACACTTAGATTGATTCTATATCTTAGCTATTGTGAACAGTGCTGTAGTAATAAACGTTGGGGTGCAGATATCTCTTTGATATACTGATTTCCTTTCCTTTGCATAAATACCTAGTCAGTAGGATTGCTGGATCATATGATAGTTATATTTTTAGGTTAGTTAGAAAACAGTTGTAGGTGCTTGGAGTGACTGTGGGACCAGAGTCCTAGGCTCATAGGTTTATGAACTTATTGTTGCATCTGGATCTTGGGGTACAGATTTGCTCTTTGGTGGAGTTGGATGTCTTTTCTCTTTCTCCTTTGCACGTCTGTTCTGCCAGTGAGTTTTTTACTTTTGGAAGTTTTCATGACAGTAACTGTTGTCTTTTTTACTTGCCAGATGTAGGACTCCTTTGATCATTTCTTGTAAGACTGATCTAGCGGTGATGAATTCCTTCAGTTTTTGTTTCTCTGGGAAAGACTTGATTTTTCTCTCATGTCTGAAGGATAGCTTTGCTGGGTATAGTATTGTTTGGCTGTTGGAATGGTTTTAGCACTTTCAATATATCATCCCGTTCTTTGCTGGCCTTTAAAGTTTCGCAGATAAATCTGCTGTTAGTCTAATGATGATTCCCTTATATGTGACTTGATGCTTTTGCTGTTTTTCAGATTCCATCTTTGGGAGTCTTCGACCTTTGACAGTTTATAATGTGCCTCAAGGAGGACATTTTTGGGTTGAATGTATTTGGGATTCTTCGAGCTTCCCATATCTGAATGTCCATAGACTTTGGAAGTTTTTTGCTATTAGTTCATTAAATAGGTTTTCTATGCCTTTCTTCTTGTCTTCCCTGTCTGGATTCCCCTAACACAAATATTTGTTCACTCAGTGGTGTCCCGTAAGTCTTGTAGGTTTTTTTCACCTCTTTTGCATCATTTCTTTTTTTTCCCTCTTACTGGGTAATTTCAAATGACTGATCTAAAAATTTAGAGATTTCTTTCTTCTATTTTATCAAATCTGCTGTTGAATCTCTCTATTGTATTTTTTATTTCATTCATTGAATTCTTTAGCTGTAGGATTCCTGTTTGGTTCTTTTTTATGATTTTTTTCTGTGTTGAATTTTTGCTCATATGTGAATGGTTTTTCTGATTTTGTTGAATTGTCTATGTATATTTTCTTGTCTCATTGAGTTTCCTTAAGATCTTTATTTTGAATTCTTTTTCAGAATTAGTTTATTTTCTTTTCATTGGTTTTTTTTTTTTTTTTTAAATAAGAAAGTTATGTTCCTTTGGTGGTGTTATATTTCTTTGCTTTTTTATGTTTCTTATATCCCTGCATTGATGTGTCTGCATCTGGTGGAATAGTCACTTCTTCCATACTTTCTGGAGTGGCTTTCATATTGAATAACTTTCACCTGCAGCTGGGCTTTAATGTGCTACTTGGGAGAGTGTGGTTACTCTGTTGCCAGATACATGCAGTGGTATATAGTCTTCATTCTGTTTCTTCAGCTGTGTTCACCATCAGCAATAACTGTGGGCACCTCAGTGGCCTACACTGTAGAAGTCTGTGGCGGTGGCAGCAGCATAGGCTGAATGTCCTTGATGTCAAGGGCTTCTGGGATCCACCTATTCTTGTTTTCATTACAATGGGGAGACTTAGCTGAGTAGATTCCTCTTGGTGTTAGGTCTGACACGGCCTGTAAGCAGCTTTAGTAGCACTGTGTTCCAGTTGCAGGTGTTTGGAGTGGCTCTGGGACCAGGGTCCTAGGCTCATAGGCTTATGAACCTATTGTTGCACCTGAATCTTGGGGTACAGATTTGCTTTTTGGTGGGGTTGGATGTAGGTTGCCCACAGAGCCAGGACCTGTCACTTTTAGGCACCCCCTAGTAGCTGGGGCCCAGGGAGTCAGGTTGTAGCTGAGATTTCTACCCCTGAAGGGCAGGGCACAGCACTGACCTGACTCCAGGGAAAAATAGTTGCTCTGGAGGTTTGATCCTGGGGAACAGGGTGTGGCTGCAGTTCAGAAACGTGAGCCAGTAGAGCTCAGTGGCAACTTAGGTCTCAGGGGATGAGGCATTGTGTAGTAATGACTCTAGACACTGGAATGGTAGGACTCAGCAGCAGCAGATACATAGCTATTGTTTGGACCCTGGGTAGGGCAGGGAACAGTACAGTGACTCCATTCCCCAGGTAAAGGCATGTCTCAGCAGCTCAGACTCTAGGGGTCTAGTCTGTTCTAGGAAAGCAGAGTACTAGAGTTGTTTGGCTAGTAGGATGAGGTGTCTAAGCTTAGCCACTGCTCTCTTTCCCTGGGACATGAGGTACTCAGCCCTGGGGTACACAGCTGCTCAGCTTGGCCAGGACACCATTTCCCCAGGGGGCAATGTGCTGCTTCAGTTCAGGTTTGGGAGGGGATCGGGGACAGTGGCGTGACTGTTCCGGGCGGCCATTTCTCTGGGTGCCACTTCAGCTTAGGTACTGGGTTGTGTGACTACTCTAAATATCTAAGGCAGTTTCCTGCAATTCAGGATGCTACTTCAACCTAGGCACTGGGGACGCGTGACTGCTTTGAGTCACAAAGGTACTATTTTCCTGGGAGGCAGGGTACCACTTTAGCTCCAGCCTGATGGGGTGAGAGCAGAGGTGGGTGAAGTGGCTTCATTTCTTCTTGATTCTATGAGGAAGGATTTAGCTACTGTTTGTATCTTGGCCTGGGGATGTCAGGCCACTGGGCTGGGATGATTCAGCAGTGGCTTAGCCTCAGGGATGAAAGGGAGCCGTGGCTACTTGCCCTTGGAGCAAAACACGTTTCAGCCATAGTTCCACTTGCAAGGTGGTGTAGCCACATGTCCTTTCCAAATAGTTTACAGGGGCCAGGGCGCAGTATTGGCTTCTTCTTTCAGGGGAACACAGTGGTGTAGACTCCAGATAGCTCCTTCAGCTGGTCTTCATCCTTGTGAGGACTGCAGGGGTGAGGTCTGTAGGTGTACAAGGTATTAACGGGGGTTGGTTGTTGGAATCCTCTTGCTTGCCTCCTTGCTATAAGGAGAAGTTCTTCCTGGTTCCCCGCTGATCCCGGTTGGGAATGGGGTGCTGGAGGCCTGGCATTCCCTTCTACTTTCTGTGTTGCCATTCTGAGTTCTTTGCTCACCCTGGTTTCTGTTTCTCCTCTGATGCACTCCATTGCCCTTCTTAAGTTGTTTTTGTTAAGATATAGTGGTTTGTTCATTATGCTGGCCATCTTTTTCCAAGTTTATTCTTTTGCATGTGATGTACAGTAGTACCAGCACCATTTGTTGAAGACTATCCTTTCCTGATTCAATTACCTTGACATCCTTGTTGAAAATCAGTTGACCATAAATATAAGGTTTACCTCTAGACTTTCAATTCCATTTTATTTATCTATATATCTGCTCTGATGCCAGCACCACGTAGTCTTGATTACTGCAGCTTTGTAGTAAAATTTGGAATCATGACATTTGAGTCCTCCAACTTTGTTCCTCTTTTTCAAGATTGTTTTGGCTATTCTTGGTTCCTTGTATTTCCATATGAATTTAAAGATTACCTTGTTAGTTTCTGCAGAAAAGCAGCTGGAATTCTGATAGGGATTGTGTTGAATCTGTAGATACATTCATGGGGAATATACATCTTAATATTAAGTCTTCTAGTCCATGAATAGAGGTATGTATTTCCATTTACGGAGAGATTTAAAATCTTTCAACAGTGTTTTGTAATTTTCAGTGTACAAGTTTTACACTTCTTATGCTAAATTTATTCCTAAGCATTTTATTCATTTTGATGCTATTGTAAATGGAATAGTTTTCTTAAGTTCATTTTGGATTGTTTGTTGGGAGTGTATGGAGAGCTTCAATAGATTTTTAAATATTGATCTTGTATCATACAACCTTGCTGACCTTGTTTATTAGTGCTAATTGTTTTTTTGTCGATTCCTTAGGATTTTCTATATACTAGATTATGTCCTTTCCAAGTAGTTTTACTGCTTTTTTCCCCAATCTGGATGCCATTATTTCTTTTTCTTGCCTAATTGCTCTTGCTAGAATTTCTAGTATGATAAGTGTTAAATTACGGTAGTGAGAATGGATATCCTTGTTTTGTTTTGAATCTTGGGAGAAAACTTTCAGTCTTTTGTCATTAAGTTTGATGTTAGTTGTGGGTTTTAGCCTTCTATTCCTAATTTGATAAGTGTTTAATCATGAAAGGGTATAGGCTTTTGTCAAACGCTTTTCTGCAACTATTAGATAAGTATGCGTTTTTTTCCTTTAGTCTATTAATATAATATATTACAGTATTCGTCAGCTCAGGCTGCCATAATAAAATACCATAGACTAGTTAACTTAAATCAGCAGTCCCCAGCCTTTTTGGCACCAGGGACCAGTTTCGTGGAAGACAATTTTTCCACAGACAGGGTGGAGGGGTGGTTTTGGGATTTAACTGTTCCACCTCAGATCATCAGGCATTAGATTCTCATAAGGAGCACACAACCTAGATCCCTTGCATGCATAGTTCACAATAGAGTTTATGCTCCTATGAGAATCTAATTCCTCCACTGATCTGACAGGAGGTGGAGCTCAGGTAGTAGCGCTTGCTTGCCTGCCGCTTACCTCCTGCGGTGTGGCCCAGTTCCTAGCAGGCCATGGACCAATTCCTAACAGCCCTTCTTACTGTGTCCTTCTGTAGCAGAGGGAGAGGGCAATTTCTCTTCCTATTTTATAAGGCCACCAATCCTATTGAATGATGTCGCTACTGTTATGACTTCATTTAACCTAAATTACCTCCTAAAAGCCCTGTTTCCAAATACAGTCACATTAGGGGTTAGAACCTCAACATGTGAATTTTGGGGGGGATGCAGTTCAACCTATAGCAGTTAGATTGGTTGGTTTTCAGATGTTAAACTAATCTTGCATTTGTGGGCTAAATCCCACTTGGTCATGGTATATAATCCTTTTTATATGTTGCTGGATTTGGTTTGCTATTAATAATATTTTGTTGAGGATGTTTGCAGCCTTGTATTTCAAGGCTTTGGAGAACTATAAAAGCAGTGAAGTAATATGGGGCCCATATCTAGTGAAGTGCTTAACAGAAACAATGGAAGCCAAAAGAAAGAAAACAACTGCGCCTAGAATTCTCTACTCAATACGTATATCTTTTAATAAGGAAGGTGAAATAAAACTATTTTCAGGAAATAAAAATTAAGGGAATTTGTCACCAGCAGACTCTCACTAAAGGAAAAACTAAAAAGGAGTTCTTCAGGCAGAAGGAAAATGATTCCCGATGGAAGCTCAGAGATACAGGAAGTAATGAAGAACAGTGGAAAGGTAAATATGTAGGCAATCTAAGTGAATTCTGTCTTGTGGGATGAACAACAATGGCATATAAATTGGGAGGGGAGTAAATAATGTTAATTTCTAAGGACTTTGCATTGTTTATAAAGAGAATAAAAGTAACAAGTAATTTTAGACATTGACAGTTCAGGGTTGCTCATTGTAATCTCTTACCAAAATAGACTATGAAAAGTCTATAAGTAACTACAGAGTTAACAGAAAGGGAAAAATTGAAATGATGAAATGTAGTCCACAAGAAGACAAGAAAGGAGAGGAAAAGGGATAATCGTATAGGCAAGAATAACCGATTGAAAAAGAAAAAGTTAAATACAACTCTATCAATAATATATTAAGTGAAAATAGATTTGATGCTTGAATTACAACTGTATTCAATATTTTGTCAGAGGTCCTAGTCAAGGAAATAAGGAAAGAAAAATAAAAATGGTAAAGACTGGATAAGAAGAAATAAAACTATTATTTATACACAACATGTGGACATAAAAACTCAAAAGATATCTAGGTAAACCATTAGAATCAATAAGTGAGTTAAAAAAGGTGATTAGACCAATGTAAAAAGAAACTGTATTTTTATATACAGATACCATGTAGAAAATGAGATTAAAAAATTACAATAGCATCAAAGAACATCAAAATCTAGGGAATAAACATGAGAAAATGTGAGATCTTTAAACTAGAAACTATAAACATTGAAAGAAATTTTCATGTTCATGGATTGAAGAATCAATATTGTAAGCATATCATTTGTGCCTAGATTGTTATATTTATCCAACGTAATTTCAATCAAAATCTCAGAGAATTATTTTTTTTAATGAAAAGCCAATTCCAAAAATAAATGTGGGAAAGTAAAAGGCTCCAGAAGAACTAGGATAATCTTAAGAACAAAGTGAATAGATGTCCTCTATTAGATACTAAAACTTATGAAACTTTAGTCTTTAAAATAATATAGTCTTGCTGCAGAGTTAGACCATGGAAACAAACCAGGAATTCCAGAAACAGACACATATATGGACGTCTGATTTGTAACAAAGGTGGTGCTGCACAGCAGTGAGGACAGAACTTTCTTCAATAAGTGATACTGGGTCAATTGAATATTCATATGGAGAGGAAAGTGAAACTTTATTGCCGAATCACCCTGCATATAAAAATCAGAAGTAGACTGTAGACATAAATGTTGTAGCCAAAATAGTAAAGCTTCTAGAAACAGGAGAAAATCTCTAGGACTTTGATGGTAAAGAGAGATTTCTGGCCACAAAAACCACTGACAAAAAAAGATAAAAACTCTGGACTGCAGTAAAGTTAAGAAACAATGGAAGATGTTTAAGAAAGTGAAAAGAAGCTCCAGAGAGGAAGATGGTACTCGAAACACATATAATTGAGCAAAGAACTGGTGTCCAGAATAAGGAATTTCTACACATCCATAAGGAAGAGACAGAACATCCATTTGAAAAATAGAGAGACTTAACAGACCCAACATAAAAGAGGATATCCAGATGGCCAGTAAATATGAAAAGCTATCACAAAAATTACAGATTAAGGCCACAGTGATATAACAATAAACATCCTTATAATTGCTAAAATGAAACAGACTGACAATACCAAGTGTTGATGAGGAGCTAGGAATACTGCTGATAGGAATATACATTGGTACAGCCACTTTGGAAGACTGGTCGATAGTGAGTACTAAAGCTGAGCGTGCGCAAATTTTTATGACCCAGAAGTTTCACTCCTATTAATGTACTCAACAAAAATACATGCACATTGGCACCAAAAGACACATACAAGAAGGTTCTTCACAGCATTATTAGTAATAGCCAAAAGCTGGAAACAACACAATTGTCCGTCAAGAGTAGAATGAATGAATGAAATACGGCATATTCATACAATGAAATATTATGCAGAAAAGAAAATGAACAGATTCAGCTAATATGGATGAATATCACATATATAATTTGAGTAAAATAAGCTGAATGCAAAAGCATACATATTATATGACTCCATTTATATACATTTCAGAAAATTTCAAAACTATAGTATTAAAAGTTAGGTAATAGTTACTTTTGGGGAAAAGGGAAGGGATATTAGATTGGGATGGGACATTACAGGGATTTCTGGATGCTTGTCAACTTTTCATGGATAGATGGTAAGGATGTGTCTACTTTGTGATAGTTGATTGAGCTGTATGCATATGATTTGTGTACTTTATGTATGTTATACATCAATTCAAAAAATCTAAAGGAACTGACACCTTATGGGATGTAAATGAAGTTTTCTATTCACATTTCTTTTTTCTTTTTGCCTTGACAGAGAGAGGACAAGGTTGGATTTTATTATTTATTTTTGTAATTTCAACTTTTATTTTAGATTCGGGGGGACACATGTCCAGGCTTGTTACGTGGGTATATTGTTTGATGCTGAGGTTTGGGTTACAAATGATCCCATCATTCAGGTAGTGAGCATAGTACCTGATAGGTAGTTTTTCAGCCCTTGCCCCCTGCCCTGTCTCTCCTGACCCAGTATCTCCCAGTGCCTTTTATTCCCATCTTTATGTCCACATGTACCTAATGTTTAGCTCCCACTTAAAAGTGAGAACATGCGGTATTTGGTTTTCTGTTCCTGTGTAAATTTGCTTAGGATGATGGCCTCCAGCTGCATCCATGTTGCTGCAAATGACACCATCTCATTTTTTATGGCTGTGTAGTATTCCATGATGTATATGTACCACACATTCTTTATTCAGTAAGGTTGGATTTTAACTGAATATTTACTTGTTTCCTTGTGCATTTGTCCCCTTTAACCACCAGGCATTCTAACTCTGGTGATGGGTCCTGGACAGTGGAGAGTTTTGTAGCAGGATTTTGAAAGTGTCATAATATAGATTGTTCCTGGGGCTAGGAGCACTAGCTAGCATGGACCTCTGAAGTCAACATGGAAGAAGATAATGCCAAGAGTTGTAACAGTGGTCAGGAGTTAGCAACCTGATTTAAGTTCTTTAACACCTTTACCGGGATATTTTAAAATATCTTTTCTAAGTATTGTTAAATTAAAATGCACTATTAAATTATAAATAACATGTTAGAAATATGCCATTTCCTAGCATGATACAAAGAAAGAGGATAAGCTTTGGAGTTATTAAAATCCTGGCCTTGCTGTTTGCTCAGTATAAAACTTTGGGCAGTTTACTCTAATTTTTTTTTTTTTTTCTTTTCTTTTCTGTTTTTTTTTTTTTTCTTGTTTGAGACAGAGTTTTGCTCTTGTCGCCCAGGCTAGAGTGCAATGGCACAGTCTCAGCTCACTGCAACCTCCGCCTCCAGGGTTCAAGCAGTTCTCCTGCCTGAGCCTCCCCAGTAGCTAGGACTAGGCACGCAGCACCACCATGCCTGGGTAATTTTTTTTGTTGTTCGCTAGAGACGGGGTTTCGCCTTGTTGGCCAGGCTGGTCTTAAACTGACCTCAGGTGATCTGCCCACCGCAGTCTCCCAAAGTGCTGGGATTACAGGCCTGAGCCACTGTGCCCAGCCCAGTTTACTCTTAATTTTTTGTACCTTAGTCTTTTCATGCTAAATGGGGACAATATTCTTAGTGAAAAGTCAGTGAAGATTACTGTGTAAATGGAATAGCACTGTGTTTGGTACATCATAGGTGCTCCATAGGTAGACTTTTTCCCATTCTGCTTGCTAGTCCACTAAATAATATTAGTAAAGAAAGAATCTTTCTAACTGTAGAGAGAATTACAAGTCTGAAAAATTTAGTGTATTTATTTTAATTTTGTGTTCAAGTTAGGATTTTTAATTTCTGAAAGAAAATAAAGGGGCCTTTTTTGTCAGTTAATCTTTGACCTCTTTTAATACAATAATCCAACCCTGTTCTCTCTCTTAACAGATTTTCATTTTAAAAAACATTTACTCATTGAAAAAGATAAGAATTTATAAGAAAAATTGAAAAATTACCCATAACTGCACCACACTGACATCTGTACTAGTAAGGTTTGGTATACATACACACTAGTCCCCCGTTATCTGTGGTTGGTTTCAGTTACAGCCAAACATGACTGGAAAATATTATATGGAAAATTCCAGAAATAAATGGGCAAATAAATTGCACGTCATTCTGAGTAGCTTGATGAAATCCTTTGCTGTCACTCATTGTCCCACTCAGAATATGAATCATCCATTTGTCCAGCATATTCCTGCCGTTTATGCCATCTGCCCATTAGTCACTCAGTAACTGTCTTGGTTATTAGATCAACTGTTGGATATCATGGTGCTTGTGTTCAAGTAACCCTTATTTTACTTTTATTACAGTGTATTGTTATAATTGTTTTGTTTCATTATCAGTTATTGTTGTTAATCCCTTACTATGTCTAGTTTATAAATTAATCTTTATCATAGGTACATAAGGAAAAACATATATAGGTTTGGTACTATCCACCGTTTCAGGCATCCACTGGGGGTCTTGGAACAAATCCCCTGAGGATAATAGGGGACTACTGTAATTTCTTCCATTTACTTGTCTGTATGTTTTTAAACTGTAGTTTGACATGAAACCATACATGTAGTTTTTGCATTCCTCATTTTTTTCTAAATCCAGCACCTTAGACCGCTTGGCCACACTACCACACTCGTTTTTTCTTAATATGTAACGTTTCCCCATGTTATTAAAAATTCTTTGTATTATTTTAGATAGCTGCGTAGTATTACATCTTAGAGCCTATTATAACTGAAGTCTTTTACTGTTAGAAACTTAGGAGGTTTCCAGTTTTTTGTTATGCTGTGATAATGGTATCTTTTTTGCATGAATCATTTACCTTTAAAACTATTTCCTTAGGCTATACTTAGGGAAATCTCATTATTTTACCTAAGGGAAAGTAGTTTTATGGTTTTTAGATGCAAATTTCAGAATTGCTTTATAGAAAAGCTGTCAGTTCATAATTTAACCAGGAGTATATAAATGAATCCATTTTGTCGAACTCTCACTACTAAATACTATCCATTTAAAAATATTCCATTTCTTTTTTCTTTATAGCATTTGTTCAGTGCTCAGCACAGGAGTTTGACCAGACAGAGTAGACGTCAAATATGTACCAGCAGTTTGATGGAGCGTTTCTTACAGGATGTACTGCAGCACCACCCATATCACTGTCAAGAGAGCAGGTAAAGTAGTTGATTGGAATAATATTTATACGTAGTTATATGTTACAGTGGGTGTTTGTGTTCATGTCCCAATCAATACTTTAAGTGAATCTTTGAATCAAGGAATATAAAGTGAAATTTTAGTAACTTTCATTTGCAATTTTAAATTTTTCTTAGCTTAAGTAAGAAATTTCACTATAGAAGATATGGACTACATTATGTTTTTTTCCTAAATAAAAGTCTTAGGCTAATAAATAATTGTATATCATTAAGATGTTTTATAAGTATGTTATAGGATTAAGCAGGGGGAAAAGGAGGAAGAAATAGTTTTTATCTGTTTGTTTGTTTGTTTTTTCTGAGGTGGAGTTTCGCTCTTGTTGCCCAGGGTAGAGTGCAATGGCATGATCTCAGCTCACCGCAACCTCCACCTCCCAGGTTCAAGCGATTCTCCTGCCTCAGCCTCCCGAATAGCTGGGATTACAGGCATGCGCCACCACGCCTGGCTAATTTTTTGTATTTTTATTAGAGGCGAGGTTTCCCCATGTTGGTCAGGCTGGTCTGGAACTCCCGACCTCAGGTGATTCACCCAGCTTGGCCTCCCAAAGTGCTGAGATTACAGGTGTGAGCCACCACACCTGCAAAATAGTTTTTGGAAGGTTAGCAACAGAAAATCTGATGACAAAAGCAGAGTAAGGACAATCAAGTCAAAACTGAGTCAGTTCCACATAAATAGAACTCTTTGCTAATTCTGAGTAAAAGAGATATCAAAAAGAATTGGGTTTTTAAATAATCTGTCTTTATTTTGATAGCTTTTCTTGTATCCATTTGTTTTAGTTGTTTTTAATAAAAGTAATTATTTTGATAACATTTAAGAGTTAATGCCCTATGTTAAAGAAAAACATTGGTAGAAAATCAGATTAAATACTGTGGTACGTTTTTAGCTCCAGCTGTACAAGATAAGGTAAAAATAGATCATTAGCATATCTGTGCAGAATTAACTGAGATGTGCACCAATTAGTAGAAAAAGAGATAAACTTCTTTGCCTTGCAGATCACTAACATAGACCTTAGAAATGGCAAAAATATTTTAATGGGGAAAAGTTAGAGGAAAACAAGATGATTTCTTAGCTGATGGGAAGATAGAATTAGCCTATCCTGGGGTCAGTATAAATTTCCAGTTTTTTTGTTTTTTTTTGAGACGGAGTCTTGCTCTGTCACGATCTCAGCTCACTGCAACCTCCGCCTTCCTGATTCAAGCAATTCTTCCTGCCTCAGTCTCCCGAGTAGCTGGGATTAGAGGCACACATCACCACGCCTGGCTAATTTTTTTGTATGTTTAGTAGAGACTGGGTTTTGCCATGTTGGCCAGGCTGGTCTTGAACTCCTGACCTCAGATGATCTGCCCGCCTTGGCTTCCCAAAGTGCTGGGATTACAGGCATGAGTCACCGTGCCCAGCTCCATTGTATAACTCTCATGAGCAGTGCTTCAGCAAACATGTTTTTACATGAAACTGTTTCTTTTTTGTTTTGTTTTGTTTCTTTGAGACAGAGTCTCACTCTGTTGGCCAGGTTGGAGTGCTATGGCATGGTCTTGGGTCATTGCAACCTCCATCTCCC
>NW_012104654.1:250503-298955 GCF_000951045.1 Mandrillus leucophaeus
GGCATGGTGGTGCATGCCTGTAATCCCAGGTACTCAGGAGGCTGAGGCAGGAGAATTGCTTGAACCCGGGAGGTGGAGGTTGTGGTGAGTCGAGATTGTGCCATTGCACTCCAGTCTGGGCAACAAGAGCGAAACTTCGTCTCAAAATAAACAAACCCAAAGCAAAATCTCCCTGAACCCTGCTCAGAGGGAGCCAATTTTAAAAACACAAAAACCAGAAACCAAGAAATTACATTGATACCATACTAACAGCTAATCTATAGACCTTGTTTAAATTTTGTTGGTTGTCTTAACTCATGTTCATTTTTTGGACCAGAAGCCAATCCAGAATCACACATTGCATTTTGTTGTCAGCATCTCCTTAGTTTTCCTTTATCTTAAATCGTTCCTCAGTTTTTCTTTGTTTTTAAGACCATGATACTTTCTTTATAGAGTACTGGCCAGTTAATTTATGGGATAGCCTTCAATTTTTGTCTGTCTGATATTTTCTTATGATTAAACTTTGGTCATGCATTTTGGGCACGAATATCTTAGAATCGATGTTGTGCCCTTCTCAGTGTGGAATCAGGAGACACATAATGTTGCCCTATCATTTGGGTGATATTAGCTTGAGCCACTTGATTAAGGTACTACTGTCTGCCAAGTTACTCCACTGTGAAGTTACTGTTTTTCCTAATTAATAAGGATCGGTATGGGGAAGAACTTTGAGACTGAGTAAATACCCTGTTTCTTATCTTACTTTTGCCTACTTATTTTGTGCAGCCATTAATGATTCTTTAATCAAAATTCTACCATAAAGAAGATCTTGTTCTTTCACTTATTTATTCAAGTATTTAATATTTATTTATATCATTATAGACTCATGGATATTTCTTTTATTCTATGGGTTTTACTTTGTTACTAGTTATTATTTATTTTGTTGCTCACATTGTGTATGGACATTTGAAATCCTTGCTAGACACTTCCTAGAAGGCTATACCAATTTATACTCACACCAGCAGCATAAGAGAATGCCGATTTCCTGTCACTGTTGCTAACCCTGGGATTATCAGCTTCTTTTTTCCCTACCAAAATAATGGGCCAAAAATGTGTAGATATACATACTGATAATCCCATATTATCTATTTTCAGGTAGAACTTTTTTGTGTATTGATTGACCATATTTTATTCTATGATATGTTTGTTAATATACTTTGCCCATTTTTCTATTGAGTTATTTGTATATTTTGGCTTTGTAAGCAATATTTGAGTATGAGTAATATCCTTTGTATTTTAAATGTGTTACAGATTTTTTTTCGGAACCCAGTTGTTTGTCTTTTAACTGTATATGTTATTCTTTATCATACAGAAATTAAAATTTTTGATTTAATCAGATGTAAGGAGAATTTTTCTTTACGGCTTCTTTTATGCCTTTTTCTTCATGCCTTTGTTTTTTGTTTTAAACACTTGTAATCATCTTGGAGTTTCTTTTTATATGTGGTGTGAGGCAGGACTTCTTGTATCTCTCATTATCCCTGCTGATATAAAATGTCACCACCTGTGTCATAACCTGAGTTCTTGTATTTGTGTATATGTGTGTATGTAGATCTTTTTGCATATCATTTTGTTTCCTTGATTTTAAAAAAATCACATGCCAATAGTACATTATTTTATTATATATGTATAAACTTTCTAACTTACAGGATTTATGATTTAAAAAAATTTCCTTTCTGTTCTCTTGTCTAGACATTGTAAATTTTTCTATTTTAGCTTTCCTGAAAGTCAGCTCTTGCTTTATTTTTGTTTTGTCTTCATTAATTTTTTCCTTTTCTTAATATATTTCATCTACCTTCTTATGGGGGCAATTTGGTTGTTATTTTTTTCATCTTAAATTGGATGCCCAGTTGTATTTATGAATTCTTTTCTTAATGGAAGTATTTAAAAGTATGACGTTTTTATTTTGGCCATATCTCATAGTTTTTATTTCTTTTAGATAATTTAAAAAATATTTTCTTTTTAGCGCAAGAGTTTTTCTTTTTAGCTCAAGAGTTTAGCTGTTTTTTGTTGGTTTGTAGGTCTCACTCTGTGGCCCAGGCTGGAGTGCAGCATGTGATTATAGCTCACTGTAGTCTCAAAGTCCTGGGCTCAAGTGACCCACCGGCTTCAAACTCTCGAGTATCTGGGACTATAGGCATGTACCACCATGCCTGGCTTATTTTTTAAAATTTTTGTAGAAACAGGATCTCATTATGTTGCCAAGGCTGTTCTTGAACTCTTGGCCTCAAGTGATCTTCTCACTTGAGTCTTCCAAAGTGAGGGGATTATAGGCATGAACCACCACACTGGCCAAAAGAGTGGTTTTTAATCTTTAATGGTTAGCTTTTTAGAGAGCTTTTTTTTGTTGTGTAGTTACAAATGATGTGTTAAATGTGGATTATGATTTAATTGTTAAACATATTATACACACACAAATACAGATGCAGATCAAAGCATCCAGATGGCAGTTCATGACCTTCTTGGGATTTTACAAACTGTATGATTTTATGATTCTACCTTCTTTTCTTTTCTCCCTTTTCTTTCTTTTCTTAGCTACATGTTGCAAAATTGGTTTTATTTTGAGAATGTTGTGGTAGTCCTTAAGACAAATGAAGAAGTCTAGGGTTCCGAAGAACTAGAGTAAAGTGGTTGTTGCACTGCAATGTCATTGTTGAGAAGTATGAAAAATTAGGATTGTTTTTTGCTGCATCACAATACTTTGGATGCCGGGTTAACTTTTTTATTTTCCAAATTCAAAATTAATATTAAGGGAATCAATTTATATGGGAAAGATAGTAACAGTAATACTTAGGCTAAAATAAAATTGCATATGGCTGACACATGTGCATGTTCTCTTAGACAAATGACATCTCAAATTGGAAAAATTCAATACATTTTTAGGTGTTTATTTTTAATTTTTATAGGCTGTTTTTATAAACAAACAGTTTCAGATTAATGGAAACATTGAGGAAATAGTACAGAGTGGGCCTATAATGCTCTGTCACCCAATTTCTCTATTATTAACGTTAATGTGGTATATTTGTTACAAGTAATGAACTGATATTAGTGAAGTCCATGGTTTATTCAGACTTCTTAGTTTCTACTTACACTAAGTTTTCTTAAACTAAGATTTCCTTAGTTTTACTAGTTTTTCTGTTTCAGAATCACATCCAGGATACCACATTACATTCACTTGTAATGTCTCTTTAGGTCTCTCTTGGCTGTGACAGTTTAATCTTTTTTTTTTTTTTTTTCTTAAGTCTAGATGTGATGATACTTACCTCCTTGAATTGTTATTATTTTTTATGTGTCTGCCTTCAGCAGCTACTTGAATGGTCTTTAAGAGGCAGCTCAACTTTTTGTGAATTTGCCTTAGTACCTAGCATAGTGCCTGTAATGCAGTAGTAAGTCCTTAGTAGATGGTTGTTACGTGAATGAATGTTTGCCTGACTTTAAGAATTCAGGCTAGGCCGGGCGCGGTGGCTCAAGCCTGTAATCCCAGCACTTTGGGAGGCCGAGACGGGCAGATCATGAGGTCAGGAGATCGAGACCATCCTGGCTAATACGGTGAAACCCCGTCTCTACTAAAAAATACAAAAAACTAGCCGGGCGAGGTGGCGGGTGCCTGCAGTCCCAGCTACTCGGGAGGCTGAGGCAGGAGAATGGCATAAACCTGGGAGTCAGAGCTTGCAGTGAGCTGAGATCCGGCCACTGCACTCCAGCCGGGGCAAAAAAGAAAAACCCCGGCAAAAAAAAAAAAAAAAAAAACAAGAGTTCAGGCCATGGCAATATCATTAGGTCAGCTGGTTATATACATGAAAGAGCAGTCCCTGAAATGCTTTGGTTAAACATGTTGTCTTGATACTGATAGAAGAGATTCATAGACTGATTTTAGATATGAAAATTTTGGGTCTTTTTAAAAATAATGGAATTTAAATTTTGAATGGGAAATGCATATACATAGACATAATTCACAGGGCACGTTCAAAAGTAAGTCTTCTTAAATTGCTGCCATCCTGTAATCACTTCACTAGAGGTAACACATGATACCTCTAGACTTCTACAGTTGTATGTGCCATTCTCTAGATATTCTAAGTGCATTATTTTTTCCCTTCTATTTTACATAAATGGTAGCTTTCTGTGTACCCTTGCTTTTCACTAACAATGTTTATAGTAATTGGTTTTTATTTGTATGTATAGAGGTGTTTTATTATTTTTAAAAACCACATTGTATTCCATTAAATACCATTAATTATTTAACCAGTACCCAGTTACTGAGTATTCAGGTTGATTCTAGTCATTTGCTATTACTCCTCCCTCCTCTCAAAAGTAGCAGTAAATATTCTTGTACATGCCTCATTAAACCCATGAGAAAACCAAAAGTGGAATTAGAGGTCAGAGGGTATGTACATTCTTAATTTTAATAGACATTGCAAAATTGCTTTTTGTAGAGGTTACAAATCTACATAGAGGTTAACCAGTAACCGTTAACTGATCTATATTCCTGTGAACAATGTATTAAAGTGCCTTTATTCTTACACCCTCACCAAAACATTGTGTTAAGATTAATAATAGCTAACATTTGTGAATGCTTATTATGTGTCGAGCTGTTTCTTCATTTTAATGCTCCTTACATGTAACAATTAATTTACTCATCAAAACAATCTCATGAGGGAAAATAGTGTAAGATTCCCTTTTTTTGGAGGCAGAAACTGAAGCATACAGAGTTAAGTAACATATGTCAAACTTTTTGCTGTTACTACTCTGATAATTGAAAAATAATATATGATTTTATTTGATTAATCATTCATGTTTAGGGGCCATTTGTATTTCAGTAGCAATTGGTAGCACCACCTCCACCTTCTGCAGTAATTCCCTCCCCGCAGTCCATGCAGTGTTCAGCCTGTGGTGACTGCCTGGATTCCTTGTCCTTTAAGGATAGTCCAGAATAGAAAGCAAATAACGTTTATTATGCCTCTCTTTTAATATTTTAAACAGATATTAGAATATGTTTATGAGTCTCCCCCCTTTCTTTTTAGTTCAACACAAGATGAGACACATGTGAATACTGGGTCATCATCTGAAGTGGTGCATTTGGATGATGATTTTTCTGAAGAAGAGGAAGAGGATGAGGATAAGATTGAGGATGAGGATGCTACTGAAGAGAGACCCTCCGAGGCTTCAGAACCTATTGAAGAGTTACATTCCAGACCTCATAAATCTCAGGAAGGCACACAGGAGGTTTCAGTTCGACCATCAGTTATTCAAAAACTGGAGAAGGGACAGCAGCAGCCCTTGGAGTTTGTTCATAAAATTGGGGCCGGTGTGAAAAAATGTAATCTAGTAGATATTGGTCAGGCTACAAATAATGGAAGCAACTTGGTACGCCCGCCAGTGATTTATAATGCTCCTGCTAGTTGTTTATCTGAAAGCTCTAATGATAGACCAGTTACAACTAATACAACTGGTTTACCGGCAGCAGCTCATTTGGATTCAGTTAGCAAATGTGACCCAAACAAAATTGACAAATACCTTGAACAGCCAGACGGGGCCTCTAGAAATCCTGTGCCATCATCCCATGTAGAAACTTCTTCATTTTCACATCAGAAACCTAAAGAATCAAATAGGAAATATTTACGCATGAATTCAGATAAGTTGGTTTTGTGGAGAGATGTAAAATCTCAGGGTAAAACTTTGTCAGCTGGCTTGAAATTCCAGGAACGCATGGGTACTAAGGGCTCCTTAAGAGTTAAATCTCCTTCCAAATTAGCAGTAAACCCGAATAAAACTGACATGCCTTTGAATAAAGGAATCTTTGAAGATACTATTCCAAAGCACCATGAGGAATTCTTTTCTAATATGGATTGTACCCAAGAAGAAAAGCACTTGGTTTTTAACAAGAAAGCCTTTTGGGAACAGAAGTGCTCAGTGAGTTCTGAAATGAAGTTTGATTGTAGCTCTCTTCAGTCAGCATCTGATCAGCCCCAAGAGACTGCACAAGACATAAATCTTTGGAAGGAGGAGCGAATTGACCAAGAAGATAACTATGAATCTAGAGGTTCAGAAATGAGTTTTGATTGCAGTTCCTCTTTTCATTCACTGACTGACCAATCTAAAGTGAGTGCCAAAGAAGTAAACCTTTCCAAGGAAGTATGTACTGATGTACAGTATAAGAATAATACATCTTATGTTTCTAAAAGAAGTTCTGATTGCGGTGACATTCTTCACTTGGTTACGAACCAATCCCAAATGACTGTTAAAGAAATAAGTCTTCAGAATGCAAGGCGTATTAGCCTGGTTGACCAAAGCTATGAATCTAGTGATTCTGAAACAAATTTTGATTGTGATGCTTCACCTCAGTCCACTAGTGACTACCCTCACCAATCTGTAAAAGAAGTAAGCCTTTCTAAGGAACTGCACATTGGTTTGGTTGATAAGAACTATGGTTCCAGTAGTTCTGAAGTAAGTGCTGATTCTGTTTTCCCACTGCAGTCAGTGGTTGACCGACCCCCGGTGGTTGTCAGAGAAACAAAACTTCGGAAGAAGGCTCATTCTGGCTTGGTTGATAACTATGGATCGAGTTGTTCTGAAACAAGTTTTGATTGTGATGTTTCTCTTGAGTCAGTAGTTGATCATCCCCAGCTGACTGTCAAAGGAAGAAACCTGAAAGGTAGACAAGTCCACCTAAAACATAAGAAGCGTAAACCCAGTAGTGCTAAAGCACGTTTTGATTGTGATGTCTCACTCGGGACAGTTGCAGATGAATCCCAGAGGGCTGTTGAAAAGATAAATCTTCTAAAGGAGAAGAATGCTGACCTTATGGATGTGAACTATGAATCCCATGGTCTTGTAATGGGTTTTCACACCGGTGCTCAGTTAGTGGCTGACCAGCCTCAAGTAGCAGAAATAGAGCCTCAGAAAGTGGATGTTGACCTTGAGAATAAGAGTGTTCAGTCTAGCAGTTCTTCTCTAAGTTCTGACTCTCCGGCTTCTCTTTATCATTCAGCTCACGATGAGCCTCAAGAAGCTTTGGATGAAGTAAATCTTAAAGAGTTAAATATTGACATGGAAGTTAAGAGCTATGATTGCTCCAGCTCTGAGTTGACTTTTGATTCTGACCCGCCTCTTCTGTCAGTTTCTGAGCAGTCTCATCTGGATGCTGAAGGAAAAGAACGGCACATTGACCTGGAAGATGAGAGCTGTGAGTCAGATAGTTCTGAAATAACTTTTGATTCTGATATTCCTCTTTATTCAGTAATTGACCAACCTGAAGTAGCTGTTTATGAGGAAGAAACTGTTGATCTGGAAAGTAAAAGTAATGAATCTTGTGTTTCTGAAATAACTTTTGATTCTGATATTCCTCTTCATTCAGGAAATGATCACCCTGAAGTAGCTGTTAAAGAAGTAATTCAGAAAGAAGAGTACATTCACTTAGAAAGGAAGAATGATGAACCCAGTGGTTCTGAAATAAGTTTGGATTCCTATGCCCCTCGTCATTCAGTGACTAATTCTCCCGAAGTAGCTGTTAAAAAGCTAAATCCTCAAAAAGAAGACCAGGTACACTTACAAAATAAGGAAAATGAACCTATTGATTCTGAAGTAAGTTTGGATTATAATATTTTTCATTCAGTGACTGGACATTCTGAAGATCCCATTAAAAAAATAAACCTTCACACAAAAGAGCACATGTACTTAGAAAATAAGAGTGGTTTTGAAACAAGTTTGGATTCTGATGTCCCTCTTCGGCCAGTGACTCACAAACCTGAAGTAATTGTCAAAGAAACATGGCTTCAAAGAGAAAAGCATGCTGAATTCCAAGGTGGAAGTGCTGAATTCAGTGGTTCAAAAACAAGTTTAGATTCTAGTGTCCCTCATTATTCAGTAACTGAATCTCAAGTAGCTGTTAACAAAATAAACAGAAAGAAGCAATATGTTCTAGAAAACTATGGTAAATGTAGTGGTTCTGAAATAATTTTGGATTCTAATGTTCCACCTCAGTCAATGACTGACCAAACTCAGCTAGCTTTTTTGAAGGAAAAACATGTTAATCTGAGAGACAAAAACAGTAAATCAGGTGATTCTGAAATAACTTTTGATTCTGAACAACTTCAGGAAGCGGTTAAAAAAATAGACCAATGGAAGGAAGAGGTTATTGGCCTGAAAAATAAGATTAATGAACCTAGTACTTCTAAATTAATACATGATTCTGATGTTTCTGTCCAATCTGTGGCTGATCAACCCAAAGTAGCTATTAAACATGTAAACCTTGAGAATGAAAACCATATGTACTTGGAAGTTAAGAACAGCCAATATCGTTGTTCTGAAATGAATTTGGATTCTCGTTTCTTGGTTCAGTCAATAGTCAATCGACCTCAAATAACTATTTTGGAGCGGGACCACATTGAGCTAGAAGGTAAGCACAATCAACGTTGTGGTTCTGAAATAAGTTTTGATTCTGATGACCCTCTTCAGTCAGTGGCTGACCAGCTGAGAGAAACCGTTAAAGAAATAAGCCTTTGGAAGGATGAAGAAGTTGACATGGAAGATAGCAGGAATGAAGCTAAGGGTTTTGAAATTATGTATGATTCTGCTGTTCTTCAGCCAGTGGCTGGCCAACCTGAAGGAGTAGTTAAGGAGGTCAGTCTTTGGAAAGAGCATGTTGACTTGGAAAATAAGATTGTCAAACCTACCAATACTAAAATAAATTTTGATTCTCATGAACCCCTTCTGTCTGTGACTAATAAAATTCAAGGGGTGAATAAAGAAATAAATCTTTTGAGGGAGGAACGTGTTTGTCTGGATGATAAGGGCTATGTGCCCAGTGATTCTGGAATAATTTATGTTTCAAATATCCCTCCTCAGTCAGTGATAAAACAACCCCAAATTTTGCAAGAGGAGCATGCCAGTCTGGAAGATAAGAGCAGTATTTCTTACAGTCCTGAAGAAAGTTCTGATTCCAGTGACTCTTTCCAGGCAGCAGCAGATGAGCTTCAAAAGTCTGCCAAAGAAATAAATCTTTGGAAGGAAGACCATATTTATCTGGAAGATAAGAGCTATAAATTAGGTGATTTTGATGTAAGTTATGCTTCTCATATTCCTGTTCAGTTTGTGACCGATCAATCTTCTGTGCCTGTCAAAGAAATAAACGTGCAAAAGAAGAATCATCATAATCTAGAAAGTAAGAACTGTGAAGTCTGTGGTTCTAAAATAAAATGTGATTCTTGTGTTCGTCTTCAGTCAGAAGTTGACCAACCTCAAGTGTCTTACAAAGAGGCAGACCTTCAGAAGGAAGAGCATGTTGTCATGGAAGAAAAGACTGGTGGACCTAGTGATTCAGAAATGATGTATGATTCTGATGTTCCTTTTCAAATAGTGGTTAACCAGTTTCCAGGGTCAGTCAAAGAAACACATCTTCCAAAGGTGATACTTGTGGATCTGGTGCCCAGTGATAGTGATTATGAAGTAATTTCAGATGATATTCCCCTTCAGTTAGTGACTGACCCACCTCAGTTGACTGTCAAAGATATCAACTGTATAAATACAGAATGTATTGATATAGAAGATAAGAGCTGTGACTCTTTTGGTTCTGAAGTCAGATGTAGTTGTAAAGCCTCTACTCCCTCAATGACAAACCAATGCAAAGAGACTTTCAAAATAATAAACCGGAAGAAAGACTATATTATTCTGGGAGAGCCAAGTTGTCAGTCTTGTGGTTCTGAAATGAATTTTAATGTTGATGTCTCTGATCAGTCCATGACTTACGAGTCACAAGGACCTGATGAGAAAATGGCGAGATATATTGACTCAGAAGATAAGAGCTGTGGATATTATGGTTCTAAAGGAAAATTTAATTTGGGAAACACTTCTCATCGAACGACTCACCGACTGCAGAAAGCTCGCAAAGAAGCCAAGCTTCGGAAAGATCCAAGAAATGCTGGCCTAAAAGGTAAGAGCTGTCAGTCTAGTGCTTCTGCAGTGGATTTTGGTGCCTCTTCCAAGTCAGCGCTCCATCGAAGGGCCGATAAAAAAAAACGTTCAAAGCTAAAACATAGAGATTTAGAAGATGTGAGCTGTGAACCGGATGGTTTTGAGATGAATTTTCAGTGTGCTCCCCCTCTTCTGTCTGATACTGATCAGCCTCAAGAAACTGTTAAGAAAAGACACCCTTGTAAGAAGGTGTCTTTTGACTTGAAAGAAAAGAACCGTGATTCCCAGTCAAGCTGTGTTCCCAAGGTTGATTCTGTAAGGAACCTGAAAAAAGCAAAGGATGTCATAGAAGATAATACTGATGAACCAGTTCTTGAAGCCTTACCTCATGTACCTCCTTCATTTGTGGGGAAAACATGGTCTCAGATAATGAGAGAAGATGACATGAAAATTAATGCTCTTGTGAAGGAATTTAGGGAAGGTCGTTTCCATTGTTACTTTGATGATGACTGTGAGACCAAAAAAGTTTCTTTGAAGGGGAAAAAAAAGGTTACCTGGGCTGACTTGCAGGGTAAGGAGGACACTGCACCAACTCAAGCTCTGTCAGAAAGTGATGATATTGTCTGTGGTATTTCAGATATTGATGACTTGTCAGTGGCCTTAGATAAACCATGCCATCATCATCCTTCAGCAGAGAGGCCTCCTAAGCAAAAGTGGCGTGTGGCTTCTCAACGCCAGACAGCGAAAATCAGCCATAGTACTCAGACCAGTTGTAAGAATTACCCAGTGATGAAAAGAAAAATAATTAGACAAGAGGAAGACCCACCAAAAAGTAAGTGTTCACGTTTACAGGATGACAGAAAAACCAAAAAGAAAGTCAAAATTGGGACAGTTGAATTTCCTGCATCATGTACTAAAGTTTTGAAGCCCATGCAACCCAAAGCCTTAGTCTGTATTCTTTCTTCTTTAAATATTAAACTGAAGGAGGGTGAAGGCCTCCACTTCCCTAAAATGAGGCACCATAGTTGGGATAATGATATTCAGTTTATATGCAAATATAAACGGAATATCTTTGATTATTATGAGCCCCTGATTAAGCAAATTGTAATTAATCCTCCCCTGAATGTACTAGTACCAGAGTTTGAGAGGCGTAACTGGGTTAAAATTCATTTTAATAGGAGCAACCAAAACTCCAGTGCAGGAGATAATGATGCTGATGGACAAGGCTCTGCTTCAGCACCTTTAATGGCAGTGCCGGCAAGATACGGATTTAATTCACGTCAGGGAACCAGTGACCCTTCTCTGTTTCTGGAAGAATCAAAGATTCTGCATGCTCATGAGGTTCCAAAGAAAAGAAATTTCCAGCTAACATTTTTAAATCGTGATATTGTCAAAATCTCTCCAAAATCAGTTAGAAATAAGTTTTTGAAAAGTAAAAGTAAACAGAAAATTCATGGAAAGAAGGTGACAACCAGTAGTAATAAGTTAGGTTGTCCCAAAAAGGTTTATAAACCAATTATTCTCCAGCAAAAACCCAGAAAAGCTTCAGAGAAACAGTCAATTTGGATTCGGACCAAACCAAGTGATATAATTAGAAAGTATATTTCAAAATACTCTGTTTTTTTACGTCATAGATATCAGTCCAGGAGGGCTTTTCTTGGAATGTATCTGAAAAAGAAAAAATCTGTTGTCAGTAGGCTAAAGAAGGTGAAGAGAACAGCTAAAGTGCTTTTGAATTCCTCAGTTCCACCAGCTGGTGCTGAAGAGCTGTCGAGCGCTACGGCAAATCCTCCTGCAAAGCGACCTGTGCCTGTGCGGGCTTCTTGCCACATCACACGAAGGAAGAAGAGGAGTGATGAAAGCTACCATGGCCGAAAGAGAAGTCCTGCTGGACCTGTGAGAGCATATGATCTGAGAAGCTCATCTTGTTTACAACAATGTGAAAGAAGGATGACTCGGCTAGCAAACAAATTGAGAGGTAATGAGATAAAATAGAAGTTGTTTTTGTGTTCAGGCTAGTTGAGGATTCAGTACTTCAATTGAAATATATTTGGTACTTTGCACACATAGCTTTCCCAACTTTGGTGAGAAAACTAATCTTGAACTATTTTGCTATCAATATTATTTTTCACAATTTTTATATTCATTTAAAATTAGTGTTTAGAGTCCTTTCATTTTAAGATTCAAAGCAACCTTTGTCCAACATTTTCTGTAGAAGAACTTCATCTTAATTTATGTCACAAAGTAATTTAGCACCGTATATAGAATTTTGTTCCTCAAATCATATCCCTCTTATTTTTTATGATTATCTCTCTCATCCCTGCAAATTTAACATTGTGAGAATGAATATAGCAAACTTATTACAAAGAAGGAACTATAATGAATTATGTCAGCTTTTGAATGGGGTTGACTTAAATGAATACAAACAAAATGTAGTTTGTCTTTCTTTTTAAAACATTCCAGAAAATGAGATTCCGTAATCTTTAATACAGTTTTTAAAAACTGGTGATTTTTTTTTTTATGCCTAACACAAACTCCTCCTGCTTCATTTAAATTGGATCTGCAAGTCTCTAACTTTTATCATTTGGATGCATGCACACATACAGTCTCTATAAGTTTTTTGGGTTAGCCTTATTAGATCTTAAAAGGGAAAATAATTTTGCCCATGTGTTTAAGCATTTCCCCCCCCTTTTTTTAACCACCTTTACTCCCTTCTACATGAAGAGTTGGTGGTTTAATATGAAAATCCAGGTTACTTTGTGGCCTTATCTCCTAAAAATATTTTAGGCATTACCATATTAGTTTTTATTTTTATTTTTATTTTTATTTATTATTGTTATTTTTGAGACGGAGTCTCACTCCGTTGCCCAGGCTGGAGTGCAGTGGCCTGATCTCGGCTCACCGCAACCTCCGCCTCCTGGGTTCAAGTGATTCTCCTGCCTAAGCCTCCCAAGTAGCTGGGACTACAGGCGTGCGCCACCATGCCTGGCTAATTTTTGTATTTTTAGTAGAGGTGGGGGTTTTACTGTGTTGGCCAGGCTGGTCTCTAACTCCTGACCTTGTGATCCACCTGCCTTAGCCTCCCAAAGTGCTGGGATTACAGGCGTGAGCCACCGCACCCAGCTTACCATATCAGTTTTTAATAACTTGTACTGAAATTATTGGCTTGGTAATATTTGGGCAGGCCATTAATTCTCATTAGAAAATTACTTAATATTTCAAAGAATTGAATAAAACTTGTAATCTTTGTGGAGGCCCATTTTGCGAGTGGAAACCTGTATTTATACATTAGTTTGTCTTTAACTTGTTAACAGATTTTAACAGTTCAAATAAAAGATGTTAACGAGATGCAGTTTGAGTCTGGGATACTCAGAATACATCCAGAACTTGCATTCAGGGACACTGATTGAGTTGGTACAGATGCATTCAGTTGTCGTTCATTCATGTTAAGCCAAGATCCTGGATCTTCTATCATTAATGTTAAGGGGAAACATGAATTACAACTATATTGTATGACTGCCGTATTTTCTTGAAACTAAGGTCAGTGTTAAACCATATCTTGATTTCAGAATTTAAAATGTGTTACCTTAGAAATAATGAAATATAGTGTAACAGTTGGTTTCTAAATGTGGTTTTATTTCAGGGGCCATTGTTTAACGTGTGTGTATGCTATGATGGAGTTCTTTTGTAATTTCTTTACTTCTAAATTTAAATAGTAATTATGTTTAAAAACAAATGTTTTTGTTTTTAGTTGCAAAGCAGCATATATCTCATTTCCTTCGACCTTGCCTCCTCATACACAAATATATTTTCATTTCTCTTCTTAAAAGATCACTGTGGGCCAGTAGTTTAAAATAATCCTCCAATTTTAATTTAGGAACAAAGCTTTATCCTAGTGACTAGGAAGTAAACAAACAGCTGATGTATAAAATATTCTATTTGTGGGTATTGGTGTCTTTTTTCCCTGTGGAATATACACAAAGTTCCATTAAATTTTATTAATAGATATTCTGTATTCTTTTGGTGTAAGTTTAAAAGCAAGAGATCAAATGAAAATATGTATTACGTACTTATGATGTGTTATATCTATTGTGATTACATCATGCGAGAGAACAGTTCTTATAATTCAAGTAATTCAAATTTCAAGTTATACAAATGTTACCATTTTCACATTGGAAGCCCTTCTAAGTACCATTTTCATTGGGGGCAGGGAGAAGGTTTATATTTAAATTTTATATTACCAAACATAGAAGTACAGTGCTGTACTGATGGTTTTGTTTAAAGTTTTTGAAATGTTTACTAGTTCTTGTAATCATTATTTTAGACAAGCGTGAAAACTTGAAATTGTTGAAACTTATAATTTAAATTAAATTGGAAATTACTTTCAGAATTTGGTAGTATACAAGATGTGCCCCTTTGTCTAAATAAATGTTGGCTTAATTTGCAGATTAGATAAAACAATTGATGTTTTTGTGTATTCAAGAGTGCATTAAATTCTTTTAATAGTAAAAAGTCAAATTACAACCATAATGAGTATTTTATTAATCTTGTTCTTGTTCAGTATTTTGCATAGATTTTTATTGTAATTGTCCTGAGTTCTACAGTATGTGGACAATATCGTGTGAAGTGTGTTTTTGCATTTGTGCATTTAAATTATTTATGTAACTAGGGCTCTGAGTAACACTTTTTTTTTTGGTTGAAGAAAAGCTATATTTAAATATTCAAATAATTATATATTTCCATGTAAAACTAATGTGAAGACTAATGTATTTTTTATATTGCAATGTAAAAGCTAAACTTGTTTTTGATGTTATCAAGATAAAATTTATTAAACCTTGAAATTTGTCTCTGTTCTCTCTTCATGTTAGAAACTTTTTCTGGGAATACTCGAAGAATAAGAGAATAATGGCCTGAGAGATAATAAATGAGAGAATGTAAATGTTGATGCCAGCGAGAAAATAGTTTAACCAAAGATATACAGATTATATTTGATGCAGTAGTTATTTCAAAGGATTAAAATTAAACCATTTATTTGGCTGGTAGAGTGGTAGATTAGCAGCTTTTCACTTTGTGTACCTGGATTGAAAGGGCCCGTGAACAAGACTGAGTTCATGAGGCTGCATCTATATCACTGTTTGACACCTACTGGGAAGGGAGGACTTGGAAGCCTCCACTGCCACAGCATGTATTATAAAGGACAAGAAAACATGAGAAAGTGTATGTGGGTCAGTGAGGTAGGTGCCTTTGGCCCCAGTAGTACTGACTTCCAGAGTTTGTTGGCCTAGATGTTATTGCCAGGATGAACAACATCCTAATATTTTTTTTCTTTCTTTCTTGAGGCAGAGCCTTTCTTCGTTGCCCAGGCTGGAGTGCAGTGGTGCAATTTCAGCTCACTGCAACCTCTGCCTTCCAGGTTCAAGTGATTCTCCTGCCTCAGCCTCCCGAGTAGCTGGAATTACATGCATGTGCCACCACACCCAGCTAATTTTTGTATTTTTTGTAGAGACTGGGTTTTACCATGTTGGCCAGGCTGGTCTCGAACTCCAGACCTCAGTTTGAGACCACCTGCCTTGGCCTCCCAAAGTGCTGGGATTACAAGCATGAGCCACCACACCCGGCCTCTAATATTTATAATAAAAATCATGGCTGGGCATGGTGGCTCACGCCTGTAATCCTAGCACTTTGGGAGGCCGAGGTGGGTGGATCACGAGGTCAGGAGATCAAGACCATCCTGGCTAACATGGTGAAACCCCATCTCTACTAAATACAAAAAAGTAACCTGGCCTGGTGGCAGGTGCCTGTAGTCCCCACTACTCAGGAGGCTGAGGCAGGAGAATGGCGTGAACCTGGGAGGTGGAGCTTGCAGTGAGCCGAGATCACGCCACTGCACTCCAGCCCGGGCGACAGAGCGAGACTCTGTCTCAAAAAATAAATAAATAAATAAATGACTAGAGTGAAAATGTAAAATGGAGTCCATTTTCAGCAAAGGGCTTCTATGTAAAGAAAATATAGTTTGTTGTTGAATCTTTAAGTATAAACTTATAATTTTCTGTGTTTATAATTTATTACATGAATGTTATAATAAATTTATTTCCAGGTTTCCTTATTTTAAGGTTAAAAGGTGTGTGTGTGTGTGTGTGTGTGTGTGAATATCTTGGCCCTTACTGAGTGCCAGACATTGTTCTAAGTTTTTAATCTGTTATCTCATTTGATCTTCAAAGGACCATTATGAGTTAGATACTGTAATTTTCACGATATATTAGATGAGAAAATTGTGGCATATTGTAGTTTATAGTTAATCATCATTCCCACCCTCCAGTTCCAAGCCAGCACTAATCTACTTTCTGTCTTTGTAGTATAGCCTTTTCTGGATAGTTCATATGAATGGAGTAGTAAAATACGTGGCCTTTTGTGTTGGCTACTTTCATTTACCACGATGTTTTGTTGTTGTGTTGTAGCACAAAATTTGTTCCTTTTTATTGCTGAATAATACTTACAGTTTGTTTTTAATGAAAATAATAACACAGCCCTGGTCTCCTGGTAGCAAATATGAGAAAACCACTAGGTTTGAGCCTAGCTATTCCCTTTATCCCTCTTCTATGTGTTATCCTTGGTAACTCCCCAGACCCAAGACCAGACAGGACCATTGCCTTCTAGAGTTCTCTTATTCCATACCTGGATGTTTGTGCTTCCTCTCTTGGACTTTTTGTCCCTTTACTACCCTTCCTGGCATTCTTTTCACTGTTCTGTGAATTCTCATTTTCAGTGTCAACACATTACCCTGTGTTCTCAGTGCTTTCGTAGTGGATTGTTGGCAGGTAATTGGAATCTGAGAATTTTATCCAAGTTGCTCATTATTCTAATCTCCATGAGCCACAGAGCCAGGAACTGCTGATGGTGTACTGGTTGTGGCGAACACTCTTTTTTGAAAATTACTCTCTCACATAACCACAGCATGTATCATCAAAATCAGGAAATCAGCATTGATCTGATAAGACCATCTACTCCACAGACGTTCAGGTTTGGGCGATTATTCCAGAATGTTCTCTCCTGGTCCAGGATTTGATCCAAGATTATCTACTGGCATGACTCTAATTTTCTTCAGTATGGAGCAGTTCCTCAGCCTTTCTTTGTATTTCATAGCATAACTTATTGAAGATAACTAGTTTTTTTTTGGTGGAAACTCAGTTTAATGTTTCTTCATAATCTGCTTTTCTAGGGGAGGAGCAGAAATTCTGTATTCTTAGTGAACTAGAGCCATGTGATGTCAATTTGAATAAATGTGATAGAAGATACCCAGTGTTGGTCCTTAGGGAAAAAGGTTTTCATAATCAGATAGAAGTGGGGGCTCTCACTGAGGTTGAGTTATCAACAAATAGTTACATTTTCTGGCAGTATTGACTGTGAATTTTATCTAATTATTTAACTCATAGATAAGACAATCACTTATTCATACATTTAACAAATATTACTTCTACCCCTACTACATGCTTACCCCTGTGTGGGTGCCAGGGATCCAGGCATCAACCAAACAGGCCTCTGGTTGCTCACCCTTATGCACTGATACGTGTGAGGGGGAATTTGAGTAGTGGTAAGTCAGTGGGCTTGCAACATAATTCTTGTGCTTTCAAAAATCGTTCATAGACTCATATAGCTAACACTCACAGGATGCTGCTCTTTGGCATTGACCAATTCCTCCACTTTCTGCCTTGAGACCCATTGCAAGCTGTTTCTGATCATTGTCTGGAAAGATTGTTTTCCTGTGTTTGTGTTATTTTGAAAAGGCTCTCTGTGTTGGTTTGGTGCACCAGGATAGTGTTATGTAGACTCACTTGCCACAGCAAAAAAAAAAAAAAAAAAAATCCTAAGGAGAAGTTGGTATACTCATCAGATGTTAAGTTTTTGAGCTGAGATTTTGTCAGCTTTTTTGACCTGGAAAAATAGAAGGCTTACTATTTTTTTTTTTTTTCGAGAGTTGTCACTGGTCACAGATAATTAAATAAGTAAAGTGAGTGGTGTTTATCCATTGAGCTAGACCTAGTTTACTAGCTGATTGACTACCTGAAAATCTGAGTTTGAATGTGGTTATTTCACTGTGTCAAATGGTAGCCTAGTAATTGATTATTAGTGCTGTTTTACACAGTGGCCTTCTTATGTCTAGGATATATTTAGGTGAGTGAGTGAGGTAGCTTTGATGCCTTAATAGAACCAGAGAAACCACTTGGCCATAATAACTGATAGTTTTCGGGTTTTCATACTGTGCTTACTACTTAACACATCTGTAACCTAGCAGAGCTGCAACGTTCCTCTTCTTTTTGTTCCTACAGAGAAAGGATCTCAAGTCTAACTTAGAATGTGGCATAACAATGTGTGACAGTCTTTTGAGGAACAAATCACAGTAATCCCAAATTGCCCAGGGTAATCGATAGCAACTGCCAGATTGCATTTGGAGCCAGGACATTTCTTTGGCTATACTGGATGATCATGTAAGATCTGGAAGAACATGAGGATGGTTATAAGTGGCTGGATAAAAACAAAATGAAAATATATGAGTTCCTGTTGCGCTAAAGATGTTGATGAGAATTATTCTGAAGAAAAATGGCCACTACATTTTAAGTGCTAATTTAAGAATGGCTGCTGCTGCTTAGAGATTGTTGAGTATACTGATTCTAAATTACGTAGTTTAAGTTGTGTAAATTTAAATTCTGGAGTAGGTTTTTTTTTTAATATCATATCCATCATAAAACAGCTGTTTTCACTTGCCATAGGTGAAACTATGGGCAAACATTTATGTGCAGGTGTGTTGTAGCAACAGATCTTATTAACAGTGTAAGTGCTTAAGGAATTTTTAGTACAGATTCTGTGAGTTAAAATTACAGTATGGAATGGTCATGAAGCCTGATTCCCTTCCTCAGCCCCACTGTCCAGTAGAAAAACAATCCTGATTTAGTCTTCAATATGTAATCTATCTTCTTCTTGGACATACAGAAGGGTTTGTATTATATAGTATTTAGGGCTTAACATCTTGTGCCAAGTAATTTTGGTTTTCTTCTGAATCGCAGTAAAACTATGTGGAAATCAATTCAAGAAAAATTTGCTTGATGCTAGTGCATGATGGTAAGTGGGGGCATTGGGAGTTCATCCTGAGTAAAGGAAGAGAGCCTGTTCCTTAAGCAGAGTCCATTCTGCCAGTGAATTGCCCACATCTCCAAATGAACATAATGCAGTTGGGTCGGGGAGAATGACACAGGAGGCTCAGCGTCATTTCTGTCTCCTCACTTTTCTTGGCACCATATCCTAACACAAAGTTTGATTGAATATTTACCTAAAATTTCTCCCACATTGGTTATTTTCACTTCTGTGGTTTGACACTGTGATAACAGATGGAACAAACAAGAGCCTGGTCAAAACTTCAAACAAAAAATCTGGGGAACAAGCTGTCCACAGGGTCTTTGAAAAGCTCTGATACATTCCCGGGGATCTAAAAGGTTGCATAAATGTGCAAAGCTGTGGGCATGCCTGGGAAAGACCTGAGAGGGCCCTACTCTTTCACCTCTGGCTGATTGGAGTTTCTGTGCAATTAGGAAGTGAAGGCTAAGGCAGAGTTCTAAGCTGCCTGAATGTTGAGGGCATGTCTTAACACACACACATACATCTAGAGCTTCTCAGCAAATAATGGAATATTTATTGGTTCACAGAATTTAAGGAAATGTCTGTCAAATCATTGGCCGACCACTAAGTTAACTGAGCAGAGACTTCAGTTGCTGTACAGTACAGGGAGTAAAGACTATTGAATTAGTCCCGGAAGGTCACTATGCTAACAAATAGCAGCAGCAGAAACAACAAAACAGCCATTACAACAAACCCTAAGGGTGGGGGAAATCTGATTTCCAGAGTTTCTACATTATATTATCTAAAATACTTAGTTTTCAATTAAAAATATTGAAATATGCAAAGAAATAGGAAAGTATGACCTATGCACAGGAAAAGAACTGTCAATAGAAACCATTCCTGAGAGGTCTTATTGTTGGACATACAAATACTTTAAATGAGCTATTAAATATATATATTATTTATAGGATAAATATAAAAATATTATAGACCAGGTGCATTGACTCATGCCTATAATCCCAGCACTTTGGGAGGCTGAGATGGGTGGATTGCTTTGAGCCTAGAAGTTCAAGGCCAGCCTGGGCAACATGGTGAAAGCCCATCATGCATGCCTGTGGTCCCAGCTACTCTGGTGGCTGAGGTGGGAGGATCGTTTGAGCCTAGGAAGTTGAGGCTGCAGTGAGCTGTGATTGCACCACTGCACTCCAACCTGCACAACAGAGTGGGATCCTGTCTCAAAAAATATTTTTAAATATTAATATATACATAAAAATAAAGTCTAAAGGAAACCACGTCTAAATAATTAAAATACGAGAACAATGCTTAACCAAATAGATAATATCAATAAAGAAAAACTGGAAAAAAGAACTGAATTATAAAGTTGGAAAGCTTTTTAAAATATATTTCTTGATAAAAATGTGTAAACCTTGTCCTCTTCACTAGGTTATGTAGACTTCTTAAAGGTGTTAACAGTTATTGTGTACATTACATTTTTGTGTCAGTCAATATGCCTACTGTAATAAAAGGTTTTCCTTCTTTCCACCTAGCATCACTTGTGTATACATATTTATTGTGTATATATATTATATTTATTATGTACCTGTCTTCCCTACTAACTTGATGAGAATGGGGCCTTGTTTACTCACCAATTTCTATCCAGCATGTGTGTATTAGTCCATTTTCACACTGCTATAAAGACACACTTGAGACTGGGTTGTTTATAAAGAAAAGAGATTTAATTGAGTCACAGTTCTTCATGACTGAGGAGGCCCCAGGAAACTTACAATCATGGTGGAAGGGGAAGCAGGCACATCTTACATGGTGGCAGGTGAAAGAGCATGCAAGAGCAGGGAAAACTGCCGTATGAAATCATCGGATCTCGTCAGAACTCACTATCACAAGAACAGCATGGGGGAAACCACCCCCATGATCCAATCACCTCCCTCCCTTGACATGTGGGGAGTCGACACAATTCAAGATGAGATTTGGGTGGGGATACAGAGGCAAGCCATATCAGTGTGATTCAATATCTGGATGATAGTAAGTTTTCAAAACATATATGTGCAATCAAGAAATTACAAAATAAACATGGTATAAAATATTAAAAATATGGTATAAAATATAAAAAATAGTGCACCTGTATAGGGCTCTTAGCATAAATGGAACTTGCAGTTTAGACGTTGCTCTGGGTGAGAGTGAGTGATGAGTGAATGTGAAGGCTATGACATTACTGTATAATACTGTAGACTTTAAAAACACCCTACATTTAGCTACACTAAATTTATGTAAAAATATTTTTCTTTGATAACAACCTTAGCTTAGTGTAACATTTTTACTTTCTAAGCTTTTACATTTTTAAACCTTTTTTGATGTTATAATAACACTTATTAAATACTTTGTGTAGCTGTATAAAATTTTTTTTAATATTCATATTCTATAAGCTTTTTTCTATTTCCTTTTTTTTTTTTTTTTTAACTTTTAAACTATTTTGGTAAAAACTAAGACACAAACACATACATTAGCCTGGGCCTACACAGGGTCAGGATCATCAATATCACTGTCTGCCACCTCCACATCTTATCCCAATGGAAGGTCTTCAGGGACAGTAACAAGCATGGAGCTGTCATCCCCTGTGATAAAAATGCCTTCTTCTCAAACACCTTCTAAAGAACCTGCCTGAGGCTGTTTTATATTTAACCTTTTAACAAACAAAAGGAACCAGGTGCAGTGGCTCAAGCCTATAATCCCAGCACTTTGGGAGGCTGAGGCGGGCAGAGCCCTTGAGGTCAGGAGTTTGAGACCAGCCTGGCTGACATGGTGAAATCCCGCCTCTACTAAAAATACAAAAATTAGCTGGGTGTGGTGGTGTGCACCTGTAATCCCAGCTACTCAGGAGGCTGAGGCAGGAGAATCTCTTGAACCCAGGAGGCAGAGGTTGCAGTGAGCCAAGATCACGCCACTGCACTCCAGCCTGGGTGACAGAGTGAGACTACGTCTCGAAAAAAAAAAAAAAAAAAAAAAAAACAAGAATAACCTAAGTAAAAGGAGTATATTCTATTAAAATAACAATAAAAAGTATAGCACAATAAATACATGAACCAGTAGCATAGTTGCTTATTACCACTATCGGGTATTATGTACTGTACATAATTGTATGTGCTATAGTTTTATGTGACTGGCAGCACGATCGGTTTGTTTTACATGAGCATCATCACAAACACAAAATGTTATGTTGCATTACAACATTGAGGTGGCTATGACATCACTAGATGGTAGGAATTTTTCAGCTCCATCATAATCTTACGGGACAACCATCATATATGCAGTCTCTTCTTGACCAAAACGTTGTTCTGTGGCACATGACTGTATTATTAGATGTCAAAATTCCTGTAACCTCGGCACTAATTTCCTTATCTTGGAAGTGGGAAAGAATATTAATTAAACTGGCACTATGTGCAGTTTAACAATCATATGGTCTCTAGATCAGGAATTCTTAGCCTCCCTGGCTGTCCCTACTGAGTATGATTGGTTGAACAATAGGTGTCCTCCTGTCCTTTGCAAGAAAGCATGCACAGAACTCCAAAAGTTATTGTGTTTACATGAGATTCCCAATGATAGACTCCCTGTGGGGTCGCTAGGGGAATGGGCTCCACTATGGCACACTGGGTGATCTTGGACATATCCACACAGGCTGTGCAGGCAAAGGCTGGAACCACAGCTAACCTGAGTCTTGGCGGAAGCACCTTATTATTCTCCCAGCACATGACAGAATGTGAGGTCCATGATTAGTGGCTCCAAGGCCATCTCTCAGGAGTCTTTCATGCCTCCTGGGTTCTGGTGAGGTATGAAGTTTTCTGCCTTAGAATACAGCTGCAGACTCTAAAACTGCCTACCTGCAGTTTAGAATGGGCTTCTCAGCAATGCGATGGCCCACAGCTCACATGGCAATCATCTGGCCCCCTTTGTTTTGGGTCATCCTTTTTGTTGTATGAGACAAGGATCACAGGGAGCTGGAACTTTTGGCTACCTTCTGTCTAGGTAAGTAATACATTGTCTAAGTCTAAAAAGGATTCGTGTGTCTCCTCTGATTGAATCTGTCCACCAGGCCTTGGTCTTGGCCCTGCTTGCTGCTCTGTGCTTTACGGGGCCCTGATCCCAGTGTGGGAGGCCTCTCAACCCAGACCTGGGGGGCCACTCTCTCACCTGGCTGCGTCTCCCCTCCTCTGTGGGATTAGCCCACAGAATTTTAAGTCCAGATCCTGGTTCTTTCTCCTAGGTAGCTTTTAATCTTCCATACTTTGTTGTAGGGGACGAGTTTTGTTTTGTTGTTTTTTCCCCTAATTTTCAAAGTTGGACAGAAGAAGGTCCTGAGATTCACTGAGGGCCATAGACTTGGTGTGGCAGCTGGCTTCTTTTTTCTTTATAATTGGTCTTGAAAAAAATTTATACATGTATAAAATTATGTATATAATTGACCTATATTAAAATTCAAATACCTAACACTGGGATTCTGGAAGGGTTAATTTCTGTCATGCTACAACATGAATGAACCTTGAAATCATGATGCTCAGTGAAAGAAACCAGACCAAAAAGCAACATTTTGTATGATTGCATTTCTATGAATGGTTCAGAGCAGGCACATTCAAGACATGGAGCAGTGATTGCTAGGAAACAGTGAAAGGGGAGATGGACAGTGACTGCTAATGGGTTTTTTGGGGGGAGTAATAAAAATATTCTGGTATTAGATAGTGGTAATGGTTGTACAACTTGTGACTACATTAAAAATTACTTATACAGTTTAAAAGGGTGAATTTTATATGTAAATGATGTCTGAGTTTTTTTAATTACATAAGATAAATTATAAACTTAGTGTATTAGTTTCTATGGCTGCTGTAACAAACAACCATCAACTTGGAACTTGTGGCGTAAAACAACAGAAATCTACCCTCTCACAATTCTGAGGCCAAATGTCTGAAATCAAGTTGTCGGCAGGCCTCTTCTACTTCTGGAAGCTCTATGAGAGAATCTGTTCCTTGCCTGACAGCTTTGGTGGCTGCCGGCATACCTTGGTCACATTACTCTAATCTGCCTCTGTCCTCACATTGCCTTCTCATGTGTGTGTGTGTGTGTGTGTGTGTGTGTGTCCTCTCCCTCTGACTCTGTGGTGTCAATTCCCACACAGCTTTTGCTTCTTATTATGCAGAAGAGGGTTTGTTTCATTGAATTTCATTTAAAAATACTCTCTAATAACTTTCCATTTTAGTCAGTCTACTAAAAAAAATGCAACAGAGATTTTACATATGGTTCTTTCTTCTATTTGTTCATAATAAAAAGCCAAGGCTGATGTTTGCACTGTCACACTGTGAAAGGCAAATCCATTGAGGAATAAAAAGCAATATGCATCTTTCTGCTGTGTTTTTTTTTTTTTTTTTTTTTTTGAGACTGGATCTCCCTCTGTCTCCCAGGCTGAAATGCAGTAGTGCCGTCATAGCTCACTGCAGCCTTCATCTACCAGGCTCAAGCAATCCTCCCACCTCAGCCTCCTGAGTAACTAGCACTAGGGGCGCCCACCAACATGCCTAGCTATTTTTTTTTATTTTTGCTTTTTGTAGAGAAGGGGTCTCTTTATGATTCCCAGGCTCTTCCCGAACTCCTGGACGCAAGTGATCCTCCTGCCTTGGCCTCTCAAAGTGCTGGGATTTCAGGCATGAGTCACCGCATTCGGTCTGGTCAATTTTTAATTGTCTGTCTGCCTGTCTCATTAGAATGTAAGTTTCATGAAGATAAGAACTTTTTTCTGTTTTGGTTCCTGTTGTATTCCCATTGCGTACCAGAGTATCTAGAATAGAGTAGATACTTCATAAATAATTGTTGAATGAATGAATTAGTGACTTTAGGTTTATTACAGGTGCTGTAGCTAACAGTACAAATTGAGATCCTTAATGAGTACTTCATTGTGTGCTGTTATTTAGAGGCCCATTGGTGGGGTGATGGTGAAGTAAGAAATATAAGTTAATGTTATTAGATTGGCTGGTAAGAAAAATCGATCACATGTGTCAGTTTAGGCCCTCCAGGAAGGAGACACTGGGATGAGTTAGACATGCAACAGCTGTACTGTGAAAGACACCTGTCAAAACTGCCTGGGAATTAGAAAGAAGGCGGAGTGAGAGGAGGCGGAGGAAGTCTTCAGATGCAGTGCAAGTCTGATGCCTATGTAAGGAGATGGGGGAAAGAAAGAGGGTTGTATGGGAACAGCCACAGACAATAGTGCCTGTCTGAGAAAGTCTCAGCCAGCCCACCAGAAAGCTCCGGTATAAAGATTTCCCATAGATGAGTTCCAACCCGGGCAGCAATGGCTCAGTCGTTAGCTGGGGGCTATCCAGGAGGATCATGGACTGAGCCCAAATACTCCAGGTTCTTGAAGGGAGATCCACGAGGTGCACTTCGTGGTTACCATGGTCCTCCCATGCCATGCAGATCCACTTCTCCACACACAATTGGGGAGCAACTTTTTCAGGGTTTGCTACAGTGTTGCCTCTCAGCTTGGGTCTTGGCAGGTCATCTCACCAGCCAGCCAGATCTAGAAGCCTGGTTGCATTTTGGATGGCATTGTGTCTGGTATAACCAGAGGATCCCATGGTCATGGACCCACTACTCTACTTCCTTTGCTATCAAGTAGGTTGGACGCTATGTTGTGTGTGAGTTCATGCCTGCAGATTAGCTACTCTAAGCCCCCAGATCATGGTGCTGGCAAGAAAGGTGTAAGTAGGAAAGACAAGCCCTTACTTGAAGTAAGTGTTTATTCCTGAGAGAATAAATCATTGGTCCTTCCATAACATAAGAGGTCCAATGTAGTCAACTTGACCAGAAATGGCTAGTTGGTCCCCTCGAGGAACAGTGCCATCTCATGGGTTCAGTATTGGTCTCTATTGTTGGCAGATTAGACACTCAGTGGTAACAGTACCTAGATGAGCACTGGCAAGTAAATGCTGTTGTCTACGCTGTTGGGTCCATATGTTTCCCCATCTTTGCCAGGGTAACTACTCCATTTGCATGCCATTCGTTTCAGTTGTATTTTATTTTATTTTTTGAGATGGAGTCTTACTTTGTTGCTCATGCTAGAGTGCAGTGGCCTGATCTTGGCTCACTGCAACCTCCGCCTCCAGGTTCAAGTGACTCTCCTGCCTCAGCTTCCTGATGAGCTGGGACTACAGGCATGCGCCACCACGCCTGGCTAATTTTTGTACTTTTAGTAGAGATGGGGTTTCACCATGTTAGTTAGACTGGTCTCGATCTCCTGACCTCAGATGATCTGCCCGCCTTGGCCTCTCAAAGTCCTGGGATTACAGGTGTGAGCCACCGCACCCAGCCCTTTCCAGTTCTTAAGTGATGGATAATGAAGACTGGCTAATGTCAGTTGGCTGAGCCATTTTATCTACTTGGTTGCTTATTGCCTCTTCTCTGGTACATGCTTTCTGGTGGGCATTAATGTGTGATACAACAATTTACACTTTGTGCTTATCTCCATATATCCACCCACTTGTCCCTACTCCAGAATTCTTTACATCAGTCTCTCAGAATTTGCTTTCTAGGCTCTTGACCAGCCTCCCGGGCCATTAATTACTGCCTGTGATTCCATATGTATTCTTATGTCAGACCACCTCTCCTTCCACACAAAGTGAATGACCAAGTGTACCTGGTGAAGCTTCTGTCATTGGAAAGATTGTATCTCACTACTGTTTTTCAAGGGCAGTCCTGAAGGGGACTGTAAAGCAGCCTCCATTTATTTTCAGCTTTTATCCACAAACAAAGCCAACACATTTATAAATGAAGCTCAGATTGTCTCTTCTGACTTCAGCTGGTCATGTGGGACCCTCTGTATGCCCAGTAGGTATAAGCTAAAGAAGGAGCATTGAAGTGGGAGCCTGCACTACCGCCTCAGGCAGGTCACAGAGCTACTTGTTCTGCCTGGGTTAATCCCAGGTGTACCCTTTTCTATCCTTATGGGGGACTTCTGCTGGGCAGTTTTCTACCACCACCTGGCCTCTACTCGTTGTCACCACTGCTATTAGCAAGCTACTCTCTGAGACTGCTTCTCCTTTAGTCAGCCCTGGACTATGGAAGAGGACCACTCCTGAATTCCTTAGTTATGTTGGTACTTCTCTAACCACTGCATTTCTGATGGCCTTTAGGTGTCTTCTAGGTTCTCCTATGAAGCATAATCCTCTGATTGGTCTTCTGGCCCTACATAATACATACATTCCAGCATGCCTATTTCCCTGCCTTGTCATTATTTCACCCCTACTTGATAGTAATTCATGCATTTCAAGTTCACTCAGTACGGGCCATCACTTTCTCCAGGTTTTGAAAACCACCCTTAGGCCAGGTGTGGTGGCTCATACCTGTAATCCCAGCACTTTGGGAGGCCGAGAGAGGTGGATCACTTGAGGTCAGGCGTTTGAGACCTGCCTGGCCAATATGGTGAAAATTAGCTGGACATGGTGGTGCATACCTGTAATCCCAGACACTCAGGAGGCTGAGGCAGGAAAATCTCTTGAACCCGGGAGGCAGAGATTGCAGTGAGTCGAGATTGCACCATTGCACTCCAGCCTGGGCAACTAAAGTGAAACTCCGTCTCAAAAAATAAAATAAAACCACCGTTTCAGTTAGTTTGTCCCATTCCCTTCCTAGGGTGTTAAATCCCGTGTTCTAAGAAAGTGCTCCTAAGTCAATAAACTCTTAAACAAACAGCAGTTGATCAGGCATACTCAAAATCCAATCCCATGGTTTCTGCTAGTATATCCTAGCTAATCCTTACAGCATCTGTCTTATCATTGCCAGTATGTGCCCAGTTGTTTTAGTTGAGATTTAACCCTAGTTATCAATCTGGCAGCCAGGTGAGAAGAGGGGTCAGCTTCTGAAGGGAAATCAGTTGTCTTGCAGAGGAGGGGTCTTTTCACATAGGGGAAATGCTAACTCAAATAGGGTCTCATGGAAGAATCACTAACTCTGAATACGGAGGGGTAGGGAACCTCAGCATGCTCTGAGAGCCAAAGTCTTTGAGGATTCATCCACATCCCATGATTCAGGGTCCCATAGTTTCTAAACAAAGCCTCGATCTTAGCATAACAGACTTGCCTTGGCTGAGTATTCATTGCCTTTGAAGTTTGGCTACCCTGAATTTGCTCCACAGCTGTGTCTGTTCTCTCACTGCAGGAGATAAAGGCCTCTTTGTAAGCTGCCAGAGAGGTCCTTTGGCTCTCATACTTAGTTTTTAAATGTTTGTTAACTGCCTTCAATTTCTCATTATCCTATTGTATGGCATCAATACAAATTAATAACCAGCCAATTCCATTGTCCTTGTATGCATCATTCACCCTCAACTGCCTGAATTATCACACTGGCCAGAGAAGTTGCCTCTACCAGAATACTGTTCTGAGTCACCATTGGTAAAAGTTTAGCAAACAGACCCCTACATTCTACCAGAGACTAGCCATGCCACCAGGGTATGGGGTCATCATTTCTAGCAAGGAAGTGAGTTACCTAATCCCCGAGGTCCATCTTGCTATCTGCTGTCTTGGACCACTCTCAGTTATCAATGGATTAAGTCTGGTTTCTCTAAGGGAGAAGACGCCAAGCCCAAGTTGGCAATGGGAGAGATTCATGAAAGTGACCCTGTGAAATGTAAAAGGAAGAAGAAATAGGAATGGGTAGGTAAGGAGAAGAAGAAGAGAGGTAGATTAAGGAGGAAGAGCTAAATCTCAGGCAAGCCAATGGGGAGCTCTGGCATAAAGACTGCCAGGAGGTGAATTCCATGTTGGGCGAATGAGTAGCTTCTCATATATCGCCAGACTCAGTTACTGGCTTGGGACTGCTTGAGAAGAACATAGCTTCAGCTCAAATGATGTGGCATATCCTGAAGGTAATATAGCTGGAGGCTGCCAGCTAATATACAGCTTCATGCTGACTGGCAAGTTCTTTCTTTCTTTTTCCTTTTTTATTTTACTTTAAGTTCTGGGATACATGTACCGAACATGGAGATTTGTTACATAGATATACACGTGCCATGGTGGTTTGTTGCACCTATCAACCTGTTGTCTAGGTTTTAAGCCCCGCATGAATTAGGTATTTGTCCTAATGGTCTCCCCCACCTTGCCCTCCACCCCCCGACAAGCCCCAGTATGTGATGTTCCCCTCCCTGTGTCCGTGTGTTCTCATTGTTCAACTCCCACTTATGAGTGAGAGGCAAGTTCTTTCTTGAAGGAAAATTCAAGTGGCACACATGAATGGCTGCCATACCGCATCAGTTATTTATCTATAAACCCAGGTGTGGTAGGTTGATAATGACTCTCAAAGATATGTCCACTTCAGAATCACCAGAACCTGTGAATATTTGGAAAATGGGTCTTTGCAGATATGATTAAGTTGAGAACCTTGAGATGAGATGATCTTGATGGACCCTAAATGCTACAAGTGTTTTTACTAGAAAGAGGCAGAGGCAAAGGGGACACACACACACACACAAACACACACACACACACACACACACACAAGAAGGCAATGTGAGGACAGAGGCAGAGATTGGAGTAATGTGACCAAGGAATGCCAGCAGCCACCAAAGCTGTCAGGCAAGGAATAGAATATCTCATAGAGCTTCCAGAGGGAGTGGAGCCCTGCCAACACCTTGATTTCAGACTTTTGGCCTCAGAACTGTGAGAGAATATATTTCTGTTGTTTTAAGCCACAGGTTATACCTTTAGAGTTGTTTGTTACAGCAGCCATGGAAACTAATACACCAAGTTTATAAGTTATTTTATGTAATTTTTAAAGCTCAGACATCATTTACATAGCATTAAATTCACCACTTTAAAGTGTATAATTGATTTTTAGTGTAGTTACAAGTTGTACAACCATTACCACTATCTAATTCCAGAACATTTTCATCACCCCTAAAAGAAACTCCATCCCCCATAGCAATCCCTCAGCATCTCCTCTCACTCTGCTTCCTAGCAATACGAATCCATGTTAAGTCTCTATGTATTTGCCTGTTCTGACCTTTCATATAAAGGCAATTGGCTGGGCGCGGTGGCTCACGCCATTAATCCCAGCACTTTGGGAGGCTGAGGCAGGTGGATCACCTGAGGTCAGGAGCTTGAGACCAGCCTGGCCAATGTGGTGAAACCCCGTCTCTACTAAAAATACAAAAATGGCCAGGCGTGGTAGTGGGCACCTCTAATCCCAGCTATTAGGGAGGCTGAGGCAGGAGAATTGCTTGAATCTGGGAGGCGGAGGTTGCAGTGAGCGGAAATTGCACCACTAACCTGAGCGACAGAGTGAGACTCCATCTCCATAGATAGATAGATAGATAGATAGATAGATAGATAGATAGATAGATAGATAGATAGGTAGATAGATAGATAAATCAATAATGGCAATCATACAATATGTTGCTTTTTGGCCCAGTTTCTTTCATGTATCATTATGTTTTCAAAGTTCATCCATGAATGTTGTGGCATGAATCAGTACTTCATTCTTTTTCATGGTCAAATAATATTCCAATGTACAGCTATACCCCCTTTGGTTTGTCCATCAGTGATGGACTTTTGGGCATAATTTCTTGAAATCAAATTTCTATAGGTAAAAAATTTTTATTTGAACCATGTGTTACCCAGATGTCAATTTGAATCATTGTTCCTCTTAATATTTTGAATAAATCTCAATTCTGAATCTGGTAGAAAGTCCAAAATGCCCTCGATATATTTCCAGCAAGTCCAAGTTTGTTCTGCCTGTGAGCAGTAAATCAATTACTGTGACACGAGTTTTACAAAAGAGAAAAGACTTATTTGCAAGGGCACTGATTGAAGAGACAGGAGAACAGCTCTTGAATGCACCTCCCCAAAGATAAGGCTTAGGGATGTTTACGCATCAGGGAAGTGGGTGGTCTAAGGTGTGGGGAAAGGTGATTGGTAGTGGGGAAAAACGAAGCAACAGGTTCATTCTGTGCAAATATAGCTGAAGTTCATGGCATTTTGGAGGACATATGTACAGAAAATGATGGTGCTACCATAATCTAAGGATGAAGTTTTTGGCCCTCTGATGTCAAAAAACCACCCCTCAGGCATTTGCACAGGCCCGATTCAAGGGCTGGTGGTCTCCACTAGTTTGAACCGGACAGGAGCTAGCCCAAGTTTCTGAAAAACAACTGAAGTGACCATTCCTATGGTGATCTATGAATGTTATCTCTAAAGTAGCCAGTGAAGGTTAAGTTTTGATGTCCAGTGGCAAGGCCTCCAGCTTCGTGAAAAAAGAAAACAAACAAACAAAAAAAACAAAAACACCCAAAACACAAAAAGCAAGTGAACACAAGCAAGAAGGGCAGGCAGACCTGATCAAATTGACCTCTTGGTTTCCAATGTTTTTATAGATCCTTAAGTTGGGAGAGCAAGGAAGGCTTAAATTATCACAATCACCTCTGGTTCCTATAGTTTGCATTCACTGAATTCTTGTTGTTTGTTCTGAATATTGAGGCTGATTCTTTATCTTGGCATTGGAATGTTCCCAAACTTGGAACTCAGCTCCTTTCCTCTTCTATATCAGTTTTGACTTTTGTTGCAAATGGCAAAAAACTGCCTCAAACTGGCTTGGGCAAAATAAGTACATGAGCATCTCAAGTAGCAGTTCTCAAGCTTTCTGAGCTCAGGATGTCTCACACTCTTCAAAATTACTAAGGATCCCAAAGAACTTTTGGGTTACATCTATTGTTATGTATTGCATTAGAAATTAAAACTAAGAAAGGTTTAACATTTTTACTCTTTAATTCAATTAAAAACAGCAATAATAATCCTAGTATATGCTACCACAAATAACACATTTTAAATAAAAGAGAATTATATTTTCCAAAACAAAAAATTAGTGTGAAGAATGACATTGTTTGACATTTAAAAAATATTTTAGTGCTTAATTTAATAGAAGACTGCTGGATTCTTATATCTTCTTCTGCATTCAATCTGTTGTAAAATGTGGCTTCTAGATAACTATAAAGAAAATTTGGCTTCTTAGAGATATAAATTAGAATGAACAAGGAGTATTTTAATAGCTTGTCAGATAATTATTGATCTTGTTCTTTGAAATTTCACCAAAATTTGATAAGTGGTAGTTTCTTAAAGATTAGTTGCAATGTGGAATGTAAAACCATACCAGTGATTTTTTTTTTTTTTTTTTTTTTTTTGAGAGGCAGTCTCGCTCTGCTGCCCAGGCTACAGTGCAGTGGTGCAATCTCGGCTCACTGCAACCTCCGCCTTCCAGGTTCAAGCAATTATCCTGCCTCAGCCTCCCAAGTAGCTGGGATTATGGGTGCTCGCCACCATGCCCAGCTAACTTTTGTCTTTTTAGTAGAGACAGGGTTTCACCATTTTGGCCTGGCTGGTCTTGAACTCCTGACCTCACATGATCCACCTGCCTAGGCCTCCCAAAGTACTGGATTACAGGCATGAGCCACTGCACCTGGCCCATACCAGTGATCTTTTTATACTTTCTTACATTCAAATCCATTGCTCTAATTTGCACTTTGAACGGATCTTTTACCCATGCATGATTTTGTAACATTATGAATTAGTTGTCTGGAAAGTATCGTTTCCCTGAGTTATGTAGATCTTTCAGATGTTGGCACATTTCATTATACAATATCAAAAAAGCACATTTGTTATATTATTACCAATTTAATCATAAAAGCCGTTAAGTATGGGTAAACTGTTATGTACTCAGTGTTGGATACAAGTTTTCCGAAATCTTAAGTGTTTACTTGAAAGCTAGCATTTTATCATTAGGAACAAAATTGTCAGCTGCTTTCTTTGAAGTTAAAGTCTCACTGTGTTCATTTTCAATAAAATGTCTGCCAAATACCCATATCTGAATTAGCATTGTGCCTGTCAGTTGTTCTTTCTAGTGAAATAGTGTTACATGAAAAAGCAGCTAGTTCAGCTCACGAATCAACTTCACAAATGCTTTCCTAGAGACAGAACTATTTTATTTTAGCATGCCGTAGAAGTTCCTTAGGCATGTTTTCCATTTCATCTTACAGAATATTTTAAAATACATGTTCCCAACAGTTCTAATTTAAGAAAATTAACATTTTTTTGTGTGCTTTATGCAGGGCAGTATTAAGTGAAACTGACCTTTTCCCCCTCCAGGAAGTACATGTTGGTAAAGAATAAGAGGACCACTAGCATGGTTTGGTGCCACTATATTAAAATGTACTGAGGGGCAGCAGTTTTCTTCACTATTGCCTTGTGATATCAATAGAAACGTTAACATGGTGAGAGGCAGAAGCAGAACCCCCAAATTATGTCTTAGTAATATTATAAAATTAATTTTTTGTCTCACGGACTCCCTGAAAGGGTCTTCCAGATTCCCAACAGTCCATGGGTCATCGTTTGGGAGCTGGTGACTTGCAGCATGCTGTTCTCGTAGGATTAAGCCTTCATCATCTCAGTCAAGGAACCCTGAGACAGGAGGCTGGGAGCTGCAAACATCACAATTTTGCACTGAAATTAGGCTTGGACAAAGAGTATTTAAATTGTTTGATCTACCAATTATCTGTTTATCATGTGACATGTTTACTTATGTACTTATATCACTTAGTTCGTAAGGTTTATCTTATAAGTTAGAGCAACGAATTCATCAGTGGAATTTTATAAATATTTTATAGTTAGTAAGAAATAGTTTGATGAGATAAAAGGTAATCTTTCAGCTTGAAAAATGAAGTTATTCAGTTACTGTAGAACTCTAGATGTTCCAAGGACATAAGTCACATATAAAAATAGAGAAAAAGGCAGAAATCAATGATAGTATTTCATACGGGGAAAGTGCATTTTCACATTCCAAAATTATTCATTATTGTATTGGAATCTAAAAGGAGAACATTTTCAATACGAATTCTGTTTCTATTACTTGCTATTGGAAATGGGTAACATTTATTGATAAGCAACTTTATAGAACACAGCAAGTTATATATATATACACACACACACATATATATACACATATATACACATATATATACACATATATATACATACACACACACATACACACACACACACATATATTTTTTTTGAGATGGAGTCTTGCTCTGTTGCCCAGGCTGGAGTGCAGTGGCATGATCTCAGCTCACTGCAACCTCTGCCTCCCAGGTTCAAGTGATTCTCCTGCCTCAGCCTCCTGAGTAGCTGGGATTACAGGTGCATGCCACCACGCCTGGCTGATTTTTTATTTTTAGTAGACACGGGGTTCAAACTCTTGATCTCATGATCCACCTGCGTCGGCCTCCCAAAGTGCTGGGATTACAGGCGTGAGCCACCGCGCCTGGCCAAGTTCTATATTTTTTAAGGACACGTTTTCATTGAGGCCAGTTTCAGTTTAAGCAACAACAAGATTAAGAAGTTGTTATGTGAGTGGAGAGTTATACTAAAAGGTTTTTAAAATGGTCATGAGGATATGCAAAAAGAGAATTCCAATGTGTCTTCAGGTGATAAGAAAGAACTCGCCTTACACATTAGTAGTAGCCAGTGAGAAAAAAATAGAAATCCATAGATACTACTGCTTTGAGAGAACCAAGATATGCAGTTGTCTTGCTATGAAGAATAATTGGGAGGTTTGATCAAATCTCTGCTAAGAAAAAGTGCTATGATCCTAAGAACTTAAAAGCTTCTTGTCAGGGAAGTATCTGATGCAGTGACCTTCACCATGGTGACACATCTCGCTTATTCAGATAACACTTTTTAAAAATAAATTGAGGATCTGTTCTATTCAAGGCACAGAATAATTGCTCTGAGAAAAAATTGTAAATACGTGTCAAACCTGCGTGTTAGAATTAACCAAAAGCTTAACAATAGTTTAGTAACATGGTGATATGATACAAGAAAATGGAAACACGGCACAAGATTGGACGCACATATATACAGTCCTCCATCCCTTATTCATCTACTTTTATTCCGACTAACTTACACTTTATCCTTTCCTAGTCTTTCATCCTCTGAGAGAGTCCCAGGCATTACCCTCCTCCTTCCTTCTCTCTTTGTTCATTTATTCAGCAAATATGTATTGATCATTGCTTGTGTGCCAGGCTCCCTGTTAAGCACAAAGGATACAGCCGTGCACAAGGCACATAGGTCCATTTGACACTTACAGTCTCATTGAGAAGATAAAAATTAAACAAATAATGACATAACCAATACTTATAGTTGTGATAAGTCCTACCCAGGAAAAATAGAGAGGGCCACGAAAATGTAAAGCAGATCTGACCTAGACTTGTGGGTTTGGACTGAGATTCAGTCCTGTGTACAGGTCAGACAGCCAGAGTCATCAGGCCAGTAACTAATTGTGTAAGCCCAAGGAACTAGGGGACATATGAAGCTACAGTAGGGTGACCAGTCAGATTGAGGTGCTTCCAGGGCCATGGGACTATTAGTGCTAAAATTAGGGAGGTCCTGGGTAAACTGATATGAGTTGGCCACCTAGGACTGTATTCATCCCAGAAAATTTTCTATCCAGTGACAGGCTCTAAGCACCTTTGAAATTGATGAATTTTAAAGAGGCACCTAGTAATGATACAGAATTTTCCCACTTTGTCATATAAAGGGATGGGTTGTGAAATGTATGAACTGGATCACAGGAGGTGAGACCCAAGGGCAGGTCTCTGCCACTGCAGAACATTGTTCAATGTGGCACTGGAGATTCCTGGTGGCCCCAAGCCCATTCAGTCAGACTGCTTCATTTACAGAGGGAGCGGTGATTAAGTGACTTTACTGTGGTCAACATCACTAGTTGACAATAGAAGTGATGCAGATCTGGTTTCCCTGGAAACAGACTCTGAGATGGAGATTCTATTGCAAATGATTTATTAAGGCTTGTTCTCAGGAGTGAGGGAAGCAGGATTGGGCAGAGAAATTGAACTCTGATGCAGCCTTAGCCTGGAAACAAAAGCTGGAGAAATCTTCAGAGATGTGCAGATAAAGATGAGGGGGCTAAGCCCCCAGTCATTGCATGCAAACTGACTCCTGGGGGAGGCATAACCTTTTGGCTGAGGTCCCTTTTAATCAGCTGAGGCCATGAGTACTTAGTCTTGAGGAGAGGACCTGGGTGGCACACAATCTCACACACCAGGTCTTCCAATTTCAGGTCAATGTTTCCATTTTATCAAGCGTCGACATTTACCAAGATTTGCCCAGAGACACCTTTCAGCTCTTGATTTAACATATAGTTAAATAAATGCCCTGGCTTCAGAAAGATACCATTCAATAATGTAAAATCATAAAGCTGTTAATAATGAATTAATCTGTAGATAAAAATGGGATATAATTACTGTATAATACTTTCACTGAAAAGACACTGATTATCTCAGGTGGAAGCTGACTTTTACAATATAAATTATGATGTGCCTATGACTAAAGAACCAGATATTTCTAGAATGCCAGCATTTACCAAGATAAAATATGAGATGACATTTCTCTGATAGCTTAGAAAGTATTTCATGGACCTCTGAGAAGTTTCAACACAAAGTTAACAGAGTTGATAAAATATATCTAAAGACATAATTTTCAAAGATTTACATTAATCAATTATTTTAAAAAACTGTCAATGAAGCCAAGATTTCAGACCTTGATTTAATAGACTTTGGGCTTTTCCTCAATATTAACATAGTGTTATGTAAAAGCATAACCAAAAGTCTACATTTCATCATATAAAATTAGGACTTTTGGGATTGAGTCGGTTATAAACAAAAAAAAAATCACATTTTTGCCTTGAAATCTGATATGGTGAAATTGCAGAATAATAGCCTTCAACGCAGGTTGCATATTAGAATTGCCAGAGGAACATAAGAAAATGTTCACACCCCACTCATTCTAGACATTTTGAGTTAGAATATTGATGTGGGTCCCAGAGTTTGGATTTTAGCCAAGCTCCCAAAATAATTCCCAAACAGCTAGCCAGGCACTAGTCTAGTGTCCTCATTTACTTTTGTGAACTGCTGGCATAGAGTACAGCTTCTTTTCCAGGGCCATGTTTTGTTGTAGTTGCCTTTTTAAAAAAAGTGGTAAAATATGCATAACATAAAATTTACTGGCTGGGCGTGGTGGCTCATACCTATAATCCCAGCACTTTGGAGGCCGAGACAGGAGGGCTGCTTGAGCCCAAGGGCTTGAGACCAGCCTGGACAACATAGCAAAACTCTGTTTCTAAAGAAAATTAGCCGGGCATGGTGGTGCATGCCTGTGGTCCCAGCTACTCGGGAGACTGAGGTATGTGGGTTACGTAAGCCTGGAGGCTGGGGATCAAGGCTGCAGTGAGCCGTGATTGTGCCACTGCACTCCAGCCTGGGTGACAGAGCAAGACCCCATCTCAGCCCCCCGAAATCTATACATCTATACCATTTTAACCATTTTTAAGTGTACAGTTCAGTAGCATTAAGTACCTTCCGTACATAACTACATTGCTGCATAGCCATCACCACTATCCATCACCAAAACTTTATCATCTTCCCTAACTGAAAATTTGTACCCATTAAACAATCATTCTCCATTCTCTGCCTCTTCCCAGGATCTAGTAACCACCATTCTATTTTCTTTGTGAATTTGACTTTCTGAGTTTCCTTATATAAGTGGTACTATACAGCATTTGTCCCTTTGGGACTGGCTTATTTCACTTAACATAACATCCTTAAGGTTCATCTATGTTGTAGCATGTCTCAGAATTTCCTTCCTTCTTAAGGCTGAATACTATGCCTTCTCACCACATTGTAGATGGACACTTGCCTTGCCTCCACTTTTGGCTATTGTGAATAATACTGTTACGAACATAGAAATATAAATATCTGTTCAAGTCCCTGCTTTCATCTCTCTCGGATACATACCAGAAGTGGAGTTGCTTGATCAGATGATAATTCCATTTTTAATTTTTAAAGAAATCACCACAGCATTTCTCACAGCAGCTCCACCATTTTATCAACAACAATGCACAGGGTTCCAATTTCTCCATATCCTCACCAATGATAATTATTTTCTTTTTAAAAAAATAATAGCCATCCTAAATGGTATGACGTATCTCATCGTGGTTTTGATTTACATTTCTCGAATGATTAGCGATGTTGCACATCCTTTCTGTGTTTATTGGCCATTTGTATATCTTCTTTGGAGAAATATCTATTCAAATCCCTTGCTCATTTTAAAAAGCACGGTTTTTTTGTTGTTGTTGAGTTGCAGGGGTTCTTCATTTATTATGGGTATTAACTCCTAGTCAGATATGTCAGTTGTGGATATTTTCTCTTATTCTGTGGGTTGCCTTTTAACTCTGTTAATAATGTCCTTTGATGCACAAAATTTTTATATGTACAGTCCAACTTAATCTGTTTTTTTGTTGTTGCCTGAATTTTTGTTATCATATCCAGGAAATCATTTCCAAAATCCATGACACAAAGTTTTCTTCTATGAGTTTTATAACTTTAGCTCTTACATTTAAGTCTTTGATCTAGTTTGAGATAATTTTTATATATGGTCTAAAGTAAGAGTCCAGCTTCATTTTTTAAAAAAATTTTTGCATGTGGATATCGGTTTTCCTAGCAGCATTTAGTTGAAAAGACTGTCTTTTCCCCACTGAATGATCTTGGCATCCTTGTTGAAAATCATTTGACTATATATGCAAAGGTTTATTCCTGGGATCTCTTTTCTATTCTGTTGGTCTATATGTCTATCTTTATGCTAGTACCACACTGCTTTGCTTACTGTAGTTTTGTAGTAAGTTCTGAAATCAGAAAGTGTGAGATCTGAAACTTTGTTTTCATTTTAAAGATTTGTTTTGGCTATTTGTGACCTCTTGAAATTCCATAGATGTAACTGACTTAACAATTGCTTCTTTTAAAAATGATTTTAGATGAAGTATATTACATATAAAGAAACGTACAGGCCAGGCTCACACCTGTAGTCCCAGCACTTTGGGAGGCCAAGGCAGGCAGATTGTTTGAGCTCAGGAGTTTAAGACCAGCCTGGGCAACATGGCGAAACCCCATCTCTACAAATAAATACAAAAACTAGCCAGGCATAGTGGTGCATGCCTGTAGTCCCAGCTACTCAGGAGACTGAGATGACAGAATCACTTTTAGCTGGAGAGGCCGAGGCTGCAGTTAGCCATGATTGTGCCACTGCACTCTGGCCAAGGTGACAGAGTAAGACCCGATCTCAAAAAAGGGGGAAAGGGAGACAGAGAGAGAGAAAAAGAAGTGAAAATGAATTATCAATCAATTATAACAAAGTAAATACCTGGGTAACTATCACTTGGTTCAATAAATAGAACATTGCCAGGACACCAGAAGCCGCTTTTGTCTCATCCCAATTTCCATTACTTTACCCCCCCAAAATTTGGCCTTCCAATGCTATAGTTTAGTTTTGCCTGTTTTTGAACTTTATTTTAATGGAATTGTACAGTTGTACTCTTTTTATTTCTGGCTTCTTTTGTACATTTGTTTGTGGGAGTCATCTGTTTTTACGTATAGTTGTAGTGTCTTCATGTTTCATTCCTGCAAGATTTGATTATTCACAAACAGGCTTACCTTTAATTTTTAAAAGAGCTAAGAGGACTGGGAACCTGTTTTACTTATATCTCTCAGGAGTCACATATTTAACAGTAAGCATACTATTTTGTCTTAGTCATTTGCAGACCAGCCAGAATCTGTAGGCTTTAAAAATGCATAAAGTTAGCTTGGACAGCTGGGAAAGACTCAGAAGTGCTCTGTAGAAGGAAGTCTAGGCAGTAGGCAACAAAGTGGTCTGGTAGTAGGTACTAGGCAGAAGTGCTATGTCAAGCTGGAAATGCAAACATTTAGGATCAAATGGACCTTCCAGTATCTTTTAAATCACAGCATATAGATAGATGACTGCCAATTTTGTATTTATGAACAATTGGTTCCAAATCCGATCAAGCAACGACTTGCTGGGAGTTAAAGGTACTTCTTACTTTATGAGGCACATTGAATTGAGACTATGTCGAAGAGTCCATGGTGCTGAAGTAATGCCAGTGAAATGACATGTGAATAGAATTTTACTTCCCATCCACGGCCCTAGCCTTTCTCTCAACTAATCTCTCCTCCCTTCCTCCTTTACTCCCTTCCCTAATTGCTTTCACATCTGCTGGAACTATTTTCAGAATTCATTATTCAGGCCAATTCATTTTGACATAACTGGCAGGTTAATCATGTGACTGGTTAAATTAATCATGGGTTAGAAATCTGTCATTATGGTACCATATTGGAGCTATCATAACTCAAGTGTTATCTTTTGAACTAATTTTCCTCCCCCTTTCCTCAGCTTAACATCTAATTTCCATTTTAAAGGAGAGCTCCCTGAAACTGTCTTACTCACTGTTCTGATTTAATTCAATATCTTCATTGCTGACCTAATGAGAGTTGGAATGTTATTTCTTCTATTTTGGAAGGGACACACAAAATGACTGGAATATGATTCAGAATTACAGAAGTTTCTACAGGGTGTACCTGTTTTACAGTAAATGCAATTATTGTAATACAAATTGTGCATATAAACTGTTCAGAGCATGATTGGGTCACAGGTATTCAGAGTTCAAAGGAACACGGTTATAATTTAGCTAAGAGACTGGCCTGCTATAGAGTATAGTAATTTGGTCACATTGGAAAGCATTTTAGTAGCTATTTAGCAGCTACACTCTTTTTGTTGTTGTTGTTGTTGTTGCTGTTGTTGTTGAGACAGGGTCTCACTCTGTTGCCCAGACTGGAGTGCAGTGGCATGATCTCGGCTTACTGCAACCTCTGCCTCCTGGGTTGAAATGATTCTCCTGCCTCAGCCTCCAGAGTAGCTGGTATTACAGGCGCATGCCACTACTGCCCAGCTGATTTTTGTATTTTTAGTAGAGACGGGATTTCACCATTTTGGTCAAGCTGATCTCTAGCTCCTGACCTCAAATGATTCACCCACCTCGGCTTCCCAAAGTGCTGGGATTATAGGCATAAGCCACAGCGCCCAGCCGCAGCTACACTCTAATATGAGAATAAAACAAAATGAAAAGGGATGGATATGTAATATACGGTTCTTGAAACTGGGATCTAGGTTTGTTCATCTTTGAATGCCTACTAAGTGTTTACCATATATATGGCTGAAGGCATTTCCTTTATTAACCTCCTTTATTTATCTGTCATCTACGTTTGTGGTATAATTTAAGAGATATTAAAAGGTCCATTTGCCCTCCAATTTTTGCCATTCCAGTTTGATATGAGACTTGAAATCCTCACCATGATAGCTGTTCCTCACCATGATAGCCATCCCATTCAATTAAGTCATCCTATTGAAGGTCCCCAGGACTACGCAAATATTAATACTTCTGCCAGGTACCTACTGTCATTCATCTCCCTCGTAAAACTGCTCACTATTTTAAAAAGACGGTGTCTCACTCTGTCATCCAGGTTGCAGCCTCAAACTCCTGGGATCAAGAAATCCTCCTGCCTCAGCTCAGCCTCCCAAGTAACTGGAATTAAATGTGAGCCACCACACTTAGCCAATTAAAATTTTTTTTTTTTTTTTAAGAGATAGGAGCTTGCTATGTTGCTCAGGCTGATCTCAAACTCCCGGCCTCAAGCAATCCTTCTGCCTCAGCCTCCTGAATAGCTGAAATTACGGGCATGAGCCACCATGACCCACACTCACTATTTTTGATGCTATTCTCACTTTACCCATTCCAACCTTCCTTACCTCCTTCCTGAGAATTTCCCTAACTCCTTAATATTTAACCAGTTAGTGGCTGTGGGAAAACAGCTTGCTGTATGGCAAGAGTGATGCCATCTTGAAGTGAAACCTCCATGATGATTGATGTTTGAACCCCACATATCAAAGTGTTCTTTAAACAATGCCTGTAGCATAGATAACCCCTCATAAAGATGTTTACCTAACCTTCCCAGTGGTCATGAATTTCACAAGGAAGTCTGAGGCATAACTAGCTGCACATGTTTTACCCTAAAATCTTGCTATACAAAGAATACTTTCTGGAGGACGGGTGTGGGGATCCACTATCTTGTGGCCACCAGAGAAATGGCTTCTATTGGTAAGTCCCTATTAAATATTTCTTTCTGAGAAACTAGATTTGTCTGCTTCTTTCTTTGACCTCTCAGCACCCTTGGCCTTTGGGGGTAGGTTTGCATAGACTTGCTTACCTCGGAACAGTGGTTGTCTCTGCCTCTGTCATGGTCCCCACCAATCTTGAAGTAGGATTTAGTGAGTCTTTGCATTTCTGCAAATATAGTACATACCTGCTATAATGCAGGTATGTACATCCCCTTATCTGTACAGATAAGGGGTTCTCTGTGTTTCTCCCATCTACTGGCTGAATACCATACTGTTACTGGACTTTCTGTCAGCCCTCATGGGCACTGCTCTTCTCTCATGGATCTTTGAGTAATAAAATGCTTGGGTTATTTCATGTGTTTTGGTATGCCCACTTCCTCTGTGTCCCACCTGACCAACACACCTGAACCCAACTCTCCTTATAGTCGGGGCTGTCCTAGAGAGTGGCTATCTTGGTAAGAATAAACTGGACACAGGTCAGACACAAGCTACAAGGGCATCTGTCAGTGTAAACAAGCTTCCTGTGAGAGGTACACGTGGTTACGGGTTGGAAATGTAGGCATTAGGCCAAGATAGATAAAGGAGTATTCTGTGAAGTGTATTGTAAATATCCACAACCACCTCCCTGGAGCCCTGTCAGGGGAGGGCTAGACTTTATAGCTACTCTCCTGGGAAAGATATTTTTCAAGACCAAATCCCATGAAAAGATCAAATGAGAGGAAAGTACTATTGGTACAGTGAGTAGGGGGTGTGGTCACAGCTGTGAGGGACACAGCAACATAGCTTTAGCCTGCTCTTGGCTTACTAACTGGCTCTCCCATGTGGCTGACACCATGTGGGAAGACCCCCTATTGCTGTGTGCTGCTGCCTGCTGTCTTAGTTGAGTGCTGCCAAAACTCCCCTCCCTGTGTTGGATGGGTCCTAGAAAGTTCTAGTCCTCCCTGGGAACCATAAATTGCCAACCTTAGTAGGGTAAGAGGGGTGACCATGGTCATTATCACTCCCCAGAATAGGAATTGCTGATCAGACTGAAATGGACTATATTCCAAGGCCATGAATGGCTCATTCTTATTCATTACTGGGAGGCAGAAGCAGGTGACATGGCTTGGATGTTTGTCCCCTCCAAATCTCATGTTGAAATGTAATCCCCAATGTTGGAAACGGGGCCTAGTGGGAGGTGTTGAATCATAGGAGCGGATCCCTCATAAATGGCTTAGGGTCATTCTCATGATAATGACTGAGTTCTTGAGATACCTGGTTGTTTAAAAGAGTGTGACACCTCCCCAATCCCCTTGTTCCCTCTCTTGCCATGTGACATGTCTGCTCCTGCTTAGCCTTCTGCCACAATTGTAAGCTCCCTGAGACTTCACCTGAAGCTGAGCAGATGCTAGTATCATTCTTCTTGTATGGCCCACAGAACTGTGAGTCAATTAAACCTCTTTTCTTTATAAATTACCCAGTCTCAGGTACTTCTTTATAGCAATCCCAAATGGACTAAACAGAACACTGATAGCAAGAGTGGGGTGTTGCTATAAAGATGTTTGAACATGTGGAAGTGTCCTTGGAACTGGGTAACGGGCAGAAGTTGTAGGAGTTTGGAGGGCTCAGAAGAAGATAGGAAGACAACAGAGAGTTTGAAACTTCTTAGAGACTGTGAGATGGTTGTGACCAATATGCTGATAGAAATACCAGCAGTGAAGGCCAGGCTGACCAGGTCTCAGATGGAAATGAGGAAGTTATTGGGAACTGAGTTAAGGTCACCTGTGTTATGCCCTAGCAAAGGGCTTGGCTGCATTGTGTCCATGTCCAAGTGTTACCAGAAAGGGGTCCTGATCCAGATCCCAAGAGGGTTCTTGGATCTGACGCGAGAAAGAATTCAGGGGGCTGGGTGCGGTGGCTCATGCCTGTCATCCCAGCACTTTGGGAGGCTGAGTCGCGTGGATCACCTGAGGTCAGAAGTTTGAGACCAGACTGACCAACATGGTGAAACCCTGTCTCTACTAAAAATACAAAAATTAGCCCAGTGTGGTGGCAAGCACCTGTAGTCCCAGCTACTTGGGAGGCTGAGGCAGGAGAATTGCTTGAACTTGGGAGGCAATTGTGGTTGCAGTGAGCCGAGATCACACCATTGCACTCCACCAGCCTGGGCGACAGAGTGAGACTCCACCTCAAAAAAAAAAAAAAAAAAAAAAGTGCTGTCATCCCAGCACTTTGGGAGGCTGAGGCAGGCGGATCACCTGAGATCAGGAGTTTGAGACCAGCCTGGCCAACATGGTAAAGTCGCTGGAACCCGGGAGACAAAGGCTGCAGTGGGCCGAGATTGCGCCACTGCACTCCAGCCTGGGTGACAGAGCAAGACTTCATCTCAAAAAAGAAAGAAAGAAAGAATGTGCAAAGTGAAAACAAGTTTATTAAGAAAGTAAAGGAATAAAAGAATGGCTACTCCTCAGGCAGAGCAGCCCTGAGGGCTGCTGGTTGACCATTTTTATGGTTATTTCTTGATGATATGCTAAACAAGGGGTGGATTATTCATGCCTCTCCTTTTTAGACCATATAGGGTAACTTCTTGATGTTGCCAGGGCATTTGGAAACTGTCATGGCACTGGTAGGAGTGTAGCAGTGAGGACGACCAGAGTCACTCTTGTGGCCATCTTGGTTTTGCAGGGTTTTGGCCGGCTTCTTTACTGCAAACTGTTTTATCAGCAAGGTCTTTATGACTTGTATTTTATGCTGACTTCGTATCTCATCCTGTGACTTAGAATGCCTTAACCATCTGGGAATGCAGGCCAGTAGGTTTCAGCCTCATTTTACCACGCTCCTATTTAAGATGGAGTTGCTCTGGTTCACACGCCTCTGACACTAGGGGTTTGTGGAAGGTTGAACTTAAAGAGTATCAGGTGGAAGAAATTGCTAAGCAGTAAAGCATTCAACATGTATCCTGGCTGCTATGAACAGCCTACAAACAGATATGAGAGCAAATAAATGACTTAAAGTTGGAACTTATGGTTAAAAGGGAAGCAGAGTGTAAGAATTTGGAAAATTCACAGTCTAGCCATGTGGCAGAGAAGGAAAAAGCATTTTCCGAAAGGAAAACAAGCAGGCTGTGGAGCAATTACTTGCTAGAGAGATTGGCATGACTGAAAGAGAACCAGGTGAAATATCCAAGATAATGGGAAAAAGGCCTCGAAGGCATTTTAGAAATCCCTAAGGCAGCCCCTCCCATCCAAGGCCCAGAAGCCTAGGAGCCAAGAAAGGTTTCGTGAGCCAGGCCTAGGGCTCCAATGTCCTGTGCAGCCTCAGGACACTGCTCACCACATCTCTGCTGCTCCAGCTGTGGCTCAAAGGTCCCCAGATACAGCTTTGCGCTGTTGCTGCGGAGAGTGCAAGCTTTAAGGCTTGGCAGCTTCCACACGGTGTTAAGCCTTCAGGTGCTCAGAATGCAAGAGTGAAGGCGGCTTGGCAGTGTCCACCTAGATTTCAGAGGATGTGTGGGAAAGTCTGTGTGCCCAAGCAGAAGCCTGCCACGGGGGCAGAACCCCCACAGAGAACCTTTACTAGGTGAGTACCTAGGGGAAATGTGGGGTTGGAGCCCCTAAACAGTCCCCACCAGGACACTGCTTAGCACAGCTGTGGGAAGGGGGCTGCTATCCTCCAGACCCAAGAACACTACAGCCACCAGCAGCCTGCATTCTTAGTGTGGACAAGCTGCAGGCAATCAACTCCAGCCTACGAGAGCAGCCATGGGGATAGCACTCTACAAAGGCCTTGTAAGTCGACCCCTTGCAACAGTGTGCCCAGGACGTGGGACATGGAGTCAAAGGAGATGATTTTTGAGTTTTAAAATTTAATGCCTACCCCCCTGGGTTTCAGAATTGTGTAGGAATTGTAGCCCCTTTCTTTTAGCCAATTTCTCCTTTTTGGAATGGTAATGTTTACTCAGTGCCTGTACCACCGCTGTGTCTTGGAAGTAAATAACTTGTTTTGATTTCACAGGCTCATAGGTGTAAGGAACTTGACTTGCATCTCAGATGAGACTTCGGGTTTTTGATTGAGTTGATGCTGGAATGAGCTAAGACTTTGGGGGATTATTGGGAAGGGATGATTGTATTTTGCAGTGTAAGGAGGACATAAAATTTGAGGGGCCAGGGATGAAATGATGTGGTTTGGATGTTTGTCTGCTCCAAATCTCATGTTGAGATGTAATCCCCAGTGTTGGAGGTGAGGCCTAATGTGAGGTGTTAAATCATAGGGGTGGGTGCCTCATTAATGGTTTAGTTCCTTTCTTGTGGTAATGAATGAGTTCTCGCTCTGAGTACATGTGAGATGTGGTTGTTTAAAAGAGGATGGCACCTCCCCCATCTCTCTCGTTCCCTCTCTTCCCATGTGATGTGCCCACTCCCCATTTGCCTTCTGCTGTAAATGTAAGCTCCCTTACCCCTTACCAAAGTGAAGCAGATGCCAGTGCCATGCTTCCTGTCCAACCTGCAGAACTGTGAGCCAATTAAACCTCCTTTCTTTATAAATTATTCAGCCTGGTGTTTCTTTATAGCAAAGCAAAAACGCAGCAACACAGGGAGTAACCTCCACCAAGGGCCTGTCAGGTAGATACTGGGCCAGTGCATAGCTTAGCAGAATACAAGCGAAACTCATTTTTATTACATTGTGGAGTAAGGTTTTTGGACCATTCTTTTAAAGTGTCAAGGGAGGCAATAACCTATGTTGTGTCAAAATTGTGAAATACAAAGATTGCTTTTCTTGGTGAAGTACACTAAGGGTCACACTTTACCAAATAACAATTGTATCATTGCCCAGGATCCTGTGGGGGAAAATTTCACTTTAAAAAGAGAGGTTTTTGTCTAAGACAGGAATAGAAGCAGAACTGGTCAGCTACTATTGAACAACTCTATCTACAGTCTTAGAAGTGCAATTTGCCTGCATCCTTCTACAGACCCCTCTCACCCCACTGCCCTTCTGAAATACCTTCAATCTGTAAAGCATGTGTCCTATCAGCTGTGACTGCCCAGCACCACTCTTTCACCCGACTTGCCCCCCATGGGAACTCACCAGTGCCATTCCCAAATGAAAATTACTTTCTTATTTAGGATAAAGAGGAAAGAAATGAAGAAAAATGGTTTTTAAAATCAGTCTCAAAATTTAGCAGAAAGAGTAGATTCGGAGGAAGAAAGATCTAATCTACGGGCTCTGTCTTAATGATGGGTCTCTGCACCCCTCCATACTCTCACTGCTCTCCTAGTCCAGAGAGGCTGGCAGTGGCTAATAAGTGCCTTTGGGGGATCCAGGAGAAAGGGGGCCAGCAGGAAGGATGAGTTAAGAAATGTGTGAAGTCCTTAGAACAGTGCCTGGCACATAGTAAGCACAGTATGTTAGCTGCTTTCATCATCAGGGTTATTATTGCTGGTCTTATTCTTACTAGGAAATGGGGGAGAAGTCTTATTTCTTCTCAATACTCTGGGATGTTCTGGAAATGCCAATGGAGGAGACCCCAGAATGTCTCATTTCAGGTAGGTTCACAGGGTCCTCAGGTGCCCCTGATGTTCTCCATTAGCAAGGCAGGGCCTCAGGTGGTTTCTGTTTTCTCCAGATAGGCCGTTACAGCTCTCTTGCAGCATCTGTGGCACTGGCATCACCTGCAATCTGCTCTGCGACAGCGTGATCCCAGTTAGCAGGTGCAGCGCCCATCACAGCAGCCACTTCCATCCACTACTGCTCATATTGCCTTTGTCATTTCTGTTGAGATGGCAAAGGGTGGTCTCATCGCCATCAGATGGCTCTTCCTGGCTCATTAAAGCTCTTTTATAGGTTATATACTCAGAGAACTAGAGGTACATGGCCTTAGGTTTGGAGCAAAGACTTTTTTTGTGACATTGTGGACATTATGTGGTGCCTCTCTCCCCACAACCCACAAATCTTAACAGTTAAATCCCCAAACCACTAATGAACCTTCCTGAAAAATAGAAGTGCTGGTGGCTTTTTATGGGATAACATTTCTTCCATCATTATGCAGATTAGATTTCTCCCCTTCTTCCTTAGCAATGTCTTTACTGCATTCACAGCTTGTTTTATAATCTAAGTGGGAAAAATGACTGAGAACGAAACTCAATGATTATATGAAAGTATGAGCAGGAATGAAGGAGGCTGGGCGCGGTGGCTCAAGCTTGTAATCCCAGCACTTTGGGAGGCCGAGACGGGCGGATCACAAGGTCAGGAGATCGAGACCATCCTGGCTAACCTGGTGAAACC
>NW_012104654.1:300000-310044 GCF_000951045.1 Mandrillus leucophaeus
AAAAAACAGATCTGTTAGTTCTACATCTTAAGGCCCACTGAAATTATCTCATAAAAATCATAGTCCAACAATATTAGATATTTTATGACAAAGTATGCCTCACGGTTTTTATCTCTCTGATCAGACATTAGAAGCCTGTGGGAAGCTGCTTCTCAAAGCCTGTGAATCTCCCTTTTGATTCCCAAGGAAACGCTTAATTCTGAAAAGCACGGTTGAAAATGAGTCTGGCCATTGAATATAAAGCACTATTGTGAATAAATGATATTCTCTACTTCCTGGAGTCCTGAATAGAGTTCACTTTGGTCTCAAAATTTCTGATACTGACAAGTCTGATTCCATATAAACTTTTTTTCAGTTGCTATGTCATCAGCACCATCATGCATTACAGGAAAAAATGTTTCTCTGCTCTCTACTTTGTCCACCTGCTTGAATTGATGTGGGCTTCAGAATTTGCCATGTTTGGTTGAAACAGTAGCTTACTAGAGGATTTGGGCCTTTGGATTGTAAATCAACGAAAGCACCAAAACCAGTAGTAATAAGACCAACATTTAGTAGAATGGTGTATAGTTGCACCTGAAAGGAATTTTTGTTTTGGGTGGAAATTTAAGTTTGAACAGGCCCCGTATCTGATAAGCAGCTGCCTGGCCTGTGGGATAGTCTATGGTGAATGAGTTCCAGGACAAGGGTGCCCTACTGCTGGCCTCCAGCCCTTAGAGGATGGGGGTGATATTGAAAATTTGTAAAGATAAGGCCAGACGCAGTGGCTCATGCCTGTGATCCCAGCACTTTGAGAGGCCGAGGCGGGCAGATTGCCTGAGGTCAGGAGTTTGAGACCAGCCTGGTCAACATGGTGAAACCCCATCTGTACTAAAAATACAAAAATTAGTTAGGCATGGTGGCACGTGTCTGTAATCTCAGCTACTCAGGAGGCTGAGGCAGGAGAATCACTTGAACCCAGGAGGTGGAGGCTGCAGTGAGTTGAGAACACACCACTGCACTCCAGCCTGGGCAACAGAGCAAGTCTCCATCTCAAAAACAACAACTAAAAAAAAAAAAAAAGAAGAAGAAGAAGATGAAGAAAAGAAAATTTACAAAGATAAGCTAAGATCTAGGGGAAATTGGAAATTTATTTGGGGGTTTATTTGTTGAATTGGAATTTGAAAGGAGTTGTTTGCGATCATTATGTCTCTCAGTTAAACTGGATATCAGACACCTATCAGGGACATGAAAGTTCAAATTTCTTTTTCAAGAGCCCAGCAGTGTGTATTTTAAAGAGTGAAGTGTGTGTCTTGGTACTTATTATCTGTAATGTCTGTAACTCGAAGAGGAATTAGGAGTGTCCTGGCCTATGCTTGTACTGTGGCCTTAGTGTATGTGGAGACCTATATGATTTTGATTTACATTTTGGGTGTGTGTGAGGCAAGAAATTCTGAGAGGTTTTTTTTTTTTTTTTTTTTTTTTTTTTTTTTACCTTATGGGGACAATTTTTAGGTTATGGGGACAATTTTTAGGTTATGGCCCAATAGCTTATAATAAATGTGAAGATAGGGCCATTTGTTGACCAGGGTATCCAGTGCTAAGGGGCCTGCCAGAAGTTTGGCCAAGTGTGTTGTTTCTGGGTCCTGTCCTTTATTAGGGACATCTTGGCTAAGGGATGAAGGCAGCAACATCCCACCAAGCTCCATCACATCTGAAGGTTGGCAGTGCCATCTGCATAGCCTACAAACTCCCATTATTTGTTACCCAGTTAATCCCAAAGGGCTTTCTATGTAGTCAGGGAGTCTGAGGATGGGGTGACCTCCTCTAGCAACCTGGCATCTTGCAAGGGACTGAGAACAAGGGAAGCTACTGCCTCCTGCAAGTGGAATATGCCAGAGGGCCCAGGTTTGGATCTATCTGGTCTTACAGAGGCCTTGGTAGCCATGCTATGTTTGTGGGTGCTGTTTCCGTGACCCAAAGGATAACAGGCAGCTGAATATGGAGGGTCACAGGCTCAGGTTCTGTGAGAGCCTCTATTTCTAGGACACCCTAGTAGGTAGTTAGGCATTTGTTATTCTCATGGTGTATAGAGTGAGGCTGAGAAGGGCAGTCTTTTTGCATCAGAAACCCTGGGGCAACTAATGGCCATCATAAGTGGTCCAGAGATTCTAGGAAGCATGAGAAGAGATTGCCTAAGCCTATACAGTGAAGGAGTTATTTGAAGGCACTAACAGGAGTGCCTGTTGATTACCATTTGTAAGTATAATTTGTAAATGCAGTGTCTGTTGCCCCCATGACCTACAAAGGGATAAAAGACTTATATGTGCTTATTGAGTGTGGCAAGTTGATCTCCTTGAAAGAGGACGTTATCAATGTAACGTTTTACTTGTGCTCCTGGAGAAAGGTGGATGTCATCAAGATCTTATCTGAAACTATTGCGTGTGACAAAAAAGCTGCTAGGGTACCCCATGGATAGCCTGAAAAGGCATATTGTGTCCCTTTGGAGGTAGAGGAAAACTGTAGCTGAGAGAGTGTTTAAATAAGTACTGAACAGAACCTCTTAGCCAATCTTTAATAGCAAACTATTTACCAGTTGTTGATTGGATAGAATCAGTAATCTTAATAACATTGGATATTGGGTCTAGGACCTTGATGGATGAGAGCACAGCATTAAGGTTACAGCAATCCATCACGAACTCTCCCACTACCTTTTTAAAGGTTTAAGAACAAAGTAAAATTGAGCTGTTGTATTAGTCTGTTTTCACACTGCTATAAAGAACTCCCTAAGGTGGGTAATTTATAAAGGAAAGAGTTTTAATTGACTCACAGTTCCGCATGGCTGGGGAGGCCTCAGGAAACTTAGAATGATGGCAGAAGGCAAAGGAGAAGAAAGTGCCCTTTTCACAAGGCAGCAGGAGAGAGAAAGAGCACAGGGGAAACTGCCACTTTTAAACCATCAGATGTGATGAGAAATCCTCACTCTCACTAGAACAACATGGGAGAAACTGTCCCCATGATCCAATCACTCATCAGGTCCCTCCCTTGACGTGTGGGGATTACAATTCGAGATATAATTTGGGTGGGGACACAGAGCCAAATCATATTATTTTGTCCCTGGCCCCTGCTAAATCTCATGTCCTCTTCACATTTCAAAACCAATCATGCCTTCCCAACAGTCCCCCAAAGTCTTAACTCATTCCGCCATTAGCCCAAAATCGTAAATCCAGCATCTGAGACAAGGCAAGCCCCTTCCACCAATAAGCCTGTCGAATAAATAACAAGTTAGGTACTTCCAAGATACAATGGGGATACAGGCGTTGGGTAATTGTTCCCATTCCTAATGGGAGAAATTGGCCAAAATAAAGGGGCCCACAGCTTTATGCAAGTCCAAAAGCCAGTGGGGCAGTCATGAAATCTTAAGCTGTGAAATGATCTCCTTTGACAACATGTCTCACATCCAGGACATGCTGATGCAAGAGGTGGGCTTCCAAAGCCTTGGGCAGCTCTGCCCCTGTGGCTCTGCAGGGTACAGCCCCTGTGGCTGTTTTCATGGCTCATGTTGAGTGCCTGTGGCTTTTTAGGTGCATGGTGCAAGCTGTCAATGGATCTACAATTCTGGGGTCTGGAGGACAGTGGCCCTTTTCTCACAGTTCCACTAGGCAGTGCCCCAGTGGGGACTCTGTGTGGGGGCTTCAACCCCACATTTCCCTCTGCATTGCCCTAGTAGCATTCTCCATGAGGGTTCGGCCCCTGCAGCAGACTTCTGCATGGATATCCAGGCATTTCCATACATCCTCTGACTTCTAGGCGGAGGCTCCCAAAGCTCAACTTTTGTCTTCTGTGCACATGCCCAGTGCCACGTGGAAGCTGCTAAGGCTTGGAGCTTGCACCCTCTGAAGCAATGGCTCAATCAATGGCAAATGACTTGGCCCCTTTTAGCCACCGTTGAAGCTGGAGTGACTGTGATGTAGGGCACCAACTCTTGAGGCTACACAGAGCAGTGGTGTCCTGTGCCTGGCCCACAGAGGCATTTTTCCCTGCTACACCTCTGAGCCTGTAACTGGGGAGGTTGCCGCAAAGATCTCTGACATGCCCTACAGACATTTTCCCCATTGTCTTGGCTATTAACTTTTGGCTCCTTGTTACTTATGCAAATTTCTGCAGCTAGCTTGAATTTCTCCCCAGAAAATGGGTTTCTCTTTTCCACCTCAACATCAGGCTGCAAATTTTCCTAAGTTTTATACTCTGCTTTCCTTTTAAATAAAAGTTCCAGTTTTAGATAATGTTTGTGAATGCATATGACTGAATGCTTTTAGAATCAGCCAGGGCACTTCTTGAACACTTTGCTGCTTAGAAATTTCTTCTACCAGATACCCTAAATCATCTCTCTCAAGTTCAAAGTATCACAGATCTCTAGGGCGGGGTAAAATGCTGCCAGTCTCTTTGCTAAAGGATAGCATGAGGGACCTTTACTTCAGTTCCCAGTAAGTTCCTCATTTCCATCTGAGACCACCTCAGCCTGGACTTCATTGTCCACATCACTATCAGCAGTTTGGTCAAAATCATTCAACAAGTCTCTAGGGAGTTCCAAACTTTCCATATCTTTCTGCCTACTTTCTCTTCTTTTTTAATATATAAAGGTTTTTTTTTTCTTCAACTTTTATTTTAAGTTCTAGGATACATGTGCAGGATGTGCAGATTTGTTACATAGGTAGACGTGTGCCACGGTGGTTTGCTGCACAGATCATCCCATCACCCAGGTATTAAGCCCAGTGTCCATGAGCTATTCTCCCCAATGCTCTCCCTCCCACTACCCCTCCATTTTCTTCTGAGCCCTCCAAACTGTTTCAACCTCTGCCTGTTACCCAGTTCCAAAGTCATTTCCACATTTTCAGGTTATCTTCATAGCAGTGCTCCTCTCCCGATACCAATTCTCTGTATTAGTCTGTTCTCACACTGCTCTAAAGAACTACCTGAGACTGGGTAATTTATAAAGGAAGGAGGTTTAATCAACTCACAGTTTTGCATGACTGGGGGCCTCAGGAAACTTAAAATCATGGTGAAAGGTGAAGGAGAAGGAAGTGCCCTCTTCACAAGACGGCAAGAGAGAGAGCGTACAGGGGAAACTGCCACTTTTAAACCATCGAATCTCGTGAGAACTCCCTCACTATCAAAGAACAGCATGGGGGAAACCTCCCCCCTGATTCAATCATCTCCCACCAGGGATTACAATTCGAGAGGAGATTTGGGTAGGGACACAAAGCCAAACCATATTAGTTCTCAAATGTAGAAGTAATGGGGACCCTTTATTAACTGGGTTTTTAATATATATACATAATACATTTTAATCCTTGAAGGCCCAGTTTTAACTTATGTTGGGCATATTAACTATTTTAACTGGGGGTTCACAGTGTCACATTTTATCAAGGCAGTCTGTAACCACTAGAAACTTATTTTACTTTTAATTTATTGTATCAGAGTATATATGCCCAATATAGACAGCAATGGATAGTGTGACTATGGGAAATTTAGGCAAGGCTACAGTTAAAGGGAGATATATCCATTTTTTTCTTTATATTATATTTAGTTACCTTCTCAAGATCATAGGGAAGCACAAAGTTTCAATTTCATGTGATTCCCAAGTATGACTATAATTTGAGCCCGGTGTTGATTAAATCCATGAAGTTTTGTCAACTGGTATATTTTAACAAATGCTAAAGTTAAGTTAAAACCTGTTTTATAGAGGCACAAAAGCCAACCAGACCTTTTAAAATCTTTTTGTTTTATAAATTCTTTAGTATATCAGTTTTGAATTTCCAACTGGGTCAAATTATGGAACTTTGTTTAGATTTAGTTATATATTGTGATAGATAGATGATAGATATGAGGTATCTATTTATTATATTCCCTCCCTCCCTCCCTCCCTTCCTTCTTCCTTTCCTCTTTTCCTCTCTCCCTTCATCCCTTCCTTCTTCCTTTCCTTGTAGTGCCTGAGCCTCCAATTGTTTTCCCTCATTGCCAGTGAAGTGCCTTCCTGATACTTGACACTTTAAAAGTTTGGTTAAAAATCATACTCCTTAATGTAATAAAAACTAGAGCTGGGCTGGGCAACTCGTGCTTGTAATCCCAGGGAATCAGAAGGCTGATATGGGAGGCTTGCTTGAGCCTAGGAGTTGGAAGCTGCAGCAAGCTATGATCATGCCACTGTACTTTAGCCTGGGTGATAGAAGGAGACCTCATCTCTTAAAATACACACACACACACACACACACACACACACACACACACACACAGAGTAACTATTTCTTCTAGTACATTATCACTTTGGTAGTAGTATAAATGCAACACTACAGATATATTATGGGGGTAAATAGATTTATGCAGGCTTGCTGGGGCTAATCACTATTTTTGAACAAAAGTGTGATTTTCTCGATTAAAAAAACTGGAGTTCGTAGTAGAGGAAACCCAGTTCTAATCTGCAGAAAATCAGCTGATGGAATTGATTCTGTTCTTGAAGGTGCTGGACACTCTGTAACTTTTGGTTTATCCTTAAATGAGACTTACTGTATGAAGCTACTGTGGAACAGATTCCACAGTAGCAGGGACGAGGCAAGAATGAGGGAGCTGGTTGTAAAAATAATAATTTCCAATTTTTGTGGAAGTATCACATATGAAGGAACCAATTTAGACAGATACATAGAGATGAAGAAGTGCATTAAAATTTATTGTGATGAAATATTATTCCATGTTTCCCTTGTAGACAGATCTAATTTTTTAATCTCTAAGCAAATTTCCATGCAAGTGAAGGATAAACCAAATTAGGTTAAACTACGTGAAATAAGCATTTTTCTTCCTCTTCATCTTTCTTTTTCTTCGCTTCCCCTTCCTCCTCATCTCACCGTCCTCCTCCTCTTTTTCTCCTTGGATGATTTTATCCCATTTAGTTGAGTAAATTGCTGCTGCAGTTGATAATTAGAGTTAATATAGCCAAGAGTCAGGGTTTAGGTCAACACGCTTTGTGTATTCGGGTTTATAAAGCAAGCTTAAGAACTTTAAAATAGAGATTTATGTTCTAGTTAGTTGTAAATGGACAATTTAAAGTGATTTATAAAAATTACCTTTCTTACTCAAGTAAAATGTAATTCTAACACTATAGCTATTTTTAGGTTCTAAAATGGTCTTGAGGGAAATTTATTCTGAGGCTGTAGGACTATCAAAAAGACGCGAAAGCTCCCTAGGATGTGAGAGAAGCAGCATGACAATTCCAAGTAGTAAAGTGAGCATGGCTCATTTTTGCAATAAGAAATGAAGTAAGGAAAGTATTTTGTTTTTAAAAAATGAAAGCTTTAATGTAAAAAATATCTGAGCCTTTCTGTGCTTCTTCCTACTTTAATATGACATGACATATTTATGACCTTTCTGCATTATGTATCTTCATGGAACAGAAAACATCCTCAAGGATCCTCAGATGCTGCGGTAACCTTCAAGCAAATACAGCAGACAATATGCGATGTCTAACTGTGCAGTAGAGGGAGAAACCTCTCCAGGTTCCTTTCAACTTTGTTTTTTGTTCACAGCAATTTAAAGGCCTTTCTTCTTTGCTGGTTGTCTAGTGACTACGCCTACTTAAAGAAGCATAAGTTTTTTTGTTTTTTGTTTTTTTTTTACATGGAGTCTTGCTTTGTTGCCCAGGCTAGAGTGCCGTGGTGCGATCTCTGCTCACTGCAACCTCTGCCTCTTGGGTTCAAGTGATTCTCCTGCCTCAGCCTCTCGAGTAGCTGGGATTACAGGTGCCCAACACCACACCCGGCTAATTTTTGTATTTTTAGTAGAGACGGTGTTTCACCATGTTGGTCAGGCTGGTCTCAAACTTCTGACTTCAAGTGATCTGCCTGCCTCAGCCTCCCAATGTGCTGGGATTATAGGCGTGAGCCACTGGGCCCAGCACCTTCCCTCTAGTTCTTACCAGGCCCTCACCTTCTGTACCTGGACTACCATAACCCCCCATTTAATTAGGCCCAGACACGAAGTCAGACATAACCTTTAAAAAACCTGATCACATCATTTTTTTGGTTTTAAAATCACCGACATCCAGTCTCATATGTTTCTGGTAAAGGTCTAAATGTACACATATCTTTCAGAGAAAGGTGTTTGCCAATATTTATCAAGAATTTAGGCGCTCCCCGGACATCGCTCAGGGTGCCGGCACCATGAAGATCTGGACTTCGGAGCACGTCTTTGACCACCCATGGGAAACTTACAACAGCTGCAATGCAGAAATACCCAAACCCTACGAACCCAAGTGTGGTTGGAGTTGATGTGTTGGACAGACATATAGATCCCTCTGGAAAGTTGCACAGCCACAGACTTCTCAGCACAGCGTGGGGACTGCCTTCCATTGTGAAGTCTCTTATTGGTGCAGCAAGAACAAAAACATATGTGCAAGAACATTCTGTAGTTGATCCTGTAGAGAAAACAATGGAACTTAAATCTACTAATACTTCATTTACAAACATGGTTTCAGTAGATGAGAGACTGATATACAAACCACATCCTCAGGATCCAGACAAAACTGTTTTGACTCAAGAAGCCATAATCACTGTGAAAGGCGTTAGCCTCAGCAGTTACCTTGAAGGACTGATGGCAAGTACGATATCCTCAAATGCTAGTAAAGGCCGAGAAGCAATGGAATGGGTAATACATAAATTAAATGCTGAGATTGAAGAACTGACAGCCTCAGCAAGAGGAACCATAAGGACTCCAATGGTAGCAGCAGCGTTTGCAGAGAAGTGATCATGACAGTTGGTAGACAACATCGAGTACTCCAGGTCTCTCCAAGCTGACTATATATTTATTTGTTATTTAAAAAATACAACTATATTTTGGGGTTTTGTTTTTTGTTTTTTGTTTTTTTTATAAGTAGGTATAAGGCTATGTGACTTGATCTAAACAGATGCAGGGCCTCTAAATAAAAGGGATCATCTGAAATTAATGTTGTTTGAAATTACTATCTTGATTTTGAGGGTTCCAGTATTTCTGTGAAAACTGAACAAGAACTTCTTGGAAACTGGTATTGATATTCAGTCTCCTTAAGGTAGAATTTTCAAGCTTTTCATATATTGGAACTCCACCTGATTTTGGACCAACCCCGGAACAGAGCAGAGCCACCTCCTATAGACACCCATTGCCCTGCTGCTGTACACTTCAACAGCTTGCACAAGGGAGCTCACTTAAAAGGAGAAATTGTGTAGTTTTAAAATATATTTTGTGTTAAATACCTTACTCTGCTATAAACCACCATTAAAAACCAGTGTTTTGATTTGGTAGTTAAATATTTTTGGAGTGAAAAATTATCACTGAAGTAACATGACTCCAACAAAAGTATGGTTTCATTATAAAAGAGTACAGTATTGATTTGCCAAAGTTTTGTGACTTAGTAAAGGTATTAACTTCCTTGGATTTATACTTTGTGATTTAGTATGCTGTGTCGTGGGCTGGTTATGTTAACCGAAAAAAATAAAGTAATTACCTGAGTTTTGCAGCGCTCTAACTTAAACAGAAGAACAGCTGTTCACATCTTTTAGCATTTCACATTTGCCTAACTTAAAAATTGCCATGTGTCAAAATCGTGGTTTTGTAATTGCTAAGGCATATGTCAGGTTATTTGAATATAATTACTCTTTGAAGTAATTGTGACCACAAAACATCTTTTTTACATGAAGGAGCTGTACATCATTTGAAATTACTCAAATGATGTCTTGCTCTGAGGCATAAACCCCAGGTACTTAGTGCTTTTAATAATATGGTGCCACTGCAGGATTTGGGGGTGGTGGGGAAGAACAAGGATAATGGTAGGGGGAGGCTTGGCCTGAAACTAACCACTACGTGAATTGCACTGCAGGTTTTACTTATGGGAATTCCTTATTTGGGATGTCAGGAGGGCAGCTGCAAACTGAAAAACAATCTAGTAAATGTACTTTGTTTTATATATTGTAGCAGGCAATTAACCACTAAATAATAGCTTTGACATTTGCAATTGTTGCATAGAGTATTTTTGTTAGAAGA
>NW_012104654.1:312149-317991 GCF_000951045.1 Mandrillus leucophaeus
AAAAAAAAAAAAAAGAATTTAGAAAAGAAAGCCAGGCCCAGTGACATGTGACTATAGTCCCAGGTACTTGGGAGGCTGGGGCAGGAGGATCACTTGGTCAGGAATTGGAGTCCAGCCTGAGTAACATGATGAGATCCCATCTCAAAAACAAAGCATAACAAAACAAAACAAAACAAAAAAACCCCTACTGGTTAAAAGGTATATATATTTGTGAGGCAGAATCTTACTATGTTGCCCAAGCTGGTCTCAAACTGCTGGGCACAAGGGATCCTCTTGACTTAGCCTCCCAAGTAGCTGGGATTACAGGCACATGCTACAGCACCAGTTTAGTTGTTCTACTTTTATTTATTTATTTAGTTTTATTTAAACTGATTTTATTTATTTATTTATTTATTTATTTATTGAGACAGGATCTTGCTCTGTTGCTCAGGCTGGAGTGCAGTAGCACGATCTTGGCTCTCCTCAACCTCCATCTCCAGAGTTCAAGGGATTCTCATGCCTCAGCCACCTGAGTAGCTGGGAATACAGGAGCACGCCATTGTACCTGGCTATTTTTTTTTTTTTTAATTATTTTTAGTAGAGACGAGGTTTCACCATATTGCCCAGGCTGGTTTTGATTTCCTGGCCTCATGTGATCTGCCTTTGTCTGCCTCCCAAAGTGCTGGATTACAGGCATGAGCCACTGTGCCTGGCCCAGCAGTTCTACTTTTAAGCATCTATCCTCAGCACATAGTTGTAAGGAAAGTGTTATATATGAGAGATGTTTATTGCAGCCTTATTTAAGATAATGAAAAATTGGAGGGAAACCTAATGTACACATAGGGGAAGAGTTAAGTAGTCATTGTATATCTATTCAATGAAATATTTTGTAGCTACTAAAAATTCTATTTTATAGCATGGGAAAGTGTTTATGCTATAATGCTAAGTAAATATATTAAAATATAAAACTGTGTTAAAATTCAAAATCACAACATACAGAAGAAGAGCTGAAGCCTTCATTTTTCTCCTCTCATCTCCATCACCCCACCCTCAGGTGAGATAGAGAAGTGGTCTAAATGGGAGGATAATACATCCTCATATTGCCTTCTACTACTGACAAAAGCTAGTCTTTGAAATGCCCTAAGAAAATGATTTATTGTAATAGGAAAGAAATAAGTGTTTTCAATGCTTTGGTATTTCTATGATTTGTGTGTGTGTGTGTTTGTTTGTTTGTTTGACAGAGTCTTGCTCTTTCTTGCAGGCTTGAGTACAGTGGAACAGTCTCTGGTCCCTGCAACCTCTGCCTCCCAGGTTCAAGCGATTCTTCTGCCTCAGCCTCCCGAGTAGCTGGTATTACAGGCGCCTGCCACAGTGCTGGCTAATTTTTGTAATTTTAGTAGAGACAGGGTTTCACTATGTTGGCTAGGCTGGTCTTGAACTCCTGACCTCAAGTAATCTGCCTGCCTCGACCTCCCAGAGTGCTGGGATTGCAGGCATGAGCCACTGTGTCTGGCCTAAAAATTATTATTTTTTAATCAACATGTAATAATTGTACATATTTATGGGGACAGTGTGATATTTTGATACACACTGTGTGTCATATTGATATATACAATATGTTATGATCAATTCAGGGTAATTAACGTATCCATCACCTCAAACATTTATCATTAATTTGTATTGGAAACCATTAAAAATCCTCTTCTAGCTGTTTAAAAATATACAATAAATTGTTAACTATATTCACCCTACAGTGTTACAGACTACTAGAACTTATTCCTCCTATCTAGCTGTAATATGGTATCCATTAACCAACCTCTTTTATCCTTCTTCCTAGCCTCTAGTAACCATTATTCTCCTCTATACTTAAACGAGCATAACTTTTTAAGGTCCTACATATGGACATATGGGTGAGAACAGCTTCTTTAGCTCTTGTATATGAGTGAAAACATGTGGTATTTGTCTGTCTGTGCCTGATTTATTTCCCTTAACAGAATGTCCTCCCAGCTCATTCATGTTGCTACAAATGATAGACTTTTATTCTTTTTATGGCTGAATAGTATTCCATTGTGTATATATACCATTTTTTAATCCATTTATCTGTTGATGGACACAGGTTGATTCCACATCTTGTCTATTGTAAATGTTGTTGCAGTAAACATGAGGGTGCATATATCTCTTCAATATACTGATTTCCTTTTCTTTGGATAAATACCCAATAGTGGGATTGCTGGATCCTATGGTAGTTCTACTTTTAGTTTTTTAAGGAATCTCCATACTGCTTTCTGTAATGACTCTCGTAATTTAGGTTCCCACCAGTAGTGTAAAAAGTCTCCCAGTGAAGAAAAGCCTAGGACCAGGTGGCTTCATGCTGACTTCTACCATATCTTTAAAGAAGAACTAACACCAATTTTTCTCAAATGATTCCAAAAAATTGAAGAGAAGGGAATTATTCTAAACCCCCTGGTCTATAAGATCAGCATTACTCTGATACCAAAACCAGACATGGACATGACAAAAAAAGAAAACAACTGCCCAGTATCCCTGATGAACATAGATGTAAAAATCCTCAACAAAATGCCAGCAAATGCAATCCAACAGCACATCAACAAGATAACACATGAGGATAAGTGGGATTTATCCCAGGGATGCAAGGATGGTTCAATATGTGCAAATCAATAAACATGATACCTCACATAAACAGAATTAAGGACAAAATCCACATGAGCATCTCAATAGACACAGCAAAAGCATTAGATAAAATTCAGCATCCTTCATGATAAAAGTCCTCAACAAACTGGGCATAGAAGGAATATACCTAAACATAATAAAGTCCATATATGAAAAACCTACAGCTAACATACTGAATGGTGAAAAGCTGAAGTCTTTTTCTTTAGGAAATGGAACAGGACAAGAATACCCAATTTCACCACTCTCATTCAACACACTACTGGAAGTCCTAGCCAGAGCAAGAGAAAAAAACAAAGGACATCCAAATGGGAAAAGAGAGAGTCAAATTGTCCCTGCTACAAAAATGTTACCTAGGAATAAGTTTGACCAAGGAGGCACAAGATCTCTACAATGAAAACTACAAAACACTGATGAAAGATATGGAAAAAGCCACACAAAAAATGGAAATACATCCTATGTTCGTGGACTAGAAGTATTAATATTTTTAAAGTGACCATACTACCAAAAGCAATCTACAGATTCAATGCATTCCCTATCAAAATACTGACGACATTTTTCGTAGAAATAGAAAAAACAATTCTCAAATTTGTATGGAACCACAAAAGACCCCAAGTAGCCAAAGAAACCCTGAGTAAAAAGAACAAAGATGGAGGCATCACACTATCTGACATCAAAATCTGTAATACTACAAAACTATAGTAACCATAACAACATGGTATTGGTAGAAAAACTTACGCACAGACCAATGGAACAGAATAAAGAAATCTGAAATAAATCCACGTATTTACAGCCAACCAGTTTTTGACAAAGGTGCTAATAATATACACTGGGCAAAGGATAGCCTCTTCAATAAATGGAGTTGGGAAAATTGGATATCCATATGCAGAAGAATAAATCTAGACCCCTGTCTCTCATCACATAGAAAAATAAACTCAAAATGGATGAAAGATTTAAAGGTAGGACCTCGAACTGTGAAACTACTGGAAGAAAACAAAAGGGAAATTCTTCAGGACATTGGACTGGGCAAAGATTTTATGAATGCTTTGCTATTTCTTTGTGGCACCCAAAGCATGGCCATTGAGGCATGTGGCTGTGATGATTAAAAAAGATGCATAAATGGGACAATTAAACACCAACAGGCCTCCGGGAAGGATTTCTAAGCAGGAGTGTAAGTAATAGTTGTGGGGTGGCCAGGCTGAAGTTATTGGAATAATAAAGTCAAAGATTATCTTCAATATATATGGGAGCAAAGTTAATGCACACTGAGGAAAATGTTTCTCTACATCCATGATATGTGCTTTATCTGTGAATTTCTCTGTCTTTCTCTCTTTTTCTCTCTCTCTGTTTGTGCATGCGTGCGTGTGTGTGTGTGTGTGTGCATTTGATTCAGTGGTTACCTGCTGAACTGTCAGGAAGAAAAAAAGAAGTATATTTTTATCTCACAATGGTAGAGAGATCCCTTTCCATTGTTTATGGAATGTTATTCTAGACTCAGTAACTCATATTTTGGGAAACATCCTATTAAGGGTGTGTCCTGTGGATTGATAAGGAATGAAGAGGGCAGAAAGCAGGGGTCTGGGTGATTTTTTGGGTAGTGGTGGTGATTTTTCCTTTAACTATTGAAGCAATCACATTTGGTGCCTTGTTGGCAGTTTTTATTTTGCTCTGCAGTCTCCTTTCCTTGCCTCCAATCTCCCAGTAAAACCTGCTATTCTCTTCCAGCCTTGTGGGACACTCTTGTGAGGAGACTAAGAGGTGAGTCAGTAAAGGCACTGTAGGGCCTTTCCTACCTCACCCTTCCACCAGATCAGTGGGACAAATAGCAGCATTGCCTTGGGAAGGGCAGTAGACCTGAGTTCCAGGTGCTGACAAGCAGAAGAAAGAGCTATGGCAAGAACAGAGCAGGGAGTGGGGGAGCAGGACACCATAGGGAGTGGGGGAGCAGGATACCCTAGGGAGAGGGGGCTGCCAAATGGATGACTCCAAAGTGCACTGAGACCAGTGGCTTCCTTTCCAAATAGATTAAACAGAGGTTTGACCTCAGGTTGTTCATTAGAACAATCTGGAGCTTTTAAATGCAGCTAATGCCTGGGCCTTGTAACAGTTGAATCTGAATGTCTGTGAATCCGGTCTGGGCATCAATGTTTTCTTTTTTTATTATTTATTTATTTATTTATTTTTGAGATGGAGTCTCGCTCTGTTGCCCAGGCTGGAGTGCAATGGTGTGATCTTGACTCACTGCAACCTCTACCTCCCGGGTTCAAGCGATTCTCCTGCCCCAGCTTCCCGAGTAGCTGGGATTACAGGCGCCTGTCACCATGCCTGGCTAATTTTTTGTATTTTTAGTAGAGATAGGGTTTCACCATGCTGGCCAGGCTGGTCTTGAACTCCCAACCTCAGGTGATCTACCCGCCTTGGCCTCCCAAAGTGCTGGGATTACAGGCGTGAGCCACCACGCCTGGCTGGCATCAATGTTTTCTAAAGCTTCCCGGGTGACTCTAATGTGCAGCCAGGTTGAAACTACCACATTAGAGGAAGAGGATCATGAGTGGGAGAAGCTAACCTTGGGTAATAAATGTATCATATAAATCTCAACAGCAATGTTGCATAAAATTTACACATATTAACAAGTCTAGAAGGAAATATGGTTGATTCTCATGATGATAGTTGTGTTCCATAAAGTCTGTGAACACTGAATTAGTGAACACTGAGTCATTGTTTCTAGGGGAAATATGTGTGTGTGTGTGTGTGTATCATATATATCATATATCTCACACAGATTATAATCTTAAATCCTAAAAACAAGTCATCTTGGTATATTTTATTTTCTTTATTTTACAAAGGAAAAAAAATGAGGTTCAAAAGTGTTAAGAGACTTGCCTAAGGCTGTTGTAATAAATGTCAGCATGGGCTGCCCCTGTATTACTGACCCTGAAGCTGGAGCTTCTTGCACTACTCTGCCCTGCCCCGCTACCTTCTGCATCCTCTGATCACATCTGAATGGGAGCTGAAACAAGAAGGCAGGGCAGGCCCTTCTTTGATGTCAGTTAGGAACATCCACAGGTTGGGCAGATGACTCAAAGTTTTCATTGCTGTCTGCATGTCCATGAATGACCACAAGTTTTGATTTTTTTTTTTTTTTTTTTTTTTTGAGACAGAGTCTCGCTCTGCC
>NW_012104654.1:320453-321133 GCF_000951045.1 Mandrillus leucophaeus
TTTTGTAACCAGAGATAGTTTTTACAAGTGAAATAACATTTCAGCTAAATAAAATATCGCTAAATAATTGATACTTGATGAAAATCTGCTTTGTACAATTTCTGCAAATTATCCTTGTTCTGAAAAAGATGTAATGCCCTAATGATAGAGATTTTTAAATCCTTATCCTTTGGTTTTTTTTTAAACTCTGACCTAATGATAAAACTCTATAAATTTTCATTTTCCAGTGCAGTTACCTTTTTAAACATAAATGCACAACAAGCAAATAAATTTAAGAGAACTAAACTGGAATAAGTGTTCATAAATGAAACCCTGGGACTATTTAATACTAAAGTTGATATGTGGATTAAGAAAAACTTTTGTTAGTAAAAACTTTCTTTAAAAAAAAAAAAAAAAAGAATTTAGAAAACATGAAGTCCTTGCCCATGCCTATGTCCTGAATGATATTACCTAGGTTTTTTTCTAGGGTTTTTATGGTTTTAGGTCTAACATTTAAGTCCCTAATCCATCTTGAATTAATTTTTGTATAAGGAGTAAGGAAAGGATCCAGTTTCAGCTTTCTACATATGGCTAGCCAGTTTTCCCAGCATCATTTATTAAATAGGGAATTCTTTCCCCATTTCTTTTTATCAGGTTTGTCAAAGATCAGATGGTTGTAGATGTGTGGTGTTATTTCTGAG
>NW_012104654.1:323536-327617 GCF_000951045.1 Mandrillus leucophaeus
CGCCCAGGCTGGAGTGCAGTGGCCGGATCTCAGCTCACTGCAAGCTCCGCCTCCCGGGTTCACGCTATAAGTTTTGATTTTTGGGTTACAAATAAATTTTAGGGGTAGGCAGAATTTGCAAATACAGAATCTGCATTTGCAGATCCTCTGTACGGTGAGGATCAATTCTATATCATAATACTGGCAGTAATTGTATTTGGATAGAATTAAGTGACTTTTTCTTCCCTGTTTCTCTATTGTTCTAAAATGTCTTTAATGAGCATGTATTACTTTTATTTAAAAATGTAAAAAAACAAAAAATCTTTTCCATGGCTATCTCTGTGTATAGCCTAATTTCTTCTCAAAGTGTGAACTTGACATAGTAACATCAGAAGTACTTGAAGAGTTAGTAGAAAAGGTAGATTCCTGGCCCTTTCCTTCCAAAACTACTAAAATAGAACTCAAAGGGACCTGAGAAACTGCATTTAACAAACTTTCCCAGATTATTTTTATGCATACTAAAGTTTTAAAAATGTTTGCTATAATGGTCTCCAAAGAGTGAGGATGAAATAAGGGTGTTTTAGATAAAGTAGCTGAAATAATTTACCACGTACAGGCCATTGATGAAAGAACTACTAAAGGATATACTTCAATACATCAAAGGGATTCAACCTAGAAGGAAGGATTGGGAAGCATGAAGTAATGATGAGTAAAACATTTGGTAAGCATGAGGTGAATCTGAATAATTGATTTTAGCAAAAAAAAAGCAAAACAATTAAAAAATGAATAAAAGCAGAGGGAAATAAAAACGAGGTAAAATTAAAAGACACCAATATATAAACCAAAAAATAAAATTCTAAGCTCCCCATCCAACTGAATGGACCCCTAGAAACCTGAAAGAAAACAAAACAAAACACAACAAAAAACACAATGTCAGGTCATAATGGTAAAAGGGTTCTGGACAGGCCTCATTATACTCTCCTCCCTCTGAAATTCAGGCACAACTGATCAGCATTAACATTAAAACAGAGCTCTTAAGACAAAATAGATTACTTGTAGCAATAGATACCAAATTCCAACCTGACTAGTAAAGCATCACATGACAGGGAGCAGGCCCTGAAAGTATCTAAGTATTTTACATCAAAATATATTTCTTCAAAGTATTTTGAAATGGCCCTGCAAAGCTGTCTCCTGTGGGGGAAATTTACATTCTGTAAAGAATCCTCTTCCCTTTCCAGCTCTTTTTCAGAGCCAGAAGAGATTTAACCAAGAATCTGGCATCTTTTAAGGTCTGATGAGAGACATTTACCATCTATTATCTCTAAAGCCTGCTACTTGAAGGCTTCCTCTACATTACCAAGAACCTTGGTCTCTACAACCCCTTATCTTAACCCAGACACTCCTGTCTATCGAATCTGGGTCTTCAGATAATAATTCTTTTGACCAATTGCCAATCAGAAAATCTTTGAATCCACCAATGACCTGTAAGCCCCACTGCTTCTAATTGTCCCACCTTTCCAGACCAAACCGATGTGTACTTTACATGTACTGGTTGATGTCTTAGGTCTCCCTAAAACATATAAAACTAAGCACTGTAACCTGACCACACTGGGGACATGTTCTTAGGACCTCTTGGGCCATGGTCACTTACATTTTGCTAAGAATAAACTTCTTTAGATATTTTACAGAGTTTGATTCTTTTCATTGGCAATAGATAACATGGAAAAAGTGGACATATGATTTGTGTTAAAGCATTCTGATGTTTTTGTAGTTTGAGAGAAGTAAGGAGATACTGATGAAACTTTTCAGAGGGAAACCTATGCATAACCTAAGGGTAATTCATCTGAGAATAAATATATAAAGTATAATTTTGAAGTCAATAGGAAACAAATGGATTTAAAAACTATATTATCCATAAAAGAGAGTAAAAAAAGAAGTCACAAAGAAGCAAAGACTGGAGAAAAGGTATTTCAAGCTAAGGGAATTATGGGTAGTGTAATAGAAGTGAGGAAAATGCTCCATTGTTGAGTCTACGATTTATCTTTAATCTACTTACACACTATTTACCGAGCTTGTTATGGTTTCTTGGATGTTGGCAGAAGATATGAGACTCCTGGGTAAGTTACAAAGGGCTATATTATCTATATCATGGCAAGCCACATGAGCATTGTCAGGGAGGGAAAAATTCTCCTCTGTCCTCTTAATTTCTTTAAATGGGGACCTGCAAATTAATCTGACAAAAGACAGATTAACAGGAGGAAAAAAGTTTTATTTGTATGCATATGTCAATTAACCAAAGAAGCAGCTAGCTTCATTAAATGGTTAAAGTTAGAGGTGCATATACCTAACTTAGTAAGGAAAAGTGAGGAAGGAGAAAGGGCTTCTATGGTAAAAACAAAATGGTTTCTGGGGAGCAAATTGAGAGATAAGAAAGCTGGTGATAAAGCTTGTTTATGTGGGCACTAGTGGTCTTTTGCATCTTCTCCATGGCCATATAACTCCTGTGGAAAGAGTATTTATGGTAGATGTGCTCTTGGCCTTTTCTTCTGGGGGTAAAGCCCACCCCAAAGAGGGAGTTTATGGTAGCCTCATTTCCTAGAAGTTGCTGCGTTTAGTGAGATAGGGGACATTCCAACAAGGCTTTCCGCATCTATTGAATCTCCAATGTTTTCAGCTTAAAATAATCTTCATACCCACTCCAGGGTTCTGAGTGGGGCCCCACATCCTTGCTCTTTGTCCCAGAGGGAGACATTGCCTCATCCCTGAAGGCTGCTTCACACACAACCCTGAGAAATGGCCCTGGTAAAGATTAGTCAAGGCCTTGAATTCTTGGTACACCCAGCAAAACATGTAGGAGCACAAGAGACACACATAACTAAGAACCCCTGAGTAAATTGGTTTCCTGGGCCATATGCTGCCTTGGGTTGGGGAAGAGAAAAAGGAGTGGAAAAGGAGGTGAGAGAAGTAGGGTAATTGAAAGCCCTGTTGCTGAAGGCCTTGTATGGGTGACATGCTATGGCATTTGATCTTTACCCTGCATATCAATCTCCAGCACAAATTTGAATTACTGCATTCCCAACAACAAATATTTTTTGTCATTTAATGCCAACATATGTATATTTATTTATAAATCATATACCCACACCACTACATTACTCTATCATGTGCACTTTAAAACATACATAAAAGTAGATTTAAGAAGGGGGAGTTAAAATACATCAATATATTAAATATTAGGTATAATATTTTCTTGGTGATTATAACCTAATTTGGGGACCATTACAGTTTAGCATAGATAATCTTTGGAAATGTATTAATGACATCACAATTTATTTTCTACGACCCGCTTACCAGTAACTGGGGTTTCTTACCAAAAATTGCTACAGTGAACATCCTTGAGCAGCTCTTCTTGTTTAACTATGTCCATAGAGGACATTTTTTTTGGTAATAGAAATGTTCAGTCAAATAGTATGTGCTTTTTACATTCTGGTGAATAATCTTAAACTGCCCTACAAAAAAGCTGCACCAATTTACTTTCCAAACTATAATCTATAAAGACCACTTTTTCCACTCCTCCAAGACTAGGTATCAATCTTAAAATTTTTGTCCAAACCAACAGGTAAGAAATAATGCCACGTCAGGCCAGGTGCTGTGGCTCATGCCTGTAATCCCAGCACTTTGGAAGGTGAGGTGTGTGGATCATTTGAGGTCAGGAGTTCAAGAACAGCTTGACCAACATGGTGAAACCCCATCTCTACTAAAATTACGAGAAGTAGCCAACTGTGGTGGTGCATGCCTGTAATCCCAGCTACTCGGGAGGATGAGAAAGGAGAATCGCTTAAACCTGGAAGGCGGAGGTTGCAGTCAGCGGAGATTGCACCACTGCACTCCAGCCTGGGTGACAGAGTGAGACTACGTCTCAAAAAAAAAAAAAAAAAATTCGAACAGCCTTCCTGACTTTTCTTCTCTTTCTTTCTTTCCTTCTTTCTTTTCTCTTTCTTCTTTCTTTCTCTCCTTCTTTCTCTCTTTCTCTCTTTTTTCCCTTCCTTCCTTCCTCCCCCTCTCCCTTTCTCTCTTTTTCTTTCTTTCTTCTCTTTCTTTC